>NW_027507903.1:394857086-395212086 GCF_037356315.1 Lithobates pipiens
GCATAAAGGCTTTCTAGCCTCTACTTTGTGGAGAATGTTCGTGCATTTAGCTGAATGAATGCAAAAAGCTTTCACAGCCAGAAAGGTTTCCCCAGGCCAGGCGACTTTTGCCGTGGCCAATCAGAGAATGAGCTCTGAAGGGGGAACTCCACGCCAAATTTCTGAAAAGAAATTTGACGTGGGTTCCCCCTCCGACAGCATACCAGGCCCTTAGGTCTGGTATGGATTCCAAGGGGAACCCCCTACGCCGAAAAAACGGCGTGGGGGTCCCCCCCAGATCCACACCAGACCCTTATCCGAGCACGCTACCCGGCCGGCCAGGAAAGGGGGTGGGGACGAGCGGGCGGCCCCCCCCCCTCCTGAGCCGTACCAGGCCGCGTGCCCTCAACATGGGGGGGTGCCTTGGGGGAGGGGGGGCGTGCGGCCCCCCCACCCCAAAGCACCTTGTCCCCATGTTGATGAGGACAAGGGCCTCTTCCCGACAACCCTGGCCGTTGGTTGTCGGGGTCTGCGGGCGGGGGGCTTATCGGAATCCGGGAGCCCCCTTTAATAAGGGGGCCCCGGATACCGGCCCCCCACCCTATGTGAATGAGTATGGGGTACAATGTACCCCTACCCATTCACCTGTGAAAAAAAGTACAAAAAAAAACACAACACAGGGTTAAAATATTTTATTGCACAGCTCCGGGGGTCTTCCGTCTTCGGGGGTCTTCTCGCCGGACTCCTCCGCTATCTTCTTGTAGCTCTTTTGCTAGCGGAGGAGTCCGGCTTTCTTCCTCGCCGCCGGCCTCTTCTCCCGACTTCGGGGGTCTTGTCCCCCTCTTCGGTTCTTCTGCCGGGCCACCGCGCCTTCTTATAGCTCTTTTAGAGGCGGTGGCCCGGTCTTCTGCCGCCGCCGCCGCCGCCGCCGCCGCCGCCGCCCGTTCTTCTTCTTCTTCTTCTTCTTCTTCTCCTTCTTCTCCAGGAGATGTTGCCTCGACGATCTCCCTGGCCGGAATGCCAGGGACGCGCTGCGCTGCCACTTATATAGGGACAATGGGGCGGTGTCACATGGGTTGATGTCACATGGGTTGGTCACATGGGTTGATGTCACATGGCGACTGTGACATCAACCCATGTGACCAACCCATGTGACATCAACCCATGTGACACCGCCCCATTGTCCCTATATAAGTGGCAGTGCAGCGCGTCCCTGGCATTCCGGCCAGGGAGATCGTCGAGGCAACATCTCCTGGAGAAGAAGGAGAAGAAGAAGAAGAAGAACGGGCGGCGGCGGCGGCGGCGGCAGAAGACCGGGCCTCCGCCTCTAAAAGAGCTATAAGAAGGCGCGGTGGCCCGGCAGAAGAACCGAAGAGGGGGACAAGACCCCCAAAGTTGGGAGAAGAGGCCGGCGGCGAGGAAGAAAGCTGGACTCCTCCGCTAGCAAAAGAGCTACAAGAAGATAGCGGAGGAGTCCGGCGAGAAGACCCCCGAAGACGGAAGACCCCCGGAGCTGTGCAATAAAATATTTTAACCCTGTGTTGTGTTTTTTTTTGTACTTTTTTTCACAGGTGAATGGGTAGGGGTACATTGTACCCCATACTCATTCACATAGGGTGGGGGGCCGGTATCCGGGGCCCCCTTATTAAAGGGGGCTCCCGGATTCCGATAAGCCCCCCGCCCGCAGACCCCGACAACCAACGGCCAGGGTTGTCGGGAAGAGGCCCTTGTCCTCATCAACATGGGGACAAGGTGCTTTGGGGTGGGGGGGCCGCCCGCTCGTCCCCACCCCCTTTCCTGGCCGGCCGGGTAGCGTGCTCGGATAAGGGCCTGGTGTGGATCTGGGGGGGACCCCCACGCCGTTTTTTCAGCGTAGGGGGTTCCCCTTGGAATCCATACCAGACCTAAGGGCCTGGTATGCTCTCGGAGGGGGCCCACGTCAATTTTTTTTTCAGATTACATAAGGGGCGTGTTTTATGAGAAGTGGGAGGGGCCAAAATGATGGGCGAGGTCATGATGGGCGGGGTCTGGTGCCCCCCCATCCAAAAACTTCACCAGCCGCCACTGCTCCCATAGGGTAGATCCCGTAACCTCATTGGTGTCATTCCTTAAAAAAATAATTTTCTAGTTCTTGACCTATTGTTACACAGCTTTCTTCGTCTCGAAGTAAGTCTTCATTTAATCTCCATATTTGAATCTGTCTATGATATTCAGAAACCATCATTTTCATTTTAACTGGGGCATGGTCCGATAGCGTGGTTATTTCTATTTTAGTTTCTACCACCTTCTCCAGCATTCTATGTTCTATCAGGATATAGTCTATCCTCGAGTACGTCCCATGTACAGAGGAAAAGAACGTGTAGTCTCGTGTTTTCGGGTGTTGGGCCCTCCATACATCTACCAATTGGCATTTATGTATTTTCTTTTTAATCGCATTTAATTGTACGTTCCTCATTCCCTGCACACGGGACGTACTATCTATTTGCGGATTCATGCAAAAGTTTATATCTCCCATCAAGATCACATATCCTTTTTTAAACTCCATCAACTTTTCCAATATATTATTTAAATATTTACTCGAGTTAGTATTAGGGGCATATACATTCGCTAACGTACAATCCATACCAAACAGGTTTCCTTTCAAAAAAATGAATCTCCCTTCTGAATCTTCCATTCTCTCCTCCAGTACAAATCGAATACCTATCGCTACATCTCGTGCTCTCTTAGTTATAGTGTCTCCATAGTACCATGTAGGACCATGTAGGAAAACTGTTTGAATGTAATTTCACGTTTGGTATGATATATGGGTCTCTTGTAAATAAACAACCTCCACCATGTACTGTTTAAGCTCTTTTAAGATCGTATGTCTTTTGAATGGTGAATTTAACCCCTTAACGTTGTACGTCATAAAATTTACTTCGGTCGTTTTCTGTTTTTTTTTTCCCTTTTCTCTTCTTTCCTACCTTCTTCCTGTGGAGCCTCTTTTTTACATCTATGTTAAGACCTACGTTATCAAATTTTTGGTGTTGGGTACAAACAAAGTTTGTTAAAATCCTTCTAATATACATAGATCACCCAGAGAGGAATGTTTTTTTTCTCAACAAAAGTGGAGTTACTCTTTAACCACTTAAGCCCCGGACAATTTGGCTGGCCAAAGACCAGAGCGTTTTTTGCGATTTGGTACTGCATCGCTTTAACTGACAATTGCACGGTCGTGCGACGTGGCTCCCAAACAAAATTGGTGTCCTTTTTTTTCCCACAAATAGAGCTTTCTTTTGGTGGTTTTTGCTATAATAAATATCCCCCAAAAAATATATAAAAAACATTTTTTTTTCCTCAGTTTAGGCCGATACGTATTCTTTTACATATTTTTGGTAAAAAAAATCGCAATAAGCGTTTATTGATTGGTTAGCGCAAAAGTTATAGCGTCTACAAAATAGGGGATAGTTTTATGGCATTTTTATTATGAATTTTTTTTTTTACTAGTAATGGCGGCGATCAGTGATTTTTATCGGGACTGCGATATTATGGTGGAAACATCGGACACTTTTGGCACGATTTTAAGACCATTCACATTTATACAGCGATCAGTGCAATTAAAAATGCATTGATTACTGTGTAAATGTGACTAGCAATGAAGGGGTTAACCACTAGGGGGCACTGTAGGGGTTAAGTGTGTCCTAGGGAGTGATTCTAACTGTGGGGGGGAGGGGCTGTGTGTGACATGACTCTGATCACCACTCCCGATCACAGGGGGCTGTGATCAGTGTCAGTGTCATTATGCAGAATGGGGAAATGCTTGTTTACATTAGCATTTCCTCATTCTTCTTCCCCGTGAGACGATCACGGGAATCCCCATGGACATCGAGTCCGCGGGACCTGAGATCACGCTCACGGAGCCCGTGACCCGCCTCTTAAATGGCACTGTACAGGTACATTAATCTGCCTGTACGTGCCCTTCTGCCGCAGTATATCTGCATGAGGCGGTCGGGAAGCGCTTAACATCACCCGCAGCGGTTCACATGAATGGATTGGGATTGTGATGAGGTGTTGGAATCTAACAGGAATCACTGTGAATCCCACACCGCATCAGTGTGAACCCAGGCTGAATGTACACTATTAACTGGTAGATTTAGCAGCATTTAATCAATGAATGCACCACTAGTTGCAATAAGTGGAGTAATACCTGCACTAAGTGGATCCCTTACCGGGAAGGTGTCACTAGTAACCTAGTGCATTAATCCCAATTGTATTGCGGCAGTACCTTAAAGGTTCCTCTCTTGGTTTTTACATTAGTAATTATTCCATACAATCATCTGAGGGAAAGGAGATTCCTTATAGTAAATAGGGAATACAGGATTCTCTGGTTTTGATCATCTAGTTTTGAATAAAAGGATTCAACTTGACCAAATTATGGTGTGAATGGTCTGGACAATAGGGGGTGTTTTTTGGTGGCAACGCTGTCATTTTTAAACTTGATAGAGGCAGTGGTATTTTTCTCTTCCAATAAATTTTTATTGAAAATTGTAAAGAATATAGTGTGCGACTGCAATCAGATATTCAGATAAGAGCATAAAATCAGTGACTTGCAAATCAGTAGCAGTCGTACAAGTAGATAAATTGTATCAAATAGCAAACATTTAGCATGTCAAAGAGAACATTACCCATGCTATAACAGAAAAACAATGTAGATGGAAGAAAATGAAATCAGTGCACCTAGGTGGATGAGAGGTGGGCGATAGTGGATGAGATGCTTCTATAGAGAGTTCACTTATGCAAAAACAAACAAGGAACAAAAAAGTGCATTTTCATAAATTTTTTATATTTTATTTTTCATAATTGTTGATACTAATGAATTATCATGAGCTAAACCACAGTTATTCTTAAAGTGTTTGTTACCCTAAACAAAAAAAAATGGATCCTGTTCCTTTAAAGCATGTTATACAGCACAGTGCTTGTGCTGTGTAATTTGGCCCCCTGTATAACCCGAAATACCTGGCTGATCCTGCCTGGTTCTGCCCTCCCCCTGTAAACTGACCACAGTTCATCATGGCTGCTAAGCCCTGACACTGTGGTCAGTTTACATGCATCCATAATCCACAGCTCTCCTGTCTTCCTTTGTTCTCTCCTCTGCTCCCCCCCCCCCCCTCCCTTCCTGCTGCTGAAATTACTGGTCATTTTTACACTATCCGCTCTGTTTATTAAAGTAAGCTGCCCGAGTGTCTGTACATTATAAAAAAAATGCAGCTATACCAGCTCTCAGCGCTCCTCCTCCCCTCCTGACTGACGCCACAGGGGATTCTCCGCCCCGTCCACTGCAGCTGTCAGGCTGAGAGAGGAGAGAGGTGTCGGGTCATGTGAGTGCGGAGCAGCGCTCTCAAATTAGGTATATAGCTGCCTTTTATAAGGCACAGACACTGGGGCAACATACATTAATAAACAGAGAGGATAGTGTAAATTGTACATAGTGGCTTAACAACCACTTTAAATAATCTTTGGGTTGTGACCACTACTCTGTTGTTCATGGTAGTCTTTCAGTCACTTATTTGGTTATAAGAAATACATCGTAATGGAGGAGTAGGTGAGAACTAGGTTGAGTTTACCCTATATACCTTTTTATCTTTAATTTTGTATCAAATGTATCTACACTTACTACTGTGATCTCTTGGACATTGACTTCATCAGCCTGTCTGGCAATGTAAGAACATCAAAAAAAAAAAATGTTCATGCAAAAGTCCCATTTTCTTGCATTTATGGTGTATGCACATTTTTATATTTAAAGTGGATGTAAACCCCATTCATGAAATTTGACCTAGGCACAGATATCTGTAGTGTTTACTTATCTCTCTCCAAAGCCCCTAGTCCTGTGTCTTTCTGCTGCTCCATTCCTCTGTTATTAGCATGATAACTTCTGACAAGCTCACATGAGATAAAAGCAGCTGGAAATTTGTGTCAGGGAGGAATAGAGATAGATAAGCAGAGAGCTTGTCTATTTACAGTACAGTTCTGCAAGTTTCTTCAGTCACTTGCCTATGTGGAGGGGTGGTGTGTACATTTCCTCCAATCAGCTCACACACAGTGTATGGCCAAACTTCCCTCCCACTTCTGAAACGGGAGAAGAAAAAAATTTGAATACGATTTTCACTTTCTAAAAAATTTAGGAAAAAATTTAGAAAGCTGTAGACATACATGTAAAACTTATGTAAGGAGATTTGTTTCATCTCTTTGTATCATCTGATGCTGTTCACTTCAATGGATATATGTGAGGGTTCACATCCACTTAAATTTTTTTTGTGTTGAACTACCTGAAGCAGTACTTGTTCTGTATATGTACAGCTCTGCTTTGCAATTTAGTTAAATCTCTGAATTGAGAGTCTGTATGGTGCCAGTCCCCTGAGTGAGGGTTTTTACTTCAGCCACAGCCACTTTGGCTTGAAATTGTAATGGCCTTTGCTAGAGTTAAAGAGGAGCTCCAGTCATATTTGTATTTAATAAAGGTCAGCAGCTACAGAAACTGTAGCTGCTGACTTTTAATAAACAGACACTAGCCTGTCCGTTCTTTCCATCTGTCTTCTGTTCCCAGCGCTGACATCTCAACAGTGGGCACCCGGCTGTGACAGGGGCGGATCCAGAGTCTAGTCTCGGGAGGGGCACTGCTATAAAATGTTTTTTTGGGGGCAATTTATATGGGAAATGGCTGGTATTTGCGCTTCAATCATTACGGCACCATGGTTGTTATGGTGTCAGGATGATTGAAGCGCATTATTTCTATTAATACATTGTAATATAAAATTAAATGGTTCATCTCACCATAATGCAGAATCAGTGGGAGCCCTGAGGATGTCACTTGCCATGTCGCCTGCCACCAAATGTGGATTGTCACTTGCCACGTCACCTGCCACACATTGCGGATTGTCACTTGCCACGTAGCCTGACACACATTGCGGATTGCCACTTGCAACGTAGCCTGCCACACATTGCGGATTGTCACTTGCCACGTCACCTGCCACACATTGCGGATTGTCACCTGCCACCAGATGCGGATTGCCACGTAGCCTGCCACACATTGCGGATTGCCACGTCACCTGCCACACATTGCGGATTGTCACTTGCCACGTTGCCTGACACACATTGTGGATTGCCACTTGCCACGTCACCTGCCACACATTGGGGATTGTCACTTGCCACGTCACCTGCCACACATTGCGGATTGTCACTTGCCACGTTGCCTGCCACACATTGCGGATTGCCACTTGCCACGTCACCTGCCACACATTGCGGATTGTCACTTGCCACGTTGCCTGCCACACATTGCGGATTGCCACTTGCCACGTCACCTGCCACACATTGCGAATTGCCACTTGCCACGTAGTCTGCCACACATTGTGGATTGCCACTTGCCACGTAGTCTGCCACACATTGTGGATTGCCACTTGCCACGTAGTCTGCCACACATTGTGGATTGCCACTTGCCACGTAGTCTGCCACACATTGCGGATTGCCACTTGCCACGAAGCCTGCCACACATTGCGGATTGCCACTTGCCACGTAGCCTGCCACACATTGCGGATTGTCACCTACTGTGTCACTTTTCTGCTAAGGTGGTCTTTTGTTGGGTCCCAGAGTGAAGATAGGCAGCAGAGAAATGATGCAATCTCTCTGCTGCACACAGCTTCCTACACAGTGAGGGCAGGACTGGAGGGATGCAGGGCAGTGAGAGATGATGTCATCTCCCTGCTCCCCTGCCTGCTGGCTGCCTGATTGGCCAGCAGCCCTCCTAAGCTGCCCAGCTGCCCCCCCCTCACCCATCCACTCAGCGCGGGTACCCGCGGAACCGGCCGCGCGGGTACCCGCGGAACTGGCCGCGATTGGACCCGCGGAACCGGCCCGCTGGTACCCGCGGAACCGGCCGCGATTGGACCCGCGGAACCGGCCCGCTGGTACCCGCGGAACCGGCCGCGATTGGACCCGCGGAACCGGCCCGCGGGTGCCCGCGGAACCGGCCGCGATTGGACCCGCGGAACCGGCTTTGCCGGTATTCTCGGAGGGGGCAATTGACCCGTTGCCCCCCCCCTGGATCCGCCCCTGGGCTGTGAAAGCTTGGTTCTTTACAGCCTGGTGCCCATTGCACATTCACGAGTTGCGCTGCACATTTTGAATGGGTCTGCATTCTTCTGGGACCTGTGACACATCCCAGAAGTCTAAGGGCAGGGAGGGGGGAGAACCCCCCCAAAAGTGCAATTTTCTAAAGAGGAGGTGGGGGGCCTTAAAGCGGAACTTCCCCTTTTGGGTGAAGCTCTGCTTTAAATTATGTTTTAAAAGTAATTATTCTCTAATGTGAGTTTATTTTAATTACTAGCTGGTATCTTATAATGTCATCTGTTAGAGCACCAGACTCATAGGTAACAGCCAGCTCTCTCAAAGCTGCTATAAATGTAGCTCATTCCTCCTAAAGGTGGTGGGACACATTAGAAACCCAGAAAGAGCACAGGCAGTTGAAGGGGTCCAATGTGTCCCCACGCCAATTCCAGTAAGCAATCTATTAATGGCGGCCACTCCATTGGGGCGTACGGGCACCGCCCCTTAATCCATACGCCGGCCCCTAATCTACATGCAAGGCACTGGGCGCATTGAATTCTATGTTTTTTTTTTGAAGAAGAAGAACATGATTGGAGCCCGAGGCTCTAATTGGCTTCAAAAAAGGGTGGGCTCAGGGCGCAGAGCACCATGGTCTTCCTGCATCTCCTCCCGGCCAATTAGGAAGTGGGTCTGCCTTACAATATGCATTAAAAACAGGTTTTAATTTGTACACATTCTGGCTTCTGCTGTAAAAATCAAATATACAGTACACTATATTACCCAAATTTTTTGGGCCATCTGCCTTTACACACACATGAACTTTAATGGCATGCCAGTCTTAGTCAATATTGAGTTGGTCCACCATTTGCAGATATAACAGCTTCAACTCTTCTGGGAAGGTTGTCCACAATGTTTAGGAGTGTGTCTATGGGAATGTTTAACCATTCTTCCTGAAGCACATTTGTGAGGTCAGGCACTGATGTTGGACGAGAAGGCCTGGCTCGCAGTGTCTGCTCTAATTCATCCCAAAGGTGTTCTATCGGGTTGAGGTCAGAACTGTGTGCAGGCGGGTCAAGTTCCACCCCAAACTCGCTCATCAATGTTTTTATGGACCTTGCTTTGTGCACTGGTGTGCAGTCATGTTGAAACAGGAAGGTGCCATCCCCAAACTGTTCCCACAAAGTTGGGAGCATGAAACTGTCCCAAACATCTTGGTATGCTGACGCCTTAAGAGTTCCCTTTGCTGGAACTAGGGGGCCAAGCCCAACCCCTGAAAAACAACCCCACACCATATTCCCCCCTTCACCAATTTCCAATACCAAAACCCAGTAGAACAACTTTGGGAGGAATTAGAGCAGAGACTGCAAGCCAGGCCTTCTAGTCCAACATCAGTGCCTGACCTCACAAATGCAATTCTGGAAGAATGGTCAAACATTCCCATCGACACACTCCTAAACCTTGTGGACAGCCTTCCCAAAAGAGTTGAAGCTGTTATAGCTGCAAAGGGAGGGCAAACTCAATATTGAACCCTACAGACTTAGCCCTTGTACACACGGTCGGAGATTCCGACAACCAAATCCGTCCGATTTTGTCCGTTGGATTTTGTCCGACGGATTTTGTCCGAAACTGTTGCATACACACGGTCGGACAAAGTTGTCGGAAAATCCGACGTGATTACGTTATTTCGTTACGACGGGACTAAGTTCACGCTAGTAGCCAATAGCTTTGGTGTAGGAATTTGATCTGAGCATGCGTCACACTTTGTCCGATCGGAATTCTCTACACATGATCGGAGTATGTCCGATCGGAGCATTTTGACGGAAAATTTTACCAACAAGTTGGAAAACTTGGTCCGTCGGATACTCTGACGGAAACAGTCCGATGTAGACCACACACAGTGGGAATATCCGACAAAACGGTCCGATCGGACACATTCCGTCAGAATCTCCGACCGTGTGTGCAAGGGCTAAGACTGTAATGCCAATAAAGTTCATGTGCGTGTGAAAGACAGATGTCCCAATACATACATATATATATATATATTGCTTTTTGTGTTGCTGCCCCACGTCTGTGGAATGCTTTGCCTGATAGTTTGAGGGTTTTTCAGTCTACTGAATATTTTAAAAAGGGATTGAAGACTTTTCTTTTTAGCAAATGTTTTTGAATTAAGTTATTTGTCTGTTTTTTTTTTTTTATTGTAACTGTGTAGCACTTTGAGGTCTTTTGATGGAAAGTGCATTATAAATAAAATGTAGTATTATTAATATTATTATTAATATTATTATTATTATTATATATATGCACCGGACACTTTATTAGGTACACCTTGCTAGCACCAGGTTGGATCGGGTTGGAATCCCAGTAGATGATCAGTTTTTGTAATACTCAGACCAGCCCGTTTGGCACCAAGAACCATGCCATGTTCAAAGTCACTTACTGTAAATCCCCTTTTTTATTCCCCATTCTGATGCTTGGTTTGAACTTCAGCAAGTCGCCTTCACCACATCTGGATGCCTAAATGCACTGAGTTTCTGCCATGCGATTGGCTGGTTAGCAATTTGTTTTACCAAGCAATTGAACAGATGTACCTAATAAATGGCCGGTGAGATAACGTATCTATATGTAAAAAATAACTGCAATCTTCTAACACATTCTGCCTAGTATCAGCTATACTGATACTATATCTGCCCAACTGATATTACACATTTTCTTATAGTAAGTACAGTGTCTAAATGAAAAATCTAGAAATGTTGTTTACAAATGTTTTGTCTCACCCTGCTGGACATTTTCAGACATTACAGCTGGTTTTGAAACCACAGATAATCAAAAATACCAGAGAACAATTGGTTTGTAAGGACAAACTAACTATGACTATGTCTGCATGGCCATCTTCCCGCATAAACATGAACCCTGAATTAATCTATGAATTCAACAGGGGAAGGGAAAACAGACATCCAGTGCCAACCTCAGAAAACAACAGCAGATGGGAAAAAGCTGACATGGTTCTAGCTTTGTATTACCAGAAAAATGTATTTCTCTCTGTTTTGCTCTTTTCGATTTTCTGTAAGTTCATGTCTAGTGTAACTGTTTTCACCATAATAATAGGTAAGGGCAAAGAAGCATCAAGGAGCAGTAAAAACACAACAGAGATTCAAATTTCAAACATTCTAATTTTCCCAGCACATTCACCAGCTAACCTGGAAAAAAAGGAATTCAAAGGATTAAAAATTTTCCTTATTCTAATTAAATGTAAAAAAAATCTCTTGATACTTGAACTCCCCTAATAACTGTCAGCTAGCTAGCAATCATATGAATGCAATTCATGCAACTTGAATATCTCCTGCAATAACCACTATTAATGTTTGTTCTGCTGTGCAAAACACATGAACTCATTTTTACAAATTGAGTTAAAGCGGAGCTCCACCCAAAAAGGGGAAGTTCCACTTGTTTGCATCCTTCCCCCTCGACTGCCACATTTTTTTGGGGGGGGGGCGTATACCTGGTTTTGACAGGTACCTGCTCCCACTTCTGACTTAGATCGCCACCGCTTTCCCCTGCAGTCTATTGGGACACATCACAGGTTCCGGAAGACTACAAGACCATTAAGACTTGTGCATGTGCAGTGGGAAACCCACTGTGATGCTGCAAGGCTTCACTTCTTGTTTCCCTTACTTGAGATGCCGATGCCTGCACCCAAAGCTGATTGAAAAATTGGCTTGGAGGTGGACATTGCTGAATCCTTGGACAGGTAAGTGTCCTTATATTAAAGGTCAGCAGCTGCAAAATTTGGGTGGGAGCCTTGAGCCTCTCTTTAAATATTCCCTGTATTTATACAGCTCAGAAATGTAATTCAGTCATTTAAAGAGTGCATAGAGCCATTTGCTTCAATATAAGTAGAAGGTTATACTACTATTGAAAGCTTTAGGTAATGTGAAAGCCTATGTACTGACTGTTACTTCACATGGATGCCTTGAAATAGAAGCTTGTTGCAGAAAATGCAGTGGAGGGCTATTGCCAAACGAGATTATGTTTAGGGATAGGGTCCACATTCTCAGACATGCAGTATTTGTGCACGTTTGGTGTTGCAAACAGCTGAGCTACATAGAGTTTTTCTGTTAAAGATCAAGGATCTCAGTTGCAGCATTTAGGCTGGCACCCTCCCCATATGATATCTAAACACATTATATAATGAGAAAGTCCCAACAGACCACAAATAAGGAAAGTAAGATGGGGAGTTTATATGTGCCACAATAAAAAATGTTGGAGAACAAAAAAAAGCAATTAAATTTTATTACTACATTAAAATCAACTAAAAAATTCACCACACATCAACTATCCTCTAATCTAATATGAGGGGTACATAGATCTTTCATGATATACAGAAGGACAAGTAAATCAATGCATTTCACTTGGCATTAAGATTCCTCAGGATCCAAATTCTTTTTTCCAATGTGGAGAAGCAGTCGTTGTCCTCATCAACAAGGTACCCATGTTGAGAGTATTATGGTTCAGGAGGGAAAGCAGTGCGGCATCTTCCCGCTTCACCCCTTTCTTAACTGGCCAGGCTAAAAACCCCACAGCATTTTTGTTTTGAATGGCTTTATTAATTGTGATGATACGCCTTATCAACAAATGACTGCACTGACCTCTGGCAACCTAGCAACCAATGAGGAGACAGGTTGGTGGCCTGCACAGCATCCTTGATTGCTAGGATGCAAGGAGCCGCTTGCATCCTATCACCCAAAGTGGTTTTAGCCTCCACAGAAGGGAGCTGCTAGTTTGTAGTAATATTGCCACTAACTGAATAATTTCCAGCTGCAGCCGGAGGTTTGCTTTGGCGGGCGAACACTCTATAAAACATATAATGAGAAAGTCCCAACAGACCACAAATGAGGAAAGTGGGGCAGGGGGATTTATATGTGCCACAATAACAAATGTCGGAGAACAAAAAATAAAAACCAATGCAATTTTATTACTTCATTAAAATCCACTATTAAATTCATCACACATTAACTACCCTCTAATCTAATAAGAGGAGTACATAGATCCTTCATGATATACAGGGAGACTAGTAGATGGACACGTTTTGCTTGGCATTCAGCTTCCTCAGGATCCCGATTCTTGTCTCCAGTGTATCACGTAGTAGTTGACAAAAACTTTTATGCTTACAGCACCAATGACATAATCAACCTTCAATCAAAAATCCATATATATATATATATATATATATATATATATATATATATATATATATATATATATATAAAAATTACAAGAAGAACATTGTAAATCCCAAGGGAGAGGGAGAACCAAAAAGAGGGTTATATCACACATAATGTTGACCTCTCAGTGGAAATCAGAGTAAACCCTAAGGGGGGATTCAAAAATAAAACTGGACACATTCCCAATCTACCTTCAAAATATGAACTAAAAATGGTAGTTTTGAAACAAGAATGTAAAAAGCCATATAAGAAGATATACAGGAACCATTAACCTTGAGGTAAAGCCAAGATACACAGTGCCAGATAATCCTAGTGTGGGAAAAATGTGTATACATCACTGTTGCTAAAAGTTATTTTAACAATGGGTCACCGCAGAAAAGCAGTATCACAAGATCATATCACTAAAAAATGCCATACATACCTGTGGAGAGTCACCTTATCAAAAATGCAAACCAACAAAGAAGAGAGCATATACTGACAAAAAAGCCAAAACTGAGTAATCATGCCAGATGGAGGTAGTCCGCATGGATACAATATCCTTTAGAATGATTGTAAAGGTTTTGATTTTTTTTAAACAACAATTTTGTCATACTTACCTGCTCTAGGTTCGAGTAACAATACTCCAGGCAAAGAAGCCTTTAAAGAGAAACCATAAACATTTGACTGTTAATTAACTGTGGTCAAACATATTAAAACTGGCAGCTACGCTGCACTTTCTTCTATGTTATCAAAGCGTGGTAGGTCCATCTGCAATGGCACCTACAGCAGATATGCTACTGGTGGCATGCATTATAAAGGGGCAGGGGGAGAAGAATCCTGCCCCTCCCTCTGGTCCCCCATGCTTCGCCGAAAGCCACCAACAATAGGTGGCGTAACAACGAGATATTTCCGCATGTGTATGACGCACTTCCGGGGGAAGGCTTGAAGTGACAAAAAAAAACCCTTAGGAGTCAGTCCTGCCTCTGGTCAATGGGAAACCAAAGTGCTCATACCGCAGCAGTGGTTTTCCTTCTGCCTTTGGGATTTATAATGTCTTTCTTGTCATTCTGATTCACATATACAGTGGATAAAAAAAGTCTACGCGTCTTACTTTTGGTCCACAGTTAGGACCGTTATTCAAAAATTTACGGAGTATAATGTCCCCAATGACCCGGCCTTCTTCCTCCTGCACGTAAATACCATGTTCACTAAAAAGTACAAAAAATCCATTCTATGTCACCTAGTAAATGCCGCTAGAGCATGTATACCGCTCCACTGGAAAAGCCAGGCCCCTCCATCGGTGGCGTCCTGGATTCGTAGGGTGGAGGACATTAGTAAACTGGAAGACCTGGTGCTTATGGGGAGGCAACAGCAGGAAAAATTTAGGAAAACATGGGCGCTCTGGCACCAGTTTATATTCTCGCCCGAAGGAGTATCTCTGAGGACCTTGTAATATGGTCGGCATTATAGACTACCTGTGGGTTAGGGCAGTCCTGAATCAACCAGAATCCCCCCCCCCTCCCCCCTCTCCTTTTCCTCTCAGTTTCCCCCTTCAGTGTCCCTTCCCCCACCCCCGATGGTCTCTGCCCTTGGTACTGGGTTTTTGCCGGGGTGTTGAGGTTCTGACGAGAGCCGGAGATGGGGGGAACTGAACGGATCTAGGCTCTCGAATACACTTCTGGCTTCTTAATGAAGATTTTATGCTTAGACAAGCGGTTATCCCCAGATGACAGATTGACTTAGGTCTTTCATGGAGGTATAATTGGTATGCCATGTACAGTGTCTTCTATGAACCTTCCTCTCCCTTGCTCTCGGCAATATGTTCAATATGTGCTTATCTTTTCCTCCCTCCCCTTTATGTATCCCACTTCTCTGTTGTATGATATGCCCATGCCCATGTTGGGCATTGTTTGAAATTAATAAAAATTTATATTTGAAAAAAAAAAAAAAAAAAAAAAAGTCTACGCACTCCTATTTAAATGTCAGGTTTCTTTAATGTAAAAAAATAAGCCAAAGATAAATCATTTCCACCTTTAATATGACCTAAAACCAACTGAAATCTTTTAGGGGGGGGGGTACAAATAAAAAAATTAAAATAATGTGGTTGCATAAGTGTGCATCCCCCTCCTATAACTGGGGGTGTAGCTGTGTTCAGAATTAAGCAATCACATTCAAACTCATGTTAAATAGGAATCAGTACACACCTGACATCATTTAAAGTGCCTCTGATTAACCCCAAATAAAGTTTAGCTGTTCTGGTAGGTCTTTCCTGACATTTTCTTAGTCGCATCCTACAGAAAAAGCCATGGTCTGCAGAGAGCTTCCAAAGCATCAGAGGGATCTTATTATTAAAAGGTATCAGTCAGGAGAAGGGTACAAAAGAATTTTCAAGGTATTAGATATACCATGGAACACAGTGAAGACAGTCATTATTAGACATGTGCGATTCGGTTCGTAACAAATAGATTTTCGTACGAATTTGTTATATACGTACATTCGGATCAATTTGAACATCTGAATAGCTGAAAGAACCAAAATACGAAAATTAGGAAATTACAGATAAGCAAAATAACAAACTACGAACAGACAAACTTACAAAAATATGAAACTCTGAAAAGAAAGAAAATGACATCTATAACAAATGATTTACATTTCGTATTTTCAATCCTTCGTCTGTTCATAATCTCGTATGTTCATATTTTCATTTGTGTATTGGTAATTTTATTTCTTCATCTGTTCGTAATTTCGTTTGTTCGTGTTCTGGAATCGTTCTTTTGAATGAACAGTGTAAGTGTATCTTAATATAAATGTTCGTAATTTCGTGTTCTCTAATCATTCTTTCAAATGGACAGTGTATTAGTGAGTTATGTATCTTACTTAATATCTTTAGCCAATCAGCTTATCCCTTTTGTGTCTGAGTCACACTGCATTCCTGAATATTTTTAGATTTAGTTGAGGAGGAGACTCGTGACTGAGGGAGTGGACTGGAGTAAGTACAGGAGTTATTAGAAAAGCAAGCATAGGATTAATTTTCTTTATTTCCTAAGAAAGTACAAATCAACGAAAAAGGCAATCTCACAAAAGTAACAATTACTAAATTAAGAGTAGCATACCGAATAAACGAAAATTATTATCTAACAAAATTACAAATTTCGAATCAAAGAAAATTGGAACAAAATTACGAATCATTTCGTATCAAAGAAAATATCACTGTTACAAAAATACAAACGAGTCCAAATATGAAACCTCGTGTCTTACGAGATTATGCATCATTAGATTAATGGAAATA
Organism: Lithobates pipiens; assembly: GCF_037356315.1. Lineage (NCBI taxonomy): Eukaryota > Metazoa > Chordata > Amphibia > Anura > Ranidae > Lithobates > Lithobates pipiens. Next base: position 394,873,635 of record NW_027507903.1, read on the forward strand.
CGAATCATTTCATATCAACGAAAATATATATTTTTACGAAAATACGAACGAGTCCAAACATGAAAACTCACGACTTACGAAATTACAAATCATTGCGGAAATGTAAAGAAACAGAACTAAACTAATTTTTTTGTTGTACACATGTCTAGTCATTATCAAGTGGAGAAAATGTGGCACAACAGTGACATTACCAAGAACTGCACATCCCTCCAAAATGTATGAAAAGAAGAGAAGAAAACTAGTCAGGGAGGCTGCCAAGAGGCCTACAGCAACATTAAAGGTGCTGCAGGAATATCTGGCAAGTACTGGCTGTGTGGTACATGTGACAACAATCTCCTGTACTCTTCATATGTCTAGGCTATGGAGTAGAGTGGAAGCCTTTTCTTAACAAGAAAAACATCCAAACCTGGCTAAATATTGCAAAAACACATCTGCAGTCTCCCAAAAGCACGTGGGAAAATGTGTTATGGTCTGATGAAAATAAGGTTGAACTTTTTGGCCATAATTCCCAAAAATATGTTTGGTGCAAAAACAACACTGCACATCACCAAAAGAACACTATACCTACAGTGAAGCATGGTGGTGGCAGCATCATGCTTTGGGGCTGTTTTTCTTCAGCTGGAACAAGGGCCTTGTTCAAGGTAGAGGGAATTATGAACAGTTCCAAAACCTTCAGGCTTCTGCTAGAAAGCTGAACATGAAGAGGAACTTTATCTTTTAGCAGAACAACGACCCAAAGCATACATCCAAATCAACAAAGGAATGGCTTCACCAGAAGAAGATTAAAGTTTTGGAATGGCCCGGCCCTGAAACCCATTGAAAATCTGTGGTGTGATCTAAAGAGGGTTGTGCACAGGAGATGCCCTGACAGATATAGAGTGTTTTTGCAAAGAAGAGTGGGAAAATATTGCCAACTCAAGATGTGCCATGCTGATAGACTCAAAAAGACTAAGAGGGTTATTTACTAAAGGAAAATCCACTTTGCACTGTGAGTGCAATTGTAAATAAAGTCGCTGTAGATCCAAGGGGGACATGCAAGGAAACAAAAATAAAAAAGCATTTTAGCTTGCACACGACTGGATGATAAAATCAGCAGAGCTTCCCCTCATTTCAGATCTACCCCTTAGATTTAGCGCTACTGCACTTCCAACTGCACTTTCAGTGCACTTTCAAGTGCACTTGCAGTGCAAAGTGGATTTGTCTTTTGTAAATAACCCCCTAAGTGTAAAAAATTAAAAGATGCTTCAACATAGTATTAGTTTAAGGATGTGCACACTTATGCAACCATATTATTTTATTTTTTTATTTTTACTCCCTCCACCGAAAAGATTTCTGCTTGTTTTTGTCAGGGCTGGCTTAGCCCTTCCTCTTCTGGGCTGGCCGCTCGGCTAATTGCCAGCTCTCTTCTCTTTCCACAGTTACCAGCTGTTCCCGATGATGCTCGTCTGACCTGCCTATTTAAAGCCTTCCAGCTCACTTTTTCCTTTGCCTTCGCGTTGGTCACATCACAAGGAACCATCTCCTGCTGTTTGTTTCAAGACTGGCTTGCTGACATCCCTCCTGGCTTCTTATCCTGCTTGCAGTTGCTCTCCTTGACTTCTGGCCTGATTACCCAATCTGGTTTATGAACTTTGGACTGGCTGACTACCCAATCTGGCTACTGGACTCTGGCTATGCTTGACTACGCTTATTTCTATTTACCTTTTTATTTTTATTAATAAACAAGTGTGATTTGATTGTATTTGATTGTACTTCTGTCTCAGTCTGTTTCATGGTTTCTGATAGTTTTTCAACAGAGTTGTACAGTTTATAGGTCACATTAAAGGTGGAAAAAGTTCTGAAATGATTTATCTTTGTCTCGTTTCTTTACATCACAGAAACCTGACATTTTAACAGAGTTGTTAGACTTTTTATATCCACTGTACAATAATTAACAAAAGTATTGTGACGCCTGCCTTTACACACACATGAACATTAATGGCAGCCCAGTCTTAGTCCATAGGGTTCAATATTAGGTTGGCCCACCCTTTGCAGCTATAACAGCTTCAACTTTTCTGGGAGGCTGTCCACAAGGTTTAGGAGTGGGTCTATGGGAATGTTTGACCATTCTTCCAGAAGCGTATTTGTGAAGTCAGGCACTTACGTGGTCGAGAAGGCCTGGCTCGCAGTCTCCAAACGAAATCATCCCAAAGGTGTTCTATCGAGTTGAGGTCAGAAGTCTTTGCAGGCCAGTCACGTTCCTCCACTCAAAACTCACTCATCCGTGTCTTTATGGACCTTGCTTGTGCGCTGGAGCTGTTGGAACAGGATGCGGCCATCCCCAAACTGTTCCCACAAAGTTGGGAGCATGAATCTGTCCACAATGTGTTAGTATGATGACACCTTAAGAGTTCCCTTTACTGGAACTAAGGAACCAAGCCCAACCCCTGGAAAACAACCCCACACCATAATCTCCCCTCTACCAAATGATTTGGACTAGAGCACCAGTGTCCTTTATTTCACAGTCCACTGCCTATAAACCTTGAAAATGGAGAAGACTGATTCGGCAAGGGACACCCCCCCCCCTTTCACACGCACACAGGAACAGCTCAGGATGTCACCTTTTTTACCCTTTGGCTTCAAGAGAACTTATCAGAAGGCACTCATGCAGATAGTAGAGGAACGAGGCAGCAGACAGGAATGACACTTTGTGCTCTGGATTGGGACACATACACACTTTGGAAGGATTTGCTTTGTTATATTTCATGTCAGGGAAACAACCACCTTAAAGCTCATAATTTAAGAATGTTTGGATTATTCTTACCGAAAATGCCTTTAAATTAAACCAAAGCAGATTTACCCTTCAATATTTATATAATCTAAGAGATGGAAGAATACAAGACACAGGATCAAATGTGTACTTTTTTTTTCACAGCTACCACAAGGTAGCTGTGAATAAAAGTACAAATTTGGCCCTGTGTCTTCCCCCTCCAAAAAAAAACAAAAAAAAATACAGCACGTATCGTTACATTTAAACATGAAGAAATATTTATAAACATAATGGATTACATTCATACATCACATACATATTGGGAAATACAATTGCTTAAAGAGGAAGTAAACCCTGATGGGTTTTACTTCCTCTTTGTTTCCCTGCAAAGGTAAAGCATAATGGGCTACTATGCATATGGTCATCAAGCGTGTCTCCTAGAGGAGAGATATTGGATTCTATATGGCTGTGAATACCGATGTTATGTGATAATATATGGCGTGCTGAAACTGCGGGAAATGGATGTGAGAGTAATAGTCATCACTCATACAGCGTCATATGGCCTATAGTGGCCGCTAATAGAGGTGAGAGGCTGGGGGAAATAGGGGGCGCACCCTGGATTGCACTGAGCACAGAGGATTGGTGGATTTGCACTGCTTGAAGGTGGATTGCACCGAGATTTGCACCTGAAATTGATTTTGAATAAACTATTATATGAACATTATAATTTATTGCAATATTGTGGGACTTGATTTATAAAATCCTTTTGATGGTCACATTATTGGGGTATTCAACTATTGTTTAGCACGGATTGCACTTTGGAAAGTTTTTGGCACTTTAGAAGCATATTGCACTTTATAGGTTGATTTGCACAATTTTATTATATGTTTGCACATTCATCACTATCGCACTTTATCTATACTACTAAGGGTATATATTGTATTTTACCATATACATGTGATAATTAATGGTATTATTATTTTAATTTTAATTTTTTCACTTATTGGAATTTTTCTCGCTTATTTAACCAGTTGCCGACCGCCGCACGCCGATGTACGTCGGCAGAATGGCACGGGCAGGCATAAGGGCTTACATGTACGTCCCTTGCCTCCCGCGGGTCGGGGGCCCGATCGGGCCCCCGCCCGGTGCCTGCGGCGGTCGGTTTTCGTCCGGGAGCGATCCGGGACGAGGGGGCGGCCATTCATTCATGGCCACCCCCTCGCGATCGCTCCCGACGAATAGAAATCCCCCGTGACATCACTTCCTCTCCTGTAATGTAAACACAGGAGAGGAAGTGATGTATTCTCTCCTCCGTGTCGGTATTTTTCGTTCCGACACGGAGGAGAGCGGATCGGTGAGTTGCACCAACACTCTACACACACAGTAGAACATGCCAGGCACACTCACACCCCCCCTTTACCCCCCGATCACCCCCCCAATTACCCCTGCCCCCCAGTCACAGTGACACCAATGTCATTTTTTTATTTTTTTTTTGCATTGGTGTCATTTGTGACTGTAATAACTGTTAGGGCAGTTAGAGTTAGCCCCCTTTAGTTCTAATGTACCCCCCTAACCCCCCCAATACCACCGCACTGCAGTGCAAATCACATTCGATCTCTGTGCGATTCGAGTTCAGCCATTCGCCGCACCCGCCACACCCGCCGCACCCGCCGCAAATTCGCACGGGACCCTTTTTTTGGCCCGCAGCAGAATCGGATCGCATGGGTGTTCACACCATGCGATCCGAGTTTGCAGATCGCACTGCGATATGCGAACTGATCTGGGGGTGTCAGTAACATTTCACTGACACTCCCAGCAGTTCGCATAGGGCAGTGTGAACTGCCGCCGGGAGGCATGCGATGCGGGAACCCGCCGCGCATTCGTGGCGTTCCCGCATCGCTCCAGTGTGAACCCAGCCTAATAAGCGATCGTTTTTCTGATCGCTGTATTAGTGTCACAGGTGACGCTAGTTAGGCAGGTAGGTATTTAGGTTCGCTGCAGCTTTTTATAGCGCCAGGGACCCCCATATACTACCGCATAAAGCCCCCTGATTGCCCCCTAGTTAACCCTTTCACCAGTGATCACCATATAACTGTTACAGGTGACGCTGGTTGGTTAGTTATTTTTTTATAGTTTCAGGGCACCCGCCATTTATTACCTAGTCTCACTAGTGTACCCCTAAATTTAGGGGTGTCTACTTTCCAAAATGGGGTCATTTGGGGGGGGTTTGTGCCATCTTGGCATTTTATGGCCTTCAAAACTGTAACGCCCTTAGAAAGCCTGAAGGCGGTGCTTGGTTTTCGGGGCCCCGTACGCGGCTAGGCTCCCAAAAAGTCCCACATATGTGGTATCCCCGTACTCAGAAGAAGCAGCAGAATTTATTTTGGGGTGTCATTTCACATATGCCCATGGCATGCATGAGCAATATATCATTTAGTGACAACTTTGTGAAAAAAAAAAAAAAAAAAAAAAGTTTGTAATTTTCCCGCAACTTGTGGCAAAATATAAAATATTCCATGAACTCAACATGCCTCTCAGCAAATAGCTTGGGGTGTCTACTTTCTAAAATGGGGTCATTTGTGGGGGTTTTGTGCCATCTTGGCATTTTATGGCCTTCAAAACTGTAATAGGTAGTGAGAAGTGAACTCAAAAATTTACGCCCTTAGAAAGCCTGAAGGCGGTGCTTGGTTTTCGGGGCCCCGTACGCGGCTAGGCTCCCAAAAAGTCCCACATATGTGGTATCCCCGTACTCAGGAGAAGCAGCAGAATTTATTTTGGGGTGTCATTTCACATACGCCCATAGCATGTGTGAGCAATATATCATTTAGTGACAACTTTGTGTAAAAAAAAAAAAAAATTTTTTTTTTTGTCATTATTCAATGGCTTGAGGCAAAAAAATAAAATATTCAATGGGCTCAACATGCCTCTTATCAATTTCCTTAGGGGGTCTACTTTCCAAAATGGGGTCATTTGGGGGGGTTTTGTACTGCCCTGCCATTTTAGCACCTCAAGAAATGAGATAGGCAGTCGTAAACTAAAAGCTGCGTAAATTCCAGAAAACGTACCTTAGTTTGTAGATGTGACAACTTTTGCGCAAACCAATAAATATACAATTATTGACTTTTTTTTTACCAAAGACATGTGGCTGAATACATTTTGGCCTAAATGTATGACTAAAATTGAGTTTATTGGATTTTTCTAATAACAAAAAGTAGAAAATATCATTTTTTTTCAAAATTTGCGGTCTTTTTACGTTTATATCGCAAAAAAAAAAAATCGCAGAGGCAATCAAATACCATCAAAAGAAAGCTCTATTTGTGGGAAGAAAAGGACGCAAATTTTGTTTGGGTACAACATTGCATGACCGCGCAATTACCAGTTAAAGCAGCGCAGTGCCAAAGTGTAAAAAGACCTCTGGTCATTTACCAGCAAAATGGTCCGGTCTGAAAGTGGTTAAGGAGTGTAGTAGGTGCGGTAGTGTCACATATCACTTATAAATATTTACAAGGAGGGAGACTGCCATACATAGCCAGTTCTCCCTGAAGACCGCATTGTGCCAGATTTTCATTCCTTCCCTGGGAGATCTCCTGCAGAGTCAGCAGGTGGGCTGATGAAAGGGACAGTCTGGAGAACTGTGAAAGAAAGTTAGCCTGGAGGGCTAGTGAAAGGGCAGCTGCAGCCAGGTGGGTTGGCAGGGCCTGAAGAGGTAGGGCTGGGACCAGCAGCCACAGGAGGAAGAGTTCAAGCAGCTGATTACTGTAATCTGCTACACAACAAGGGGCTTCGAGTTTCTGCTCCAAAATGCAATTGCTAAATCTAACTGTGTTTGTCAGATTAATTTACAGTGATCCAGCTGGAGTCTGCAATCAAGGAAAGTGCAGGAGGGGTGTCAAGGAGGCTGTATATAGACTGTATATAGAGAGATGTCCCTGAAGATGTTGTTAAAGTGTTGGTTGCTGAAGTCAGGTGGGCACCCTATAATTTGCCATCCCCATTCAAGTTATTAACCCTCAATAAACTACAAAAAACAAAGTCATGACTGTTCTTTGTCTCTGAAGTGCCTGTGAAAATTCAGTGTGCCTGGCTGTGCAGGGTGGGGGATCCCAGTTCATCTGCAGCCCTTAAGGGGGTGCACTACATAGATATGAGGAAGAGGAAAAGTATAAGACAGAGAAGTTTGGAATCACATGGAAGAATTTAATTTAAGCTGCATCCCCCCAAGGTGACAGCCTACAACCACTGTCCCCCCAGGTGGTAAGCTACACCCCCCCCCCCCCCCAGGTGACAGGCTGCAACCTACCCCAACACACACACACGATAAGCAGAATCCCCCCTGAGGGAGGTGACAGGCTGCAACCACCCCCAAAGTTGATAAGCTGCAAACCCCCCTTCACTCTTTCCACGAGGTGACAAGCTGCGCGTCCCCTGGTGTCAGAGAGGTTGGGAACCGCTGCTCCACATGACACTTTTGTTGAATGGCTTGGTCTGTTAAAGGAAGTTGAAAAATTACAGAATTACTGGCAGGATCCCCAGATGAAAGCTAAGATAAAAAAGCATAAAAAAAGAAAATAATTCAGCCACCACATGTAAGAACTGGCAAGCTACAATATATATATATATATATATATATATATATATATATATATATATATATATATATATATATATATATATATATATATATATATATATATATATATATATATATATTTCTGTTGTTTTAAGGTTTATTACAGCTTTAATAAAGTAATGCATATCAGCACTATCATCTTTGTTTTAATCTTTGTGTATTCACGTTTTATAAATGTATATATATATATATATATATATATAGTATATTATAGAAATTTTTTCTAAATATATATAAAAATGATATAAAGAATATGGTTTCCATGTATAATGCACTCATTAAAGTTACTCATTCTCCGACAAGGCTCATTCTACATCCATTCTGTACCTTGTCATCAATGGCACAATAACGTCAGTTGACCTGTGCCCCCTTATCTCTTTGTTGGTATAAATAGGGGGGGGTCTTTAGAAGTCACTTGTTGCCAGGTGTCCTCTTCACTTTACTGAGAGCTCAGAGGCACTCGGGGCCCCTCTGCATTTCCCAGCTCCATCTTTTCCTGGTCCATCAGGAATTTCCTGTGATAGAATATCAGAAATCTGCTGTGGTTCAGGAGGAGGTGACTTCACACAGCAAGTGTTCCCTTTCTAAACATTCCCAGTGTGCTGATGTACAGCTCTGATTACAGACAACTGGGCACAGACTTCAGACAGACAAAAGCCATTTGAAATCTTGTCATGAAGAGGAAGTTACTTGACTACATTTTTCTAATTATGCTTACATTGTTTTGGTGTCAGAATTCTCAAGTTTCATATTTAAGCTGAGCTGGAAGTTATTTTCACAATACTTGGTGACCTTTTGATTTGATGTAGATGCAGAATTGGTTTACAATAGCTTGTGCTGCCGATCTGGAGAAGACAGTCGCATACCTGTTAGTATTTTTGCCTTGCAGCATGCCTTCCAGGCCTGCAACTTGAGAAAGAGGGACAATTTGTGACAGAGAAGATATGAGAGGAAACGCCACAGTGAAGGTGGGTTTGGCTGCTTAGTACTGAAAACTGGGCATGGTTTAAAAGGGCATAATCTGAGCCAATAGTATACACTTTAAACAGTCCCCTGTCCGTGTAGCCACACAATAAACCTCCTGCTGATTGTGAACAAGTAAGCTCTTTATTGCAGAACAGGCATGCAATGTGTCTTCTGCAATATTATACACCTACCTTCCTGCTTGCTGTCTTCTGTGACCTGTAAATTGAGCTGCACATGCATCCCTTCGTGCCTAGGAGACCGACTCCTGCATATGCAGGAGTGACGTCATCCTGCACTGGCCAATGAAGATGGTCAAAGACTGGCAGAAACCAGCAGATGATGCCGTTAGGGACGAGGACTGTTGAAGGAAAAGTATGTTTAGCTCCACCATTACTACTGTGCTATGAGAGAGTCTCATAGATATATACTGTATATACCAAAGCACAATTCAAAAGAAAAAAAGGGGACACAGACAGAGAGCTACCACTTGTCTGAGAAGAACGTCTGAAATAATTGTAAAATACACACAGTTACATAGTTAGACTGAAAAAGACCTTCTAGTTTAACTAATAAAGCTGATCCAGAGAAAAGCAAAAATAAAGCTCTATGTAGCATGGTCATTTCTTCCTGGTCCCCCAGGTAGGGTGACCACATTTCCAAACTGCCATTTAGGGGGAACCCCCTTCCTAAAAATCAGCTTGTGCTGTAAGAATCATAGCACAGCTAGGGTGGCGGGTGTGCGCTTTACCCAGAAACACTGATCTCGCCCCTCAAAAAAGGCCGCCGCATCACCACTTTACTCACTGACAGTACTTGTCCTTGCAGGCCAAGACCCGTTTTACCCTGTTCCAACGCTGGCTCTACAGTGATTACACGCAAGAGGCAGGATTTATGATTTCTCCAATCACAAGCAGGGGATGGGGATTGTGCCTCTCTAGACATTGCCGGTATTGTCAGTGAGTAAAGTGGCAATGTGGCGGCCTTTTTTGCAGGCATTAGATCAGCCCTGGGGGTGGGTGGCAGTGGCAGTTTAATTCCGGGACACTGTATTGTCCTGGAATGAAGGTGTCCGGGACAGACCTGCAAAATGCGGCACCCTACCCCCGAGTAACAATCAGATATTCCTTGGATCAAAAATCTCTGGTGTTATTACCAATAATGACATAAGACAAGTATTTGGCGCAAATCAAAGATATTAGGTTCCCACTTGAAAAAAAAGGAGTCTATAAGGTTACATATGGTGAGTGCAGGGAATGCACTACTTTGTCCAGACCAAAAAAAGGAGGGAATAAATGTTCTTTAGTTCATGGAGAGGGGGAGGGGAAAAGGGATGGGGAGGGGGGGGATGGATCCGCATGCAGGGCTGCCACCTTAAAAGAGCTGAAACTTGAGCTCCTGGATTGCTGTAGATAAAGGAGAAAAAGGAGAGAAAGGGGCGCCTCTGGGTGCAGATTTTTTTAAAAGGTTTTATTTTCAGTGTAAAAAACATAAAATTTTGCACTCACATTTAGTAGGCAAAAAGTAAGCATTAAACACCAGGGGTCATCTGGTATATCTGATTTTTGGGACGTCAGCCAGTGGTCCGGTCCACATCTGTCATCTCATCGCGTTGTTCCTGTTCCTCTCACATGCTGTCCACTGCAGGTGTTTTGTATGAAGCAGCCGGCTTGTGGTGGACACGAGATGTGCGGTCTTCAAAACGAGGCTTGGGAGGCAGAGACGACCAGGGCGCGGGGCTGTGACGTCAGCGGGTATGCGACGCGTTTCTTGAGCGTGCGGGTCGAGATCGTCGGACGACCGCGCTCTTTCATCAGGCAGAATCAGAAAAAAATGCAGGGGACTCAGGATATAAATAGGGGCAGGCTAAGGGCAGTGGGCGGGGCTACAATCGAGTATGAGAAGGAAAACAATGAGTAATGAGGGGAGAGGGAAGTGGGATGAGTAATGAGGGGAGAGGGAAGTGGGAGAGAGAGGGAGCTGGAGCGGCTTAGTATAAGGAGGAAGTCAACGTCTATGGTGAAATCTTATGTACATATCGGTAAAGATATCTATGGGATAAAATCCTATTTGGAAAAAATCAAAGAATGGATGGAAGAATGAGTAAACAAAGGGGGATGGAAGGAAGATAAAAAATTTATATTAAAAATGGGTAAAAAGGCTTAAAAAACTTAGAAAGGAAGGTAAAAAGAGAGGAGCATACATGGAGTGTGTAGATATAATTATATTGGAGATTGGACGTGCAGGACATATGTGTTATAAGGGAATAAAAATAAAAAATAGTGTATGTGTATAGACACATACACACATACACGTGTAGATCCGTACGCTTATCAGTGTTTTAATGCAATTAATAATGTTATTCTAAGCGTATTGTATACAATAAAATGAGAATTAAAAAACAGAAGTATAATCAGAAAAGCACACATATATGCCTACATGGACACATGTGTGTATGTGTGTGAGCACATACATGAGTGTGGGGCGCGGAGATAGGAAAAAAAGGGGTACGAGGGAGTGGATTACGGGGCGGGGGGGGGGGAAATAAAAATGGGGGGGAGGGGGAAAGGGAAAAAAAATAAAAAGGGGGGGGAGGGGAAAAAGGGGGGGAAAAAAGGGAAAGGGAGAGGGAGGGGGGGCCTGGGGAGAGGGGGGGGGGCAGCAAAAAGAGGGGGGGTGGGGGGGGGGGGGGAGTATTACACAAATACAAAATCATAACAATAATTTTCTAAAAGAAATGCATGGGTACATATACAAGCCAATATCAGTGCATGATTCTTTGCAAGGAGAAGACAGAGTATAATCGCTTGAGAGATGCAGTAACGTTGGAAACAATATGTATACTAATATATTTTCCATAAATATCGGTAGCTAGAGCAAGCGGATAGATTGAGAGGATATCTATATAGATAGAAGGATATTTTTTTGTGGAATCATGTTGTATGATAGAGACCGCACTATGGACAAGGGGTGTCTGGTATGGGGCAGTTTGAGCTCTACAACAGATGATAACGGGTTGGTTATATCAGAGGATGGTGGCAATTTCGATACACTCGTTGATTCCCCCTGGGGAGAGTGCGTCGAGAGTGTAGATCCAGAAGGTTTCGCGGGAGCATAATTTTTTAAACCTTTCCGCTGGAGGGAGATGGTTGGGGATCTGCTCGATAACCCAGACCTTGAGACCTGATGTGGACCCCTTATGACAGAGGGCGAAGTGTCTGGGCACGCTATGGGGGTCTGTGCCTCCTTCTATTAGTCTACGATGCTCACCGAAACGTTGTCTGAGAGTCCTAATGGTTCTCCCTACATATATGAGACCACAGGGACAACTCAGACCATATATTACGAAATCGGATGAGCAGTTGTAAAATTCTTTTAGTTCATAGGTTTTGCCTTTGGTGGTAAATTCTTTTTGTCCGTGTTTGACAAATTTGCATGTTTTGCAAAGTGCTTTGTGGCATTGATACATCCCAGTTAGAGGTATCAGTTGGAGGGTTTTGGGAAAAATGGATTGAGTTTTTAATTTGCTGGGTGCGATTTTGTTCCTCAAGTTTGGGGCCCTGCGGTAAGTGACAGATGGTCGGGCTGGGAGTTCAGTTTTTAGGTGGGGGTCCTGCTGTAGGATATTCCAGTGTTTTTTTAAAATTCTTTCCATAGTTTTATGTTCATTGTGAAAAGTGGTGATGAATCTACTAGAGAAATTCTGTGGGGGGCGGTCTGTTTTTGTTGCAGTTTTTTCTGAAAGACACTGTTTGAAAGCGTTTTCTATAAGGGGTGCAGGATAGTTTTTTTCTTTAAATTTAGTTTTCAAGGTGTTACTGGATTCGATATAGTCGATTTGTTTGGTGCAGTTTTGCCTTAGGCGCCAAAATTGTCCCTTTGGGATGTTTTTAATCCATTTTGGATAGTGACAGCTATTAAAGTGAAGGTAGGAGTTGCCCGCGGTTGGTTTTGTATAATTTTTTGAGATAATAGCATGACCTTCGTGTCCCAGTTCTAGGTCTAAGAATGCTATGGTCTCGCAGTTGGTATTAGACGTGAAGGATAGGCCATAGGGGTTATTGTTACAATGTTGAACAAAGGGGGGGATTAAGTCAGCTGCTCCATCCCAGATGAGGATAAGGTCGTCTATGTATCTACCGAAAAAGATTATGTTTTCTGAAAAAGGATTATTTTTGTAGATGTAGTGGGACTCCCAGAAGCCCATCGCATCGATGAAATGACGTCACAATTACTCACCCAACATCTTATCTCATCCCCCCCCATTATCCATACATCACTGAAACCTAAATCAATATTTTTTCCCACTCATTCTAAAGGCCCATACATTGAAAGTTTTTATCGAGTAGTCTATGCGGACATAATCAAACTATGTACCACCACTTCAAAATCCCAAAAAAATCTAAAATATAAAAACAATCTAACCCGCTCCGAAATTTTAGCCTTAAACAAGCTAATACATAAAGAAGACCTAGTAATCAAGCCTGCCGACAAAGGGGGCGGAATAGTCCTCCTAGACCGATCCGACTATGTGGCGGAGTCTCTCCGCCTCCTTGCTGATGATTCTACCTACAAAAAACTGACCTATGACCCAACCAATATTTTTACAAATGAAGCCGAGGCTTTAACCAAATTTGCCCTCCAAGAAGGGATCCTTACAAAAACAGAAGCCGCCTTCCTACAAAAAAATTTCTACCAAATCCCCTACTTCTACCATCTACCCAAAGTACACAAAAATCTCCACCACCCTCCTGGCCGACCAATAGCGGCTGCTATGGATAGTGTCACCACAGGCTTCAGTTTATACATTGATCAGTTCCTACAGCCCTTGGTGACACAACTGCAATCCTATATCCGCGATGGTCGTCACCTCCTAGAACTCCTGGCCCCTTACAGATGGGAAACGTCATATACCTGGCTCTCCCTGGATGTCAGTTCACTATATACCTCCATCCCACATGACTTTGGCCTAAAAGCGATTGAAAACTCCTTAATCAATGACCCCCTAATGAATATGAGGCAAGCGGACTTTGTGCTAAAGGCCGTTAATTTTTGTTTGACACATAATTATTTTACCTTCAACGGTGACTTTTACCAACAGATCCAAGGTACAGCTATGGGCGCCAATTTTGCGCCCTCATATGCGAACCTTGCGATGGGCTTCTGGGAGTCCCACTACATCTACAAAAATAATCCTTTTTCAGAAAACATAATCTTTTTCGGTAGATACATAGACGACCTTATCCTCATCTGGGATGGAGCAGCTGACTTAATCCCCCCCTTTGTTCAACATTGTAACAATAACCCCTATGGCCTATCCTTCACGTCTAATACCAACTGCGAGACCATAGCATTCTTAGACCTAGAACTGGGACACGAAGGTCATGCTATTATCTCAAAAAATTATACAAAACCAACCGCGGGCAACTCCTACCTTCACTTTAATAGCTGTCACTATCCAAAATGGATTAAAAACATCCCAAAGGGACAATTTTGGCGCCTAAGGCAAAACTGCACCAAACAAATCGACTATATCGAATCCAGTAACACCTTGAAAACTAAATTTAAAGAAAAAAACTATCCTGCACCCCTTATAGAAAACGCTTTCAAACAGTGTCTTTCAGAAAAAACTGCAACAAAAACAGACCGCCCCCCACAGAATTTCTCTAGTAGATTCATCACCACTTTTCACAATGAACATAAAACTATGGAAAGAATTTTAAAAAAACACTGGAATATCCTACAGCAGGACCCCCACCTAAAAACTGAACTCCCAGCCCGACCATCTGTCACTTACCGCAGGGCCCCAAACTTGAGGAACAAAATCGCACCCAGCAAATTAAAAACTCAATCCATTTTTCCCAAAACCCTCCAACTGATACCTCTAACTGGGATGTATCAATGCCACAAAGCACTTTGCAAAACATGCAAATTTGTCAAACACGGACAAAAAGAATTTACCACCAAAGGCAAAACCTATGAACTAAAAGAATTTTACAACTGCTCATCCGATTTCGTAATATATGGTCTGAGTTGTCCCTGTGGTCTCATATATGTAGGGAGAACCATTAGGACTCTCAGACAACGTTTCGGTGAGCATCGTAGACTAATAGAAGGAGGCACAGACCCCCATAGCGTGCCCAGACACTTCGCCCTCTGTCATAAGGGGTCCACATCAGGTCTCAAGGTCTGGGTTATCGAGCAGATCCCCAACCATCTCCCTCCAGCGGAAAGGTTTAAAAAATTATGCTCCCGCGAAACCTTCTGGATCTACACTCTCGACGCACTCTCCCCAGGGGGAATCAATGAGTGTATCGAAATTGCCACCATCCTCTGATATAACCAACCCGTTATCATCTGTTGTAGAGCTCAAACTGCCCCATACCAGACACCCCTTGTCCATAGTGCGGTCTCTATCATACAACATGATTCCACAAAAAAATATCCTTCTATCTATATAGATATCCTCTCAATCTATCCGCTTGCTCTAGCTACCGATATTTATGGAAAATATATTAGTATACATATTGTTTCCAACGTTACTGCATCTCTCAAGCGATTATACTCTGTCTTCTCCTTGCAAAGAATCATGCACTGATATTGGCTTGTATATGTACCCATGCATTTCTTTTAGAAAATTATTGTTATGATTTTGTATTTGTGTAATACTCCCCCCCCCCGTCCACCCCCCCTCTTTTTGCTGCCCCCCCCCCCCTCTCCCCAGGCCCCCCCTCCCTCTCCCTTTCCCTTTCCCCCCCCCCTTTTTTCCCCCCTTCCCCCCCCCCCTTTTTTTCCCCTTTCCCCCTCCCCCCCATTTTTATTTCCTCCCCTCCCCCCCCCCGTAATCCACTCCCTCGTACCCCTTTTTTTCCTATCTCCGCGCCCCACACTCATGTATGTGCTCACACACATACACACATGTGTCCATGTAGGCATATATGTGTGCATTCCTGATTATACTTCTGTTTTTTAATTCTCATTTTATTGTATACAATACGCTTAGAATAACATTATTAATTACATTAAAACACTGATAAGCGTACGGATCTACACGTGTATGTGTGTATGTGTCTATACACATACACTATTTTTTATTTTTATTCCCTTATAACACATATGTCCTGCACGTCCAATCTCCAATATAATTATATCTACACACTCCATGTATGCTCCTCTCTTTTTACCTTCCTTTCTAAGTTTTTTAAGCCTTTTTACCCATTTTTAATATAAATTTTTTATCTTCCTTCCATCCCCCTTTGTTTACTCATTCTTCCATCCATTCTTTGATTTTTTCCAAATAGGATTTTATCCCATAGATATCTTTACCGATATGTACATAAGATTTCACCATAGACGTTGACTTCCTCCTTATACTAAGCCGCTCCAGCTCCCTCTCTCTCCCACTTCCCTCTCCCCTCATTACTCATCCCACTTCCCTCTCCCCTCATTACTCATTGTTTTCCTTCTCATACTCGATTGTAGCCCCGCCCACTGCCCTTAGCCTGCCCCTATTTATATCCTGAGTCCCCTGCATTTTTTTCTGATTCTGCCTGATGAAAGAGCGCGGTCGTCCGACAATCTCGACCCGCACGCTCAAGAAACGCGTTGCATACCCGCTGACGTCACAGCCCCGCGCCCTGGTCGTCTCTGCCTCCCAAGCCTCGTTTTGAAGACCGCACATCTCGTGTCCACCACAAGCCAGCTGCTTCATACAAAACACCTGCAGTGGACAGCATGTGAGAGGAACAGGAACAACGCGATGAGATGACAGATGTGGACCGGACCACTGGCTGACGTCCCAAAAATCAGATATACCAGATGACCCCTGGTGTTTAATGCTTACTTTTTGCCTACTAAATGTGAGTGCAAAATTTTATGTTTTTTACACTGAAAAATAAAACCTTTTAAAAAAATCTGCACCCAGAGGCGCCCCTTTCTCTCCTTTTTCTCCTTTATCTACAGCAATCCAGGAGCTCAAGTTTCAGCTCTTTTAAGGTGGCAGCCCTGCATGCGGATCCATCCCCCCCCTCCCCATCCCTTTTCCCCTCCCCATCCCTTTTCCCCTCCCCCTCTCCATGAACTAAAGAACATTTATTCCCTCCTTTTTTTGGTCTGGACAAAGTAGTGCATTCCCTGCACTCACCATATGTAACCTTATAGACTCCTTTTTTTCAAGTGGGAACCTAATATCTTTGATTTGCGCCAAATACTTGTCTTAAGTAGGCAGGACTGTTGAGCAGGATATCATCAACAGCTGAGTAACTGTGGAGAGAGATGGGAGCTGGCAATTAGCCAACAGCTGAGCGGCCATCTCAGAGAAGGAAGGGCTGAGCCCAGCCAACACACTGACATTTCTGAGTCACGGGGAAAGCAAAAGAATTGTCAAATGATCTGCAGGAAAAGGAAGTTGAACTGTATAAAACGGGAAAGGGATATAAAAAGATATGCAAGAAATTGAGAATGCCAATCAGCACTGTTAAAATTCTAATCAAGAAGTGGAAAATGAGGGGTTCTGTTGAAACCAAACCATGGTCAGGTAGACCAACCAAACGTTAAGCCACAACTACCAGAAAAATTGTTTGGGATGCAAAGAAAACTGGGGGGTGTTAATCCCATCCCTAATATTCATGGGTTAGAATGGCCCAAAGTCCAGACCTAATTTCAATTGAGACTCTGTGACAAGACTTGAAAAATACTGTTCACAGATGCTCTCCATCCAATCTGACAGAGCTTGAGCTAACAACAATGTCTGGGGAATGCCCAGGAAAAAACCAAAGCCTACTTACCACCAGCCCGTAGACAACCAAATTGACCTGTCTAACAGTATGCGTTAAAAACAGGGGTTTAGTCCGCACGCATTTGCAAACGCATACGTGAGCCAAAGAACCACGTCACAGCACCCTGATATCTGTGGTCCTAACACTAAAATATAAGTGTCCCCGCAGTGGAGGCACATGCATTCTGATGGAAAGATGAGAGCAGGTGGACTGAAGGGGAGCCCACCCCTCCTCAAAAGGTACAGGAGCACACCAAACACCCAGCGATAGCACAATGGCTGCAAAGATGCTGGTGCACTGCTGGACCAATACAAACACACACATGATAACAAAAACTTGCCACCGCCCTCATCTATAGAGCTTGAGCTATTTTGCAAAGAAAAAATGTCACTCTCTAGCTTGTAGAGACATGCCCAAAAAGACTTGCAACTGTAATTTCCAAGAAAGGTGGTTCTACAAAGTATTGACTCAGGGGAGCTGAATACAAATGTAAGTCACACTTTTTTACATATTAATGTATAGAAAAAAAGTGGAAAACTATTTATAATTTTCCTTCCACTTCACAATTATTGCCACTTTGTGTTGGTCTATCACATAAAATCCCAATAAAATCCATTTACTTTTTTGGTTGTAACTTGACAAAATTTCAAGGGATATCAATATTTTTTCAAGGTACTGTAGTTCACTAACTATATGGGCTAGGTGTAACAAGATATCCGCTGCTGTCTTCTGACTGTAGGTTTCCTGTCGTCGAGTGCAGGGTGTATCAAGATGGGAGTCGCAGTATTTATACTGGAGTTGCAAAATCCTCCAAGTTTGAACTGTTATTGTCTCACTTTCATCTCTCATCATTCATTTATCATGCCAGCAATTGCCAATGCAATCAATGCTGCATTTCAGTGCACATCAGTGCCACTGCCATGTGAATACCATTAAAGTCTAAGGGACACGGATGTGAAAAATCAAAAGTGTTCATTTTAAAGGGTTATATGCAAGTTATTGCCATAAAAAGTGTATGGGGACAAGGAAACTGCCTCAGGGGACATGTATCAATGCAAAAAGAAGTTTCTAAAACTGCCGTATTTTTCAGGAGCAGTGATTTTAAGAAGACTTAAAGTGAAACAATAAAAATGAAATATTCCTTTAAATATCATGCCGGGGGGTCCCCTAATGCCGCTTACATACGACCGGACTTTTCGACAGCATAGGTCTGACGGAACAAATCCGTTGGACAATTCGATCGCATGTGGGCTCCATCGGATTTTTGCTGTCCAAAAATCTGACGGACTTTAGAAATAGAACATGTTTCAAAAGACTGAAAATGTAAGAAAAAAAAATATTTTTTCTTCATTTCTGTTATAAAATTTTGTAAATCTCCTTCACTGATGTGCACTGATGAGGCTGCACTGATGGGCACTGATGAGGCGGCACTGATGAGGAAACACTAATATGTAGCACCAATGGGCACTGATAGGTGGCACTGATATGCAGCACTGATGGGCAGTATTGATGGGCACTGATAGGTGGCACTGATAAATGGCACTGATGGGCATCACTAATGGGCACTGAAAGGCATCACTGGTGGGCATTACTGATGGGTACCACTGGTGGGTACTGGTGGGTAAAGATGAACCGAACACCCCCCGGTTCGGTTCACACCAGAACCTGCGAACAGACCTAAACTTCGTGTGAAATTTAGAACCTTATTAAAGTCTATGGGACTCGAACGTTCAAAATCTAAAGTGCTAATTTTAAAGGCTAATATGCAAGTTATTGTCCTTTATTGTGTTTGGGGACCTGGGTCCTGCCCCAGGGGACATGTATCAATGCAAAAAAAAGTTTTAAAAACTGACATTTTTTCGGGAGCAGTGATTTTAATAATGCTTAAAGTGAAACAATAAAAGTGTAATATTTCTTTAAATTTCGTACCTGGGGGGTGTCTATAGTATGCCTGTAAAGGGGCGCATGTTTCCGTGCTTAGAACTGTCCCTGCACAAAGTGTAATTTCTGCAGGAAAAAAAGTCATTTAAAATCAATATAATTAATTGTCGGCTCCCCGTAATACAGAGAACAGTCATTGAAAGTCATTGATAAAAAAAAAGTGTGGGGTTCCCCCAAATTCAATTACCAGGACCTTCAGGTCTGGTATGGATTTTAAGGGGAACTCCACGCCAAATTTATTTTTAAAAATGGCGCGGAGTTCCCCCTAAAAATTCATACCAGACCCTTTATTCGAGCATGCAACCTGGCAGGCAGTAGGAAAAGAGGGGGGTACGAGAGAGCGCACCCCTCCTTAACCGTACCAGGCCACATGCCCTCAACATTGGGAGGATGCTTTGGGGGTCTGTGACCCCTCAAAGCACCTTGTCCCCATGTTGATGAGGACAAGGGCCTCATCTCCACAACCCCAACCCCAACCCTGGCTGGTGGTTGTGGGGGTCTGCAGGTGGGGGGCTTATCAGAATCGTGAAGCCCCCTTTAACAAGGGGACCCCCAGATTCCGTCCCCCCATTTAAAATGGTAAGGGGATACAAATGTACCCCTACCATTTCACAAAGAAAGTATAAAATAATGTTAAAAAAGACACACACACCATTGAAAAAGTCCTTTATTAAAAAAATAAATAAATAAAAAGATTCCAGCGGTGGTAATCCACTCTTGCTATCCAGCGACGGATGATCATCTCTCCAGGGTCCAGCGATGGCTGATCTGATCCAGCGACGGGTGATCTCTCCCTCCAGTGCAGTGCAGTACATTCATCCTCTGTCTCCACTGGCGGAGACACTGAGGGGATCCCGGCAGCCTGACATTTCTTATTTTTTAACATTCTTTTACACTTTCTTTGTGAAATGGTAGGGGTACTTTTGTACACCCTTACCATTTCAAACAGGGGGGCTAGGCTCTGGGGGTCCCCTTGTTAAAGGGGGCTTCCAGATTCTGATAAGCCCCCCGCCAGCAGACCCCCACAACCACCAGCCAGGGTTGTGGGGATGAGGCCCTTGTCCTCATCATAGTTACATAGTTACATAGTTAGTCAGGTTGAAAAAAGACACAAGTCCATCCAGTTCAACCAAAAAATAAATAAAAAATAAATAAATAAATAAATAAATAAATAAATAAATAAAAAATAAATAAAATAAAATATACTATATATATATATATATATATATATATATATATATATATATATATACATACATATATACATATACCAGCCCATATACCCAATTCTATACCCACAGTTGATCCAGAGGAAGGCAAAAAACCCCAGCAGAGCATGATCCAATTTGCTAAAGCAGGGGGAAAAATTCCTTCCTGATCCCCCGAGAGGCAATCGGATTTTCCCCGGATCAACTTTACCTATAAATTTTAGTACCCAGTTATATTACGTACACTTAGGAAATAATCCAGGCCTTTCTTAAAGCAATCCACTGAGCTGGCCATAACCACCTCTGCAGGGAGTCTATTCCACATTTTCACAGCTCTTACTGTGAAGAAACCTTTCCGTATTTGGAGATGAAATCTCTTCTCCTCTAGACGTAAAGAGTGCCCCCTTGTCCTCTTTGTTGACTTTAAAGTGAATAACTCGACACCAAGTTCCCTATATGGACCCCTTAAATATTTGTACATGTTGATCAAATCCCCCCTTAATCTCCTCTTATCAAGAGTGAATAAATTCAGTTCCTCTAATCTTTCCTCATAGCTGAGTTGCTCCATGCCTCTTATCAGTTTGGTTGCCCTTCTCTGCACTTTCTCCAGTTCCCCGATATCCTTTTTGAGAACTGGTGCCCAAAACTGAACGGCATATTCCAGATGAGGTCTTACTAATGATTTGAACAGGGGCAAAATGATATCTCTCTCTCTGGAGTACATACCTCTCTTAATACAGGAAAGGACTTTGCTCGCTTTGGAAACCGCAGCTTGGCATTGCATGCTATTATTGAGCTTATGATCTACCAAAACCCCCAGATCCTTCTCCACTATGGATTCCCCCAGTTGTACTCCCCCTAGCGTGTATGATGCATGCATATTCTTAGCCCCCAAGTGCATAACCTTACATTTCTCAACATTAAACCTCATCTGCCACATAGTCGCCCAATTAGACAGAGCATTGAGGTCTGCTTGTAAATTGGTGACATCCTGTAAGGACGTTATTGCACCACATAGCTTGGTGTCATCTGCAAAGACGGAAATGTTACTCTTGATCCCAGACCCAATATCATTTATAAAGATATTAAAAAGTAAGGGTCCCAGCACTGAACCTTGGGGTACACCACTCATAACCTTAGACCATTCAGAGTAAGAATCATTAACCACTACTCTCTGAATTCTGTCTTTTAGCCAGTTTTCTATCCATCTACAAACTGATGTTTCCAAACCTGTACACTTTACCTTACACATGACATGATCAACATGGGGACAAGGTCCTTTGAGGGGGTCACAGACCCCCAAAGCATCCTCCCAATGTTGAGGGCTTGTGGCCTGGTACGGTTCAGGAGGGGGGGCACTCTCTTGTCCTACCTTCTTTTCGTGCGGCCTGCCAGGTTGCGTGCTCGAATAAAGGGTCTGGTATGGATTTTTAGGGGGACCTCCACGCCATTTTTTCTTTAATTTGGCGTGGAGTGGAGTTCCCCTTAAAATCCATACCTTCAGGTCTGGTATGGCTACTTAGGGGGAACCCCACCTCATTTTTTTTTTTTTTTTACATTTTTTACTAATGACTTTCGATGACTGTTATCTGTATTACGGGGAGCCGACAATTCATTATAGCCACGAGTGATTTTAAATGACTTTTTTTCCTGCAGAAATGACATTTTGTGCAGGGACAGTTCTAAGCACGGGAAACATGCACCCCTTCACATGAATACTATAGACACCACCCAGGTACGAAATTTAAAAGAATATTACACTTTTATTGTTTCACTTTAATCATTATTAAAATCACTGCTCCTGAAAAAACTTTAGTTTTTAAAACTTTTTTTTGCATTGATGCATGTCCCCTTGGGCAGGACCCAGGTCCCCAAACACTTTTTAGGACAATAATTTGCATATTAGCCTTTAAAATTAGCACTTTAGATTTCTCCAATAGACTTGTACAGGGTGTTCCGCGTTTTTTTTAATTCAAATTTTTCGAACAGACAATGTTCGAGGTGAACATGAGTTTGAGTTGAACTCGAAGCTCATCCCTACTGGTGGGCATCGCTGATGGGCTGCACTGATAATCATTGCACTGATTATCAGTGCAGTCCCCCTGTCAGGAAAGCCGCTTATCGGCTCTCCTCTACTGACGTGCTGTCAGCACTTCCTATTTATACTGTGATCAGCTGTGATTGGACACAGCTGATCACATGATAAAGAGCCCATGTCATAGGCCATAATCGGAGATGCAGTGTATCTGAGCATCACACTGCACCACCGATTGGGGCACGCACAAGTGGCATGTTGTGAAGGACACCATATGATGTCCAGTCACAACAAATAAACCACCGCCTTGCTGTTATTTTGCTATAGGCCAGGCTGGATGTAATTACGTTATCTAGTTTAACTTGATGCCTACCCCAGCAAAATGGATGTTATCTGGGTTAATTTTTAATTAAGATCCTACATGCCAATGTTTTGGCATGAAGGACTGGTCTGTGGTTGTCGGGCAGAGGGGTCTTTATTAGATTTAGAAATTACTACAATAGTAACTTAAAGCATTTTTTCTCAGAAAAGACCCAGCAAATGCAGCATTTTTGAGCAATTTTTGAGCAATGTAATAAAATTCTGTACTTTGAACATATACAGTATCTCATAAAAGTGAGTACACCCCTCACATTTTTGTAAATATTTTATTACATCTTTTCATGTGACAACCATTTGCAAATAATTACTCCAACAGTTGTCTCCTTCTCACAAAGCTTTTTGCTGATGGTCTTGTAGCCTATTCCAGCCTTGTGCAGGTCTACAATCTTGTTCCTGACATCCTTTGACAGCTCTTTGCCTTGTCCATGATGGTGAGATTTGAATGAAAAAAAAGCTTCTGTGGACAGGTATCTTTTATATACATGACAAGTCATTAGGAGCAACTTCTTAAATTGACAGGACTAATCTGTGTACCACATGAGCACCTACTGTAGCCCATCTGTGGGAACCAGAATTAGTGTTGGTTGTTAGGGGATCATGTGTCTGATATTTTGTCACTATGATTTAAAATACACCTATGTAATAAAGTCTAGACCCTTCATTTCTTTGTAAGTGAGGAAACATACAAAATCTGCAAGGGATCAAACAATTATTTTTCCCACTGTATTACATTTTTGTTCTTGAGTCTAAATATATGTTTGCAACAAATAGCTAATAAAACTTAAAAAGTACTGCTCAGATAATTAATGTAGCACATACCCACTGAAAATGTATTTTTTCAAAAATAACGACTGCAGAAAATAAAAGCTATAAAAGCCAGTGATAAGTTGGTTTTAATTTTGCATTGAAAATGTCACAGTGATAATATAAAGTTAAATTCTACAGAAAGGAAATCACTTTAGATTTTTAATAATTTATATGGTTGAAAAAATACCAACATGACCCTCTAAAATTTACACTGACATCTATTATGAATGGGGCACAATTTGTATGGCAAACAGGCCACCTGTCTTACATTGTCACCATAATCTCACATAATAAATGTTCTACTCATTTTGGAAATAGTAGACTAGAATTAAGTCTAAAGATTATAAAGTTGCAGTACAGAATCCAACAAGAGACATACAGGCCGTCAGTCCTGTCCAACATGTTTCTCAAGTTCTAATACCAAGGCTGTATTAAACTGAATCTCTCATAAACATGCACCAGTAATCCAATAACAATTCATCATTAAAATGTCATTGTGAACTTCCATCAATTATACATCTTGTGCAAGCCCTGTTCAGATTCAGCCACCATTTATTCAAGCTCAGAAATTCTGAGATTCCTTTTTTCAAAGATAGTCATTTTCCTTAGTCTTAAGGCCACTTGCACACTGGGAATTATGTGATTTATGTATAGCTTAATAAATTACAAGTTATACAATTACAAGTACAAATTATTTGTAAAGCACATTTACAAGTACAGTAAAACCTTGGTTTGAGAGTAACTTGGTTTGAGAGCGTTTTGCAAGACAAACTACATTTTTAAATACATTTTTTACTTTATATACATGTGATGTCTTGATATACAAGTAGCATCATGTCGCAAATGAGTATAAAACAGAACAGAGGCACCTATAAGTGTAGCAATATGGTTTAGTGAAGGTACAACACTTAGCAAGTCACATGGTTGATGATTAAAACAGGCACATAGACCATTCTCCACACCACCATCGACATCATCCCTTCCACGCTGTACTCCATGAGCACTTCAAGCCTTGCTTTCAAATCACTCTACTGCAGGGTAGTCTTCCTGGTCACGATTTCAGACTCACAGCGGTAAGTGGCAGCGGTGCAGAGGATGGTCTATGTGGACAGCTTTACCCCAGCTGCTTGCATACTTAGATGTGCCTCTTTTAATCATCAACCATGTGAGTTGCTAAATGTTGTACCTTCATTTAATGTAACCATATTGCTACACTTAGAGGCGCCTCTCTTCTCTTTTATACACTGTAGATCCTACTGGATTTTGCTTCTAATCCCCTTGTGGAGGCTTCCATTTGTGGAAAACATTTTATGGTTACACAACCTATCAAATTGCTATAATCTTATTATATGGACTATAAACTTAAGGACTTATGAATAAATGGTTGTGGAACAAATCATCTGAGTTTCCATTATTACTTATGGGAAAATTTGCTTTGATATACAAGTGCTTTCGATTACAAGCATGTTTCCAAGACAAATTATGCTCTCAATCCAAGGTTTTACTGTACTAGCTGTGCTAGCAGTTATGTTTTAGGCTTTTGGCTGCTAGCAGGATTGTATAACCGACCAAAGAAGCTTCCCACCTCACCTCGCTTCATCGCCTCTCAACTGGCTTGCTGACCAACAACATGTTATGTTGTTTAACTTTACTTTCCAAAGTCATGATATGTATAAAAGAACACCTGTATTTGTGGCTCTTGCATGAGGACACCCAAGATTACCTGTTATAGTCACAGTCTCACTAGCTGTTTACAAAACCGTGCAAATTAGTTTGAGGAATTTAATCACATTTTCTTTATAAATTCATTTATATTATATATAACATTGCAGGCATGCAAAAGTATTCTGAGAACTCCCTTTCTTGGTATGAAAAAAGAAAGGAGAGTTGGTGTTTGTGCCATCAGACGAAAATAATGTTATTTTGAACTACTGTACATATCCTAGCAAGTTGTAGTACACTGTCAAATAACATACTTTTGATGGCATTACAATTGACATTTGAAAATGCAATGTAAAGACTTATGAAAATATTTTAAAGATTCTTGGTGCTATAGTTTACTTACTGTGCCTACAAGACACTTGAAAGCCGCCTTTAAAAACAAAAATCTGTTTTTCATTCAAAAGGACAACACACTTGGCTGTATATTTATACTAGTACTCTCCTAGTCTATTTCCCAAAGTCACAATAAATTCAATTGTGATAACAGAAAGAGATGCTCATATTTTGGTTGACACCTTACTATGATTCAATATAGATACTTTTTTCTTTTATACTCCGTTTAAACCACTGATACTGTACATTCAATTCTCTAACTTTATAACTAGATAATTGTGGATGGTTTGGTATAATCAGTCTCACTGATAAAATGTTATATGTGTAATTTTCCATCCACTGCACATTTCATTGTTATGTGTACAACTCATTTGTACTTTTCAGTATGGTAGATGCCATGTCAATTTAAATTCACAATAACTTTACTGCACATTGCTGATTAGACTTTCCTTTAAAAATAGCAAGTTGAATTTTATTTTATTTTGTGTTTTTTTTTTAAACATATAAATAAACTAATGTTTATTTAATACATGTATACAAGACAATCGTTGTTTTACAAATACACACTAATCACATTACAAAGGAGTTCTGTGGGTTTTCTAAAGAGTGGTCACATGAATATTTATCACCTTTGATATAAATCATTTCTTATTGAGATCTCGGATAATGGGTGGAGAAAGAGGTGCATGAGTCACTTTTCTGAATTATTAGTGTGTGTGGGTAAATTGCAGCTTGAGTTATTAAACTCTGCAGACAATTTTTTACAAATTGAGGAATTGGAAAACATGTGGAAAGTAGACTACGGCCTCACCTGATGATTAAAAAAAGAACCAAAATATTAAGATTCAATATTTCATATTTACCAAATGAGAGTAGAAAAGTCTCTCTTTATTGCTCTCTCTATATATATATATATATATATATATATATATATATATATATATATATATATATGTAAACACTATGTTGCCAAAGGTATTGGGACACCTGGCATTACATGCACATGAACTTTAATGGCATCCCAGTCTTAGTCCATAGGGTTCAATATTGTTCAATACCGAGTTGGGCCACCCTTTGCAGCTATAACAGCTTCAACTCAGGGATCTTTGATCATTCTTCCAGAAGCGCAATTGTGATGTCAGGCACTGATGTTGGCCTGGCTTGCAGTCTCGACTCTAATCTATCTCAAAGGTGTTCTATCAGGTTAGGATCAGGACTCTGTGCCAATCCGTCAATTTCCTCTACCCAAAACTCACTCATACATGTCTTTATAGACCTTGCTTTGTGCACTGGTGCACAGTCATGTTGGAACAGGAAGGGGTCACCCCCAAACTGTTCCTACAAAGTTGGAAGCATGAAATTGTCCAAAATGTCTTGGTATGCTGATGCCTTAAGAGTTCCCTTCATTGGAACTAAGGGGCCAAGCCGAACACCTGAAAAACAACCCCACACCATAATCCTCCCTCCAAATGATTTGGAGGGGTGGCCCAATACTTTTGGCAATATAGTGTGGATGAGAGAGTTTGGGGTAGAGGAACTTAACTAGTGTGCACAGAGTCCTGACCTTAACCTGATAGAACACCTTTGGGATGAATTAAAGGGGAGACTGCGAGCCAGGTTTTCTTGTCCAACATCAGTACCTGAACTCACAAATGCACTTCTGAAAGGATGGTCAAACATTCCTATAGACAAACTCCTAAACCTTGTGAACAGCCTTCCCAGAAAAGTTGAAGCTGTTATAGCAGCAAAGGGTGGGGCAACTCAATATTGAACCCTATGGACTAAGACTGGGATGCCATTAAAATCATGTGCATGTAAAGGCAGGCATTCCAATTTTTTGGGCAATGTGTGTGTGGGTGTGAATAAATAAATAAATAAATAAATAAATAATATATATATATATATATATATATATATATATATATATATATATATATATATATATATATATACACATATATAATATTAATATAATTTCATAATCTATGTATTTCTTTTTATATGTGTAAATTTGAATTAGAGAGCATACACAGAAGATGATGACAATTCCTTTTAGAAAACCTAGCATTTCTGTTTTGTGGTTCAGTTTAGAGTGTGCAAATCCAGGATGATAAGGAGATAAGTATATTGGAGGAATTTAAGCTTTTACTGGCTTGAAGTTTGAAAATTTCCATGTAGGATGGCTTTTCTACTTTTCGCTCTCATTGTACAAATTCATAACTGAACACTTCTGCATTACTCTCTCCATTTTGGATGCTTGATCTCTTATATTAACAAATGTAATTATATATTTTTTTCCAAATCAAAGCATACTGTACATTATCTTACATACTACATCCTAACAGCTGAAACAAGACTACAGAATTCAATTTTGTTATTACTGAAGGAAAAAGTCACATATACTAAGTCCTCTTTTATCCCCATTTATCCCCATTTATCCAGACACTGAACATTTCTCTGCACTAAGCGCTGGTCTTTGCACAGTTCTGGCCCTAACACCATCAATCTTCTTTGCTAAAACCCTGCTAATACTAATAATCATAGATCATGCAAATCTTATGGCTCTGCAACATAAAAAGAATTTAAAGTTGTAATCTCTTGTTAGTACAAAATTATGGAAAGTGCAATTCACTGTCACAGTTATTAATTTTTTTCTCCTTCTTGTTATGGATGTATTTTCCACCTCATATTACTTTTCATTCAAGATCATTCCAGAAAAAGGATTAATTTTCTCTTCTAATCCTTTACCCTTCACTACTGGTGCAGCTGGCATGGCAATTCCCATTCAGTCCGTCATTCATACTTGCACATTAACACTGTCTTCCTATAATCCATTCTCCCAGTAACATAATATATAGTAAAGCAAGAAGCTAAACTCATTATATTCATTTAAAGATCCCAGCATTTTCTCTTTGCAATTTCTATAGCTTTATATAGGCCAAGGATTACCAGCTTCCTGTAACTTTTGTATGTGCCTATGTGACAATTTTTTATACCATGCCTGCATTGCATATTATTGGGGAATAATCCAGCTAGGAAATTTCTGAGATAACAAGCAAAAAAGATTCTATTATATCCCGAGAGACACCAAAGCTGAATGTTCCCCCATACCATGTATTATTCAGCTGTAGTCACTACAATCCTTCCTAAATGTTTTGAATGACAATATGTTGGTGATCAGGCTATGCTGTGACACCAGCTAAATAATATATTTTCACTGGGTGCAAAAGTAATTTTCTCTTAGATCCAATTTCTTCTTCTTGAAGAATGAAGGTTACTCTATTCTGTGGGCTGATATTAATTATAATACTGATATTAATTATAATACACTTTCTTTTGCAAATGCCAACACTTCTTTTCATAGCTTCTCCTCCAAAATCTTAGGCAGCGGTAAATATAAAAGCGGTGTCCTAAACCACTATTTACTACTGTATGGCTACCAAGTTTTTCAACTGTGTCCACCAAAACCTGCTAATCAATGCATGAATTCTATAGCGTCCCACACGCTTTATCCACCAAATTGAAATACGATACTTTCTTCTCGTTGTAAAAGAGGATTTCAGCAGCCATTGTAGATACACCTTGTGTCACAAAGCTTGTGGAAATAGTTATTTTAACCTTAACACACATTACTTAGATTATTTACATTGAGCTGAATACATTTACATACAGCTCTAAAAACCTTCAAAATAACTCTAGAAGGAATGATAACTGGCAATGACACAAATCATACCTCAAAGAAAGTAATATAGCTTTAAAAACATTGATTGACATGAGCAATCACTAAACACAGGTTTAGGAGGAGTTAAAACAACTGAACACAGTGCACATGTATGGAGGATCCAAGGTGGCCACTTGAGCCAGGAGCTCCATTCCACCCAGGACCAACGGCACCCATAGCAGGAAACTGAGCCCCTAGAAATTAGCATCCTTCGGTGCACTGGACCCCTAAACAGCCAGGGAGTCCCCCCGTATGACCAAAATCCCGGTCCGCAGAGACCTCAGACCGCAATTTGCCTTGGCAGCACTGGCGGTGTACCAAGGTGGCCACTGCAGTCAGGCAGCATGCTACAAGCACTGAAGGACATCCAGAACACAGGCAAGTGATTGCCCCAGCATCCCTCACATACACCCCTGCAAGCCTACATGGCCTCCAACAGAAGATAACACCTTTCCCAGCATCCACAGAATCCCTACTGGGCCGTGACTTTGGGGACAGTGCTTTCTCCCCAGCAGGGCCTACTCTCCACCCACAATAGGTCATGTCCACCCCAGCACATGACATATACCCCCACTCAGAAGACCTCTTCCTGAAATTCTCTGAACTACTAGAGAATGGTTTGGCCGCCACGGCTGCGAGAATAACACGAGACATCAAAGCTGATGTCCAAAACCTGGGCCACAGAATTAAAGCAATCGAGAACAAATTAGATATGACTGTGGCTACCAGTATCCAGAACTCTGACCATATCCAGACTCTGCAGGACAGGCTAGATCTAGTCATTTCCAGGATTGACAAACTAGAAAACAGATCCAGAAGATAAAATTCCCAGATCAGGGGACTCCCTGTGTCCATCACAGACATACCCCAGGCTGCCCAAGAGGTTATTAAGGCATTAATCCCTAACATTCCACAGCACCGCTTGGAATTGGATAGAGTACACTGAGCCCTGGGACCCCCACGGAAGGTCGGTTCCCCTCGGGACATCTTCACTAAACCACACTTCTACTTGGTTAAGGAAGAAATCATGAAGCAATCCAGAACTGTGAAACAGATAACTTGCCGGGGTCACCCAATCCTCATCTTTGCAGACCTATCCCCATCTACAATCCAGAGAAGATGGGCCTTGAAACCTCTCCTCACAGTCTTATCCCAAAAGGAGATAAAGTACTAGTGGGTCTTCCCATTTGCTGTTAAGTTCACCCTCAAGAGCAAGCAGTATTCCTTCTCAACTATCCAGGAGGGAGAGTGAATCCTTCTCTCTCAGAAGCTCATCTCGCAGGAAATGGACATGGACATATCCAACTAATCTCAACGCCGCAAAACGACCATCGCCCACGAGTCCTATAACTCCCCTGTGGAACAAGCCAAGGACCAAGAGAATGAAAGACAATGGCCCATCCTGAAGCGGGAAGACTACTGTGGCTGCAGTCCCAATCTTCCACACCTCCTTCTGGTTGAAGTAATTTGTTTCTCCTCATTCATTTGAGTGAGGTCCTTGCTCCAAAGGGCCGATTGTTATTTTCCTTATTCGTTTCTCTTGCCTGAGAGAGGGTTTGTCTACGATGTCTACTTGGGGCCCGAGTTTATTTAAAGTTGGGACTACCTTGGACTCTGTGTTCCATTTTTTTTCTTCTCAAAACATTTTTTGGTTTCACTCTATAGTCTTCAGGTGGACTGTTATCCTCACTCCGTTTAACCTATGGACTTGAAACAGACCCAAGTTATGGGCCGGCTCCAGATTTTACCAATCCAACATGTATAGACTGCTAGCCTTAATGTGAGACTGAGTTTTGCCTCGGGGTCTCATGGTCTCTCCATCCTTCAGGTTTCCCCAGGGTTCATTTTAGAGTCCACCTATAGATCTTCTTCGCTATGTTTAAAACTATTTTTTTTCTTTATTATTGTTTTTTTGTAAAGTTTTTAAGGGTGCCTAAGTCCTGGGTGCTGAACATGTGCCTCAGCCTATCCCTCAGACCCTTTTTTCTCTGTGGAGTAGGTTGTCTGCTTCTTGTAGATCAGACACTACTTGTTTGACAAGAACTCCAGGGGGGATTTTCACTCTGGATTTGGCTCAAAACCTTATGAAGAGGCTTCAGTTTGCCTCTTCATCTCTACATGTCTTCCTTCGCTTTCTTTCCTTCTTTTCTCATGTTCCTTTCCCTGTTCTTTTTGCCCTGAATATATTAACATTTGTTTTTTGTTTCAGGTTCACTCCTGGCCTTCCACGCTTCCTGTGGCCCAGTGTAACCGAACTCCCCCCTCACAAGTCGACTACAAGGTCCTCCCTAAGGTAGGTGATGTGGGGTGTGGCGGCTTCCCTCATCCTTTCCTATTCTCCAAATCATGTAACTTCACATAGCAGGCAGACTATAAAGATCAGGATGGCAGGTACATCCTAGTCAAGGGACTCAAAGAGGGCCACCTATATTCCTTTGCCCCCTGTTATGCCCCCAACAAAGGCCAATTACATTTTTTCAAATCAATGTGGAATAAACTGAACCGCCTCATAGAGGGGACGCCAATTTTTGGAGGCGACTCCAACGTAGCACTAGACCGGGGAATGGATAAGTCTAACCCATCCAAGCTTCGCCTGAGTCAGCCTCAAATTAGCAGAACTAATTCATGCAGAAGTCCTAGTGGATGTCTGGTGGGAGAAGAATCCTTCAGAGAGGGACTTTACCCACTTCTCGAGCCCCCACCAATGCTACGCTAAGATAGACCACATCCTAATTGCCACAAATCATTTCCCCCATGTCTCGGGCTCCACAATTTTAGACATCACACTCTCTGACCATTCCATAGTGACAGCCTCCTTACTAAAAAAAAATCACAACACCACAAACACTTTCAGTGGAGGTTAAACAAATCTATTTCATCTGACCCAATTAAGTTCACTGAAATCAACAAAGCCCTTGTAGAATATTTCAACTTAAACACGACAGGCGACACCCTGGCTGAGCTATTGTGGGCTGCCCACAAGGCCACCATTCTCAAAAGGACAAATTGGGCCCAATACTGGCTTCCAAACTGTCCCCCAGACAGAGGCTCTACTCTCTTCCAAAAATATGGCCTCAGAGGCAACCCACGACATCTTACCCAACTAAAATTCTGGAAGCGTTCAGAGATTTTTATGACAAACTTTATAGCCTGCCAACGCAGGTCTCTCAACATGACATCTCTCAATTCCTAGAGTCCCTTCCCATCCCCTCACTTTCAGACCAGCATAAATTCATTCTGGAAAAATTCATCACGGTTGACGAAATTTTGGTGGTCATTAAAAGTTTAAAAAGAGGTTCCGCCCCAGGCCCAGACAGACTGTCAGTCCCATATTACAAAGCATTTTCTGACACCCTGGCCCCATTCATGGCTAAATTCTTCAATGCCAAAGTTTCTGGCGATCCCCTTGGATCAGATCTAAATACAGCTTTTATTACTGGTATACCAAAGCCTGACAAAAACCCAGAGGAGGTGGATATCACTTATAAACAACGACCTGAAAATTCTCACCAAGATCCTAGCGAAACACCTAGCTTCTTTTATAAGTTCATATATCCACAAGGATCAAGTAGGTTTTATCCCAGGGAGACAAGGCCCCCGATCAAACCAGGGGCCATTAATATAATTTCCATCCTCCAATCTAATTGGCCAGAAAACACCAAAAAACAGGGCTTTCTTCTTTCCCTCGACATACAAAAAATATTTGACTCAGTCTCCTAACCATACATTCTATCCCTCCTGGAGCAATGGAGCTTTGGCCTACGTACCGCAATCTAGAACAAAATCTAAAAAAACTTGGTCTAAACAAAACCTATCATGGTTAGGGAGAATAAATGCAGTCAAAATGACACTTCTTCCTAAAATACTCTACCTGTTCTTTTCGTTACCCATTCCAATTAGAAGAGATCGCCTTAGGTCCTTCCAGAGCAAAATTCTCAAGATTAGTTGGGCTCAACAGGCTAAAGGAAAAGACAACAAACTGTACTGTTCCCGTAAACAAGATGGGCTGGGCCTTCCTCACCTCCACAGATACTACCAAGCCTCCAGATTAGCCCAGCTATCCACAATTTATTCCTATGGGGAAAAACCCGACTGGGCTCAGATGAAGCACCAGGCTGTTCCCCATTATATGCTGGATTTTCTCCTTTGGCTTCCCCCTAGACGTCGTCCTCCAATCCTAGCTCCCTCCCTGTCCAACTTCTTCACCCTTTGGGACATACTAAGACAGAACCCTCACCTCATTTCAGTTATGAGAACGCTATCACATCTCTTCCGTAACCCAAACTTTCCACCAGGGCAGGACATCAAAGCCTTCCATTGGTGGCTGGACAAAGGGCTGTACCGGATAAGACAATTCTTCACATCAACGGGTCCCATTTCCCTGGCCCACTGTGTAAGCAAATTAGATCTTCCTGACTTGGAATGTTTCCGATACCACCAAATCTCTCACTTTCTTAACAGCTTCTGGAGAAATAAACCAAATCCTCCTAAGTTTACAGCATACGAATTATGGGGTGGTTAGGGCATGGAGCAGAGGGGCAGGATTTCAGTCATCTACACGTCACTCTCAATCCAGTCAAGCAAATCCTCTTACATGAATGTTTGGAAGGAAGACCTCCAATTTCAGTGGGACCAGGAAACCTGACATTCAGCTCTGGCCTCCTCATACAAGGGTGTCCTCAACACTACCCTAATGGATGCTAACTTAAAGGTCATGACCGGATGGTACTTGACCCCTCCAGATTAGCCACAATTTATCCCTCAGCTGATCCTCTATGCTTTAAGGGTTGCCAAATGATGGGGACATTAGCCCACATCTGGTGGGAATGTCCTAATATCAGACCTTTCTGGAGTCGGATTTTTAACCTTATCCAAAAGGTCACTGGATGTGAGGTTGCCAGTTCCCCAGAGGCAGCACTATTGAATTCCCATATCCCGAGGATCTCCAGAAGCAACCATAGGAGCCAAATTAACTCTTGCAAAGGCCTTAAACAACCCTTAGTATCCATAAAGGCTGCCAAATGGAAGGTCTCCTGGATTATGGCCCAAGAAAATGTATCTAGTATTATTCAAGACTCGACAAGCAAGTTTGAGATCATTTGGGAACCATGGGCCAGATTCATGGGAATTTCAATCATCCCGGGTATTATTTCCTCCAAGGAAATTTCAAACCAACACTCAGGTGAATGAATCTACCTTGATATCTCCCCCTCCCCCTCTCTATATTTCTTCTCTCTCCTCTTTTTACTCTCCTTTCTCTCTCCATCCATGAGAGTCTCTCCACTTAATACAGGGAGTACACTGGGGCGCTCCCTTAGAACACAATAGTAGCTTGAGGGGGGGTCCCGGCCGGCGGGGGCACGGGAGAACCCGTCATTTGGTACAGTATAATCCCACTAGGGGTGCCAGAGGGGGGCAGTCTCCCCTGGTCTCTGTGCCCTTCCCGGGTTGGGTCCTCACCCAGGTCTTGGGAGCCTATTTCCCTGGGCGTCTTCTTTAGCCCAGGGGGTGGGGGCTTAAGAATGTTATAGTGCTCCAAAGTCTGGTGGACAACATTGTTCTTTCCTTTGACTTTTAGGCAAGTCCCATCTCTAATCTGTCCACCAGTCCCACATGACTTGTATCACACTTACTCCTTTTGTATTTTCAACGTTTCTCTCATATATGAGAGTTTCTCTGTTAAGTCCTTTTTTGAAAATAAAATACTTTGAAAGTCAAAACAGCTGAACATATTAGGCAATGGGACTGTAGAGGAGATATGGAATTCTTTTACTTATATTTTCATGGGGAACCCCATGCAAAAATAAAAATTAAAAAAGCATGAGGTCCACACTCAAAATCCACATCCAAATCCACATGACTTCAATATAAAGGGGATACCTTACCAGGTTGTGGGGCCTTTTTTAGTGGCTTTTTTTTCAGTAAATGGCTTGTCAAAACTTGTTCCTGACTTTATTTACACTTTACATTTTTGTAATTGAGTAGCAGTATCAAGAATTCCCTATAAACTCACATAGGGAAGGGTGGTATCTGGAATGTTAAAACGGGCTGAGTAAGTAAGTAAGTAAGTGGGAGCGAGGTGGCTGGCAATGCATGTCTAACAGTGGGGAGTGACATAACCAGGGAAGGATGTCTATCCAGTGGCGTATTTTGGTTTTGTGCTGCCCTAGGCAAGACTAAAATCGGACACCCCCCATCTAAATTTGTCACAACCCCTTCCTATCCATTGACATCCGCCCGCCATCCGATCTACCCCTCATCTATCTGGCAGATCGGCGGCATAGCATGCTATGCGGATCGGATCGGAACGGCATAGCATACTAGCTCATTATGAATAACTTACCTGAGAACGAAGCCCCCGTAGCGGTCCTCCGTCTTCATGTCTGCTGCTGCCATGGATCCCGGAGTGACTTCCGGGTCTCGCTGCTCCGGCGCTGTGATTCGCCGGAGCAGCGATGACGTCACTCCCGTGCATGTGCACAGGAGCTGGCACTCGCGGCATATCGCCGCGATCTGCGGCCTGCCCAGTGCGCCTGCACGCCGCTGTCTACGGCGCATGCTCCGTAGACAGCAGTGGCTGTCTTTTTGGAAATATCTCCTAAACCGTATAGGTTTAGGAGATAATTCTTGGACCTACAGGTAAGCCTTAATCTAGGCTTACCTATAGGTCAAAGTGGTTTGTAAGGGTTTACAACCACTTTAAAGTGAAACAATAAAAATGAAATATTCCTTTAAATATCATGCCTGGGGGGTGTCTATAGTATACCTGTAAAGTGGTGCAGTTTTCCGTGTTTAAAACACTACCACAGCAAAATTGCATTTCTAAAGGAAAAAGTCATTTAAAACTGATCGCTGCTGTAATGAATTGTCGGGTCTCAGCAATATAGATATAACTCATTGAAAAAAACAGCATGGGTTCCCCCCAGTCCATTACCAGGCCCTTCAGGTCTGGTATGGATATTAAGGGGAACCCTGAGCCAAAAATAAAAAAATGGCATGAGGTCTCCTCAAAATCCATACCAGACCCTTATCCAAACACTGGCAGGCTGCAGGAAAAGAGGGTGGTTGAGAGAGCACCCCCCCCCCCTGAACCGTACCAGGCCACAGCAATGTGAAAGACACATTGACAGTTATCGCAAATGCTTGAATGCAGTTGTTGCTGCTAAGGGTGGAACAACCAGTTATTAGATTTAGGCTGCAATTAATTTTTCACATAAAGCCAGGCAGGTTTGGACAGATTTTTTTGCCTTAATGAATGAAACCATGATTTAAAAACTGCATTTTGTATTTACTCGGTGTGACAATATGTCCCATACTCTGCTTGAGTGCTTTCGTCATATACCGCTTCCTCCCAGTGCAAATATAGATATCAGATATTCCAACTGCTCCCAATAACAAACAAGGCAATAGCAGTTTGGTTGCTGGACATCAATTGTTTATTAGAACAAGAATAGTCTTATATACAGTTGAAGAGGAGGTTCCCCCTCCTGCTCATATTACTCTAACAATGCACCTGCAACCAGAAACCTAATTAACATGAGCTAGTTATCTAATCATTTACCCAGACTTGGTGACTCAGAGATATGACCTTTCAGGGTAGACTTGCTGTCTCCTCACTTACAACTTATAATACACATAAGTATAAACACATCCGCCAATAGTGCACCTAGGAGACAAAGGTCTCATTAATAAGCATTCCTTTCACATATATCTGTCCACGGAGTCCCAAGCTGTCAGAAACCACCATGGCTTCCTTAATAATGCCCTTTTGCATTACATAACAGAATATCTTCCAAAATGCTTGTAGCTCCCTCAAATGCCAGGGCACATAGTTGGTAGGGAAGAGGCTACCATTCAGTCCTCTCCAAAAGCCTCTGCCCTGGGTTAGTCTGTCACACTCGGGTTATCTTTGTATAATAATAGAATTAATTTGATGATCTGAGTCATTTAAGTGTGACAAATATGCAAAAAAAATAAAAATAAAAGGAGAAAGGGGCAAATACTTTTTAACAGCATTGTATCAATACATATGGCAGGAAAAACAAGAAAAAGCACCAAATGTGGAAAAAATTGTTAATATATCATCAACATATCATGACATAACAGTAGTCAAGGACAAAAAAAAGAAGCTAGTTCCAATAATGCTATTCAACATACTGTTAACCTTTAAAATCTATATTTCTGATTTATTAATCAGAAGATATGATATGGGTTTAAAAGAGAATTCTATTGACCAGGAAAAGAAAGGTTTAACATAACACCATTTATTAGAGTAAGTTACAGGTCTATCTAATACACAGAAAATATCTATAGTCTAAGGTCTTACCTCAAGGAAGAAAATACTAGCTTGAAATATAATATTTACATGCAGGAATACAAAGTATATTCTCTAAGACAGTATATTTAGTCACAAGCATACAAGCATATTTAGTTCCAAGCAACACCTTAACCATAATTACCCATCCTTACAAACGTTCCCACTCCGATGGCTGGTTCCCAACAAAGAGACTGTTTTCTCCCTCTGCCCGGAGTATCTTTCCTTCATACTGATGCCCCATTGGCTGCCTTAACTCGAGCATGATTGGAGGGCTTACTACATAAGTCGGCCCCCTTTCATGCAAATCCTAGTGACTATCCTGGGAAGATTATTTAATTGGATTTCCGCAGGAACTTAGCAATTGATTATGGTTGCCTCCCTTCATTGCATACCCCAGCATGGGGTCCTTTGAAGTGAGTAGGTGTAGAACAATGCATCTGGGGGGAGGCATTTTACCTGGCTTTCATAGATGCCAGCCAAATGAGATCTATTTCTACTTACAATATTTTACAGATATTAATGAAGATTTCACATAAACTCATAAGGCAACAGATGGCCCCTTGTGGCCAGTTGAGAATATGAGACTCGGCCACACATAGAATAATGGTTTAGGTGCCATCTTCTTTAATATTTGGAACGTTTGGCTTTGCCCTCTGAAATGAAATAAAACTCTTTGAGAAGAAAAAAAAAACGTTTAAACTCTCCATCTCTACAGTTCACATTTCTGGATCCTAGTATCGGTAGTCCTCACTTGTTCTGAATGTAATAAGTCCATAATAAAAATCATAGGATACAAAACACAATAAAAAATCAAGAGGGATAAAAAAAAAAACATGAGGATCCTTGTTCTCAACTGTCCAATAATGATAGTGCGAAAGTCAATAATGTCAATCTGGTCATGTTGCCCTTGCTTCTGGGACAGCCTCCCATGGTGATTCCCGTTGGATACCGCATACAGTAATGGCCTTTGGATCAGCTTTCCCGGCTAAGATTATACTTTGTTAATGTGGACAGAGGTAGAGAAAGAAAACCACAAGTACCTTTGAGACACATGCATTCAACTTAATGCTCGTCTGGTAAGTCTGAGCAGTTAGGACCTTTTATTAGAATTACCATAGATATACTGCGACATACTAATGAGACCCCTTTCTCAGTGACATGTGTAACAATTTGGGTACACCCTTCCGCCAGGTGTCTGATTTCCATCCCCCATCTTTCTTCCTCCATGGTCATATGCCTGCAAGTAACTCTGCTCTGCCTTCTGCTGGCTACCACTGTGTCTGTGTATGACCCTTCAAGTGTCCAGGGGGCTCTTGTTGCCATCGCAACTCACCACTAACTCCTGTTACTGAAGCTGTGTTCAGTGCAATATTTGGCCATATTGCTCCATCCTTGGCTACCATGTGTAGCTACTGTACGAGCCCTGCCTTTAGCAGGCTACGGAAGAGGTCATCACTTTAAGAGTTCTCATTGCAGATTAGGCAGTGTCGCCTACGCAGACAAACATGACTGAATTTCAGAATACAGATAGGTGTGATGTCACCAGTCACTAGTGGCTTCAGGAAAAATCAAACTAAAATACTCTTAAGTACAAATGTACTATACTCCCTGCTATTTGCCAATCACTATGAGTCTCACAAGTCCCAGTATATCTATGATATTCACGCAATGCTCTTTGAACTGATTATGGCACAAAAAGGAAAAACTGAGCAACATAAAAAAAAGAAAAATGATCAATGACCACATCTGATGACTACCCGATATTAGAACTGTAGAGAGGATTGTATGTCACTAGGGATGAGCCGAACACCCCCCGGTTCGGTTCGCACCAGAACTTTCGAACGGCCCCGCGTTCGTAACGAACGTTAGAACCCCATTGAAGTCTATGGGACTCGAACGTTCGAAATGGAAAGTGCTAATTTTAACGGCTGATATGCAAGATACTGTCCTAAAAAGGGTTTGGGGACCTGACTCCTGCCTCAGGGGACATGGGTCAATGCAATAAAAAGTTTTAAAAGCGGCCATTTTGGCGGGAACACTGATTTTAATGACGATTAAAGTGAAAAAAAAAAATGAAATATTCCTTTAAATAT
The DNA here is from genome assembly GCF_037356315.1 of Lithobates pipiens. Lineage (NCBI taxonomy): Eukaryota > Metazoa > Chordata > Amphibia > Anura > Ranidae > Lithobates > Lithobates pipiens. The sequence continues at coordinate 394,913,312 of NW_027507903.1, forward strand.
GGTGCCTGGGGGGTATCTGTAGTATGCCTGTGAAGTGCCACGTGTTTCCCGTGTTTAGAACAGTCCCTGCACAAAATGACATTAAACGGAAATAACACCATTTAAAACTGCTTGCGGTTTTAATGTTATATCTGGTTCCTGCAATATGGTTGAAAATCATTCAGAAAAATGGCATGGGTAGCCCTCCCTGCCCATTACCAGCCTATTTGGGTCTTGTACGCATATTAAGGGGAACCCCGTACCCATATTAAAAAAAGGAAATGTGTGTGGCCCCCAGGCCCTATATACTCAGAACAGCAGTATACAGGTGGTGCAAACAAGACAGGGACTGTGTAGGTTTGTTGTGTTAAGTTGAATCTGTTTGTAATTTTCAACTGGTACATTTTTAAAGTGTAGCTCCAGTCAAAAAAACTATTTTTAAGCTTTTTGGAAAACATAGGGAAGGGTTATCACCCCTGTATAATTTGTTTTGTCGTCCATCTTTTTTCATCTCACTTGCTGTTGTCTCCTTCCGTTTGCAAGTAGGAGATGTTTGTAAATTGGATGTTTGAAAGTAGGGGCCTGCCCTATATGCTCTGCAGAAATGGCGGAACAAGGTGTTGGTTTTGCCACAACATTGTAAGCCCTCAAAGTGACTCTTGGTGGGCGCTGGAGCGCCCTGCTGTGAACGATTATATCAAGAATTGTAATTACATGCCATTGTTGAACAGTGGTAGAAAAATTGACCTTTGGTGGTTGTGGTGCTGGTGCCACAACGCTATAAGTCCTCACCGTTACTCTGGGTGGGCACAGGAAGGGGCCCTCCTGTGAAATATTATATCAAGAATTGTAATTACATGTCCCTGTTAAACAGGGGCAGAAAAATTGGGCCTTAGGCACTGGTGCCATCACACTGCAACCTCTGCCATATACTCTAGTTTTATTGCAGGAATTAGCCCTGCTGCAAAGCATTGCATCAAAAATTGTACTAAACGCCCCTGTTAAACAGGGGCAGAAAAATTGGGCCTTAGGCACTGGTGCCATCACACTGCAACCGCTGCCATATACTCTAGTTTTATTGCAGGAATTAGCCCTGCTGCAAAGCATTGCATCAAAAATTGTACTTAAACGCCCCTGTTAAACAGGGGCAGAAAAATTGGGCCTTAGGCACTGGTGCCATCACACTGCAACCTCTGCCATATACTGTAGTTTTATTGCAGGAATTAGCCCTGCTGCAAAGCATTGCATCAAAAATTGTACTTAAACGCCCCTGTTAAACAGGGGCAGCAAAATTGGGCCTTAGGCACTGGTGCCATCACACTGCAACCTCTGCCATATACTCTAGTTTTATTGCAGGAATTAGCCCTGCTGCAAAGCATTGCATCAAAAATTGTACTTAAACGCCCCTGTTAAACAGGGGCAGAAAAATTGGGCCTTAGGCACTGGTGCCATCACACTGCAACCTCTGCCATATACTGTAGTTTTATTGCAGGAATTAGCCCTGCTGCAAAGCATTGCATCAACAATTGTACTTAAACGCCCCTGTTAAACAGGGGCAGAAAAATTGGGCCTTAGGCACTGGTGCCATCACACTGCAACCTCTGCCATATACTGTAGTTTTATTGCAGGAATTAGCCCTGCTGCAAAGCATTGCATCAAAAATTGTACTTAAACGCCCCTGTTAAACAGGGGCAGAAAAATTGGGCCTTAGGCACTGGTGCCATCACACTGCAACCTCTGCCATATACTCTAGTTTTATTGCAGGAATTAGCCCTGCTGCAAAGCATTGCATCAAAAATTGTACTTAAACGCCCCTGTTAAACAGGGGCAGAAAAATTGGGCTGCTGGCATCACCCAGAACCAAAAATGTTCTTCCAACATATCAGCGGAGGAGGAAGAGGATAGACAATCAACATAACAGGACAGTCACTCAGCATCAGCATAGGCAGTCTTGAAGGGATGTGGTATTTCAAACAAAATTATTCGGTTACATCAGCTTCAGGTGCTTGGTAGCTGTGGGTGATCCAAGACTGATTCATCTTGATGAAGGTCAGTCGATCAACTGATTCGGTGGACAGGCGCACCCTGTGATCGGTAACGAAGCCACCAGCAGCACTGAAGGTGCGTTCCGAAAGAACGCTGGATGCAGGACAGGCCAGTAGCTCAATTGCATACTGTGCAAGCTCTGGCCAGTGATCCATCCTCAAGACCCAGTAAGCCAGAGGATTTTCAGTGGGAAAGGTGTCCAAGTCTGACCTTGCCCCTAGGTATTCCTGCACCATGTAAATTAGACGCTGGCGATGGGTGCTGGAACCAATCATACCTTGGGGCTGCGGACTAAAAAATTGTCTGAAAGCATCAGTCAGACGGCCACCTTCTCCACCGTTCCTTCTGACTGATGCCTCAGCAACACGTTGTCCAGGACCAGGAGTTTGTGACCTCCCAGTCTCTGGGAATGCGTTGCACAGAGCTTTCTGCAAGGCCTCCCGGAGATGTCTCATCCTCTGCTCCCTCTGCGATGGCAAGATAAGGTCGGCAACCTTACCCTTGTACCGTGGATCAAGGAGAGTGGCCAGCCAGTAATGGTCCCTCTCCTTGATCCGAAGAATACGAGGATCCTTCCGCAGGCTTTGCAGGATCAGGGAGGCCATGCAGCGTAGGTTAGCTGAGGCATTCGGTCCGGAGTCCTCTGGGTCACTAAGGACAACATGATCCGCAGCTACCTCCTCCCAGCCACGTACAAGTCCACGTGTTTCTTGGGACTGTAAATCATCCCTATAAGACTGCTGCTGCTGCTGCTGATGCTGAGTGCCAGCCTCCACCTCCATGCTGACACAATCATCCTCCTCCTCCTCTTCCTCCTCCTCACCCTCTTCCTGTGTGATGGGTGGCACAGCAGGAACACTGTCTGGATAAAGGGGGCCTTGAGAGGCAAGGAAGTCCTCCTCTTCCTGCCTCTGTTCTGCCTCAAGTGCCCTGTCCATTATTCCACGCAACGTATGCTCCAAGAGGTGGACAAGAGGTACAGTGTCACTGATGCATGCACTGTCACTGCTCACCATCCTTGTGGCCTCCTCAAACGGTGACAGGACAGTGCATGCATCCCTGATCATGCCCCACTGGCATGGTGAGAAAAAACCAAGCTCCCCTGACCCTGTCCTGGTGCCGTAGTCGCACAGGTACTCATTGATGGCCCTCTGCTGCGTGTGCAGCCGCTGCAGCATGGCCAATGTTGAGTTCCATCTGGTGGGCATGTCACATATAAGGCGGTTCTTGGGCAGGTTCAACTCCTTTTGGAGCTCAGCCAGCCGAGCACAGGCACTAAATGATCGGCGGAAATGCACACAGACTCTCCTGGCCTGTTTCAGGACATCCTGTAAGCCGGGGTACCTGCCCAAGAACCGCTGCACCACCAGGTTAAGGACGTGAGCTACACAGGGCACATGGGTCAGTTGTCCCTGTCGGAGGGCGGAGAGGAGGTTGGTGCCATTGTCGCAAACCACCATTCCTGGCTTAAGCTGGCGTGGCGTCAACCACCTCTCGGCCTGCCCCTGCAGAGCTGACAAAACATCCGCCCCAGTGTGGCTCCTGTCCCCCAAACAAACCAGCGCAAGCACGGCATGGCATCGTTTTGCCTGCGTACTTGCGTAGCCCCTGCAACGCCTACGGAGCACCGCTGGTTCTGAGGACAGAGCACTGGAAGAGGCCATGGAGGAAGAAGAAGAGGAGGGGGTGGAGGAGAGAGGTGTGTCACAACCAATAGTAGCATTTTGGAGGCGTGGTGGCGGAACAACCTCCAACACTACTGCACCTTGTCCTGCATCCTTCCCAGCAGCCAGAAGAGTGACCCAATGGGCCGTGAAAGACAGGTAACGTCCCTGTCCATGCCTGCTGGACCATGAGTCAGCGGTAATATGCACCTTACCGCTGACCGCCCTGTCCAGCGAGGCAAGGACATTGCCTTCCACATGCCGGTAGAGAGCTGGAATCGCCTTCCGTGAGAAAAAGTGGCGTTTGGGGACCTGCCACTGAGGAACCGCACATTGTACAAACTCACGGAAGGGGGCCGAGTCTACCAACTGAAAAGGCAGCAGTTGAAGTGCTAGCAATTTAGCCAAGCTAGCATTCAACCGCTGGGCATGTGGATGGCTGGGAGTAAATTTCTTCCGCCGGTCCAGCAGCTGGGGCAGGGACATTTGCCTGCTATAATCGGACGTGGATGTACCACTAGCAGAGTTCCTGAAAGCACTTGGCTGTGACACACCTAATTCTACACCTTCATTCCTCTCAGAGCAGGTTTCAGAGAGGACTGAAGGTCTAGTGGGGTTGGAGATGCCAGCTGATGAGGAGCAAGGAGAGGTCCGCTTTGTTCTTTGGTGTGGGTCTTTGAGGTATGCTTGCCAACGAGCTGCATGGCAGGTCAACATATGTCTGGTCAAGCATGTGGTGCCCAAGCGGCTGATGTTTTGGCCACGTGAGATACGCTTGAGACATATGTTGCAAATAGCAGCGGTGCGATCTGATGCACTCGTCTCAAAAAAGGCCCACACCAAAGAACTTTTAGAATAACGCGCAGAGGAAGCGCTCTGCGCAGGCGGAGCTCTGCGGTGTGATTCAGTCGGTGTGCTGCCCCTAAGCTGGCCCCCGGAGGGCATCCTGCCTCGTTGGACATGTGCCTCCTCCTCCTCCTCCTCCTCCTCCCTCCTTCCAGGCACCCACGTGGAGTCAGTGCCCTCATCATCCCCTCCCTCTTCATCGCTGTAGCAAACCTGGCAGTATGCTGCAGCTTGTGGAACATGACTGCCAGATTGCTGTGCTTCTTGAGCATCCTCTCTCTCTGCGCTCACGCTACTGCCTTCCTCTAGCTGAGTGTCATCATCAGAGCCCACCAAACACTGGGCATCCTCCTGGAGCATGTACCCAACACTGTGCTCAAAGAGTTCAGGAGACTCCTCAGGAGGACGTGGTGGGTCTAGGGAAGGAGTCACTGATGATGACATTGAGAGGAGGGACGACGATGTGTTGGCAGCTGCTTTTCTACTACCCTGAGACTGGGTGAGAGAGGATGAGGAGGATGAAGAGGGCTTGGTCATCCACTCTACCAAGTCGTTGGCATGTTGCGGTTCAACATGTCCAGCTGCAGAAAAGAAGGACAAGCATGTCCCATGGCCACGTGCTGATGACAATGCACCGCGTCCACGACCAGCACTGTTGTCTCTAGACACAGAGCCTGCTTGCCCTCTTTTATCGGCTCGCGCCTGTCTGCCTCTCCTTGCTGGCCTTCCAGACATGGTAATGGCCTGAAGGGAGTTGGGTAAAACAGTAGTTGGGTAGTTTATATTGTGCTGGAGGCACACAACACCCACTAACTCCTGCAGATGCCTTTTTTATAGAACAGCAGAGTTAAAGGGGTATATACAGATGTATACTGTGCTGTGCTGGAAGCACACACAACTTCCAATAACTCCTGCAGATGACAATCGGGCCCAAATAGAGAACAGCTATGTAGGTGGATTATAGCGGTATGTACTGGGTACAGAGCACGCACACAGCACGCACTATCTCCTGAGTGACACTACTGACTGCAAGCTCTATTGTTAAAGATGGACCACTAGCTATATAGGTGAGGTGAATATCACGGTGTATACTGCGGTCAGGGCACGCAGACAATAACCAGAAAACAGCAGAGTTAAAGGGGTATACACAGATGTATACTGTGCTGTGCTGGAAGCACACACAACTTCCAATAACTCCTGCAGATGACAATCGGGCCCAAATAGAGAACAGCTATGTAGGTGGATTATAGCGGTATGTACTGGGTACAGAGCACGCACACAGCACGCACTATCTCCTGAGTGACACTACTGACTGCAAGCTCTATTGTTAAAGATGGACCACTAGCTATATAGGTGAGGTGAATATCACGGTGTATACTGCGGTCAGGGCACGCAGACAATAACCAGAAAACAGCAGAGTTAAAGGGGTATATACAGATGTATACTGTGCTGTGCTGGAAGCACACACAACTTCCAATAACTCCTGCAGATGACAATCGGGCCCAAATAGAGAACAGCTATGTAGGTGGATTATAGCGGTATGTACTGGGTACAGAGCACACACACAGCACGCACTATCTCCTGAGTGACACTACTGACTGCAAGCTCTATTGTTAAAGATGGACCACTAGCTATATAGGTGAGGTGAATATCATGGTGTATACTGCGGTCAGGGCACGCAGACAATAACCAGAAAACAGCAGAGTTAAAGGGGTATATACAGATGTATACTGTGCTGTGCTGGAAGCACACACAACTTCCAATAACTCCTGCAGATGACAATCGGGCCCAAATAGAGAACAGCTATGTAGGTGGATTATAGCGGTATGTACTGGGTACAGAGCACGCACACAGCACGCACTATCTCCTGAGTGACACTACTGACTGCAAGCTCTATTGTTAAAGATGGACCACTGGCTATATAGGTGAGGTGAATATCACGGTGTATACTGCGGTCAGGGCACGCAGACAATAACCAGAAAACAGCAGAGTTAAAGGGGTATACACAGATGTATACTGTGCTGTGCTGGAAGCACACACAACTTCCAATAACTCCTGCAGATGACAATCGGGCCCAAATAGAGAACAGCTATGTAGGTGGATTATAGCGGTATGTACTGGGTACAGAGCACGCACACAGCACGCACTATCTCCTGAGTGACACTACTGACTGCAAGCTCTATTGTTAAAGATGGACCACTAGCTATATAGGTGAGGTGAATATCACGGTGTATACTGCGGTCAGGGCACGCAGACAATAACTAGAAAACAGCAGAGTTAAAAGGGTATATACAGATGTATACTGTGCTGTGCTGGAAGCACACACAACTTCCAATAACTCCTGCAGATGACAATCGGGCTCAAATAGAGAACAGCTATGTAGGTGTATATAGTGGTATGTACTGGGTACAGAGCACGCAGACAGCACGCACTAACACTACTGACTGCAAGCTCTATTATTAAAGCTAGATCACTAGCTATATAGGTGAGGTGAATATAGTGGTGTATACTGCGGTCAGGGCACAGACAGTAACCACTACACAAGAGCAAGATAGTAAATCAGCCAAAAACGATTGGTGTGTAACTGTGTTGAAGGTACACAGAACACCCACTGCTTCAGACGCCAACACACTGCACGAGGCTGCCTTAATGGCGGCCTTATATAGTGTGGGGCGTGCACTACACAGCCTGAGCTATGATTGGCCACAGGCAGGATGCCTGTGGCCAACCATGGCTCTCCTCGCTGCTGGCGCTGCGATTGGCCAAGCATGCGGGGTCACAGTGCATGCTTGGCCAATCGTGAGACAGCAATGCATTGCGCCATCGCAGTGCATTGTGGGCCACACGAATTTTGCCGCGAACGGCCCAAACGTTCGGAATTCGGCGAACGCACGAACGACCGATGTTCGAGTCGAACATGCGTTCGACTCGAACACGAAGCTCATCCCTATATGTCACATATACACCTAAAATAGTCACATGTTTGTAGCTAAACCCTAATGTTACTATTGTCATGATAATAGCTACAATGACCTAAATTCATACAAAACAATTATCCAATGTCATAAGAGAAAAACAAAAACTGTCGGATACTCGACCCATCCCCAAAATGCTAAAGGGAAGCTTTTAATATCCTATATCAACATTTGTAATTGCTTTAAATGTTCTCCATGTAATGTTCCCCATACTCCCCTCTTTTTTTTTATTTCACCATAGGCAAGCCAAACTGAAGAATCACCAAAATAAATAAGGTGATATAGGAAGTAAAGAAAAAAAAATAGCTTTCCTTAAGAGATAAAGTTGAAGGAAAAAAAACTAAACAATAAAGAAAAAAAAACTATTCAGATTGAATGCTGCTTCAACCTTTAATTTGTTAAAGAGCCTTGAATCTGTAATTGTGTTAAACAAAATGATTGAATCTGCCTTCAAACATTGCGCAACACCCTCTCTCGTGGTGATTAACATGTTAATTGACTCTCAGTGCAAAACAATTTGCAAGTCAAGCAGGCCACAAAAATTTGTATTAGAGAGAGCAGGACCTCTGTTTATTGACACAGACCGCCCCCAAATAATTTTTTTTTTTTTTTTAGAATTTAGATAGGCCTGACTGTAATTAATTCCATTCAAGGCTTCTCCTTAAAACCAACATAAAATTATGTTTTAAGGTCCTCATCTGTGTTTCACAATACTTTGCCCCATCTGAGTCCAATCATCCATCCTTGTTTGGGCAATTACCCTAAAATACAAAACTTAAAAATCATTAATAACACCTCACTGTACCTCTCTGAGAGGTTCATAATGGTCTACAATAGTAGTGGATGCTTTGAACAGACTTCCAGCCAAGGTAATGAGTCTATACTTTGACAGACCAAATATGTAAAAACTGGGAGGGTTTGTAAATACTTAAATTCTAAAATGACAACATATAGATCTATAACCTTCACACATATTAGCATCACATGAGTTAATTTGGAAGGAAAAACAAAACAAAACAGAAGACCTACTGAATCCATAAGATGTCACAAGGTGCAAAGTAATGTATCATGTAGTTTCCGAGTGTCAGAGTGAATGGACCTTCACTCTAAGCCACCGGAAAGGAGAAAAAAAATATACACAACATCCCTACAGTTCCTCATAGTTATAGGGATTGAGATTTCATATTTTTGCACAGGTTATTTATTCGCAAGTACATTTAAACTTGTAAAAAAATATATATAAATTTAAACTGATACCAGTATTGAGCTCATTTCCAAAGAAAAAAGAAATGATAAAATAATCATAAAGAGTACAACGCATGCGCATTAGTGTGATCGCACTTATTTATGGCCATAAAGCAATGTTGAGTACACCCCCTAAGAGAAAAAAAAAATCTTTGTTTACACATGGACAGTTCATACCCATGCATTCCATCACTCAAACATACACATTCATTTCGATTGCATCCCATACATCCTGCATAGCACTTTGGTATTTGCAAATGAATTGTTAGGTGTTTCTGGCCTCTGGGAGAATACAAAGGAAAGTGAGAGGAAGAGAGAAAAAACAAAAACAAAAAACAATTGACTGTTATACCTTACCTTTGTTAGGCGTGTATTTACGCATATGTACAGCTAATTTGTATGGACATATACTTTCCTGAATTCACTTAAACCTGCAAACAGATTACTTTGTAGAAGACAGTTATTAATCTTTCCCCCTTTTTATTTATTTAACCTATTTAAAGCAAAACAAAAAATTAAAAATACATCATTCTTATGTGTACATTGGTAAATGGACAATGACCTTCCCACTTTGATCTAATGAAACTAAAATGCCATAGACCTCTACAACGAATTTATATGTTGTATTTCATCCCCGCTTTTAGTGTACTGGTTTGGTTTGCGGTGGGCGAGTTACTCCCTCCATTTTTCAAATTCAGGGAGTCAATGACGTTTCTTTTAAAAGATTGGAATTCTTTCACAAATTCATCCCGTTCCTGTTTAATTTGCCTAATCTCCTGCTGTAACGTCTCATTCTAAGCCTTAATAGTTGAGGAAGGGATGTATGATTTTGTATTTTCATATTTATTACTCCTAGGCCCTTCCCCCCAGCGTGGTGAGTACACTTCTATGTCCCGCCTCCTTGTTGTATATTGCTTCTGTTTAAATATCATTTCACCAGAAGACAAACAAAATTGAGAAATGTGGCCTAATAACCCACAGGTATAGCACTTTATCTTTTGTAAAGTATTAAAGCGTCTCTTAACAACTGGTGTGGTTTTAGGCTGAGAATCTTCAATGGCTAAAACCTGATTAACTGCTTTTCCTGGTTTCATAATAGATCTAGGGGTACTTACAAAAGAACTCTCACCTTTCAATGAGTTGTTGAAATTAACGCCTACTCCAGACGGAGCTAGTTTCCTGTTGTCTGTATAAATACTAAAAATGGTTGCATTACAATCTATGTTATGTGTAGATTGCCCCCGCTGCCCTGGGCTGGGAGATGCCTTAACCTGGTCACTATGACTTCTCACACCTGAGAGCTCCCCCCTCTGTTGCACATTGGTTGCGTGTGAAATAATGAGTTCATTATTTTTAATTTTGCCAATGTTGGGGAACTTGTCTTGCATCTCATTTGTGGATATCTGGTCCCCATTGTCTGGTGGGTATGTGACCATGGTGCAACCTCGATTTTCTTGTGGCTCTGCGATTTCTCCCATTGCCACAGGAAAAGTAGCATTAGGGTCCATATCCTCCTTTCCCCCATTCTTTTCATATTCTTTAATGTCCCCAATTTCATAGGCACAAGTAGGTGCCATAGCATTACCATGTTCGCATCTGCTGGCCATAGCTGCCTGTCCTTTAACCACTTGCCGACCGCCGCACGACGATGTACGTCGACAGAATGGCACGGGCAGGCATATGGGCGTACCTGTACGTCCCTGCCTTCCCGCGGGTGGGAGGCCCGATCGGGCCCCCCCCCCCCGGTGCCAGCGGCGGTCGGTTTTCGTTCAGAAGCGATCCGGGATGAGGGGGCGGCCATTCATTCATGACCACCCCCTCTCGATCGCTCCTGACAAATGGAAGTGAGGCGTGACATAATTTCCTCTCCTGTAATGTAAACACAGGAGAGGAAGTGATGTAATCTCTCCTCCGTGTCGGTATTTTTCGTTCCGGCACCGAGAAGAGAGGATCGGTGAGTTGCACCAACACGACACTTCACAGTAGAACATGCCAGGCACACTCACACCCCCCCTTCACCCCCCAATCACCCCTGCCCCCCCAGTCACAGTGACATCAATTGCATTTTTTTTTTGCATTGGTGTCATTTGTGATTGTAATAACTGTTAGGGCAGTTAGGGTTAGCCCCCTTTAGCTCTAGGGTACCCCCCTAACCCCCCCAATAAAGGTTTAACCTGGTGATCACCCCCCGTCGCCAGTGTCACTAAGGCTGGGTTCACATTGCAGCGGTTTATGAGAACGGATGTGATTCGCACCGCACTGCAGTGCAAATCACATCCGATCTCTGTGCGATTCGAGTTCAGCCATACAGATAGTATGGCTGAATTCGCGCCGCACCCGCCGCAAATTCGCACGGGACCCTTTTTTGGGGTCTGCAGCAGAATCGGATCGCATGGGTGTTCACACCATGCGATCCGAGTTTGCAGATCGCACTGCGATATGCGAACTGATCTGGGGGTGTCATTAACATTTCACTGACACTCCCAGCAGTTCGCATAGGGCAGTGTGAACTGACGCCGGGAGGCATGCGATGCGGGAACCCGCCGCGGATTTGTGGCGTTCCCGCATCGCTCCAGTGTGAACCCAGCCTAATAAGCGATCGTTTTGCTGATCGCTGTATTAGTGTCACAGGTGATGCTAGTTAGGCAGGTAGGTATTTAGGTTCGCCGCAGCTTTTTTTAGCGCCAGGGACCCCCATATACTACCGCATAAAGCCCCCTGATTGCCCCCTAGTTAACCCTTTCACCAGTGATCACCATATAACTGTTACAGGTGACGCTGGTTGGTTAGTTATTTTTTTATAGTTTCAGGGCACCCGCCATTTATTACCTAATAAAGGTTTAACCCCCTGATCACCCGGCGGGTGTCATTTGTGACTGTAATAACTGTTAGGGCAGTTAGGGTTAGCCCCCTTTAGTTCTAAGGTACCCCCCTAACCCCCCCAATAAAGGTTTAACCCCGTGATCACCCCCCGTCGCCAGTGTCACTAAGGCTGGGTTCACATTGCAGCGGTTTTTGAGAACGGATGTGATTCGCACCGCACTGCAGTGCAAATCACATCCGATCTCTGTGCGATTCGAGTTCAGCCATACAGATAGTATGGCTGAATTCGCGCCGCACCCGCCGCAAACTCGCACGGGACCCTTTTTTTGGTCCGCAGCAGAATCGGATCGCATGGGTGTTCACACCATGCGATCCGAGTTTGCAGATCGCACTGCGATATGCGAACTGATCTGGGGGTGTCATTAACATTTCACTGACACTCCCAGCAGTTCGCATAGGGCAGTGTGAACTGCCGCCGGGAGGCATGCGATGCGGGAACCCGCCGCGGATTCGTGGCGTTCCCGCATCGCTCCAGTGTGAACCCAGCCTAATAAGCGATCGTTTTTCTGATCGCTGTATTAGTGTCACAGGTGACGCTAGTTAGGCAGGTAGGTATTTAGGTTTGCCGCAGCTTTTTATGGCGCCAGGGACCCTCATATACTACCGCATAAAGCCCCCTGATTGCCCCCTAGTTAACCCTTTCACCAGTGATCACCATATAACTGTTACAGGTGACGCTGGTTGGTTAGTTATTTTTTTTATAGTTTCAGGGCACCCGCCATTTATTACCTAGTCTCACTAGTGTACCCCTAAATTTAGGGGTGTCTACTTTCCAAAATGGGGTCATTTGGGGGGGGGGTTTGTGCCATCTTGGCATTTTATGGCCTTCAAAACTGTAACGCCCTTAGAAAGCCTGAAGGCAGTGCTTGGTTTTCGGGGTCCCGTACGCGGCTAGGCTCCCAAAAAGTCCCACATATGTGGTATCCCCGCACTCAGGAGAAGCAGCAGAATTTATTTTGGGGTGTCATTTCACATATGCCCATAGCATGTGTGAGCAATATATAATTTAGTGACAACTTTGTGAAAAAATAAAAAATAAATAAAAGTTTGTAATTTTCCCGCAACTTGTGGCAAAATATAAAATATTCCATGGACTCACCATGCTTCTCAGCAAATAGCTTGGGGTGTCTACTTTCTAAAATGGGGTCATTTGTGGGGGTTTTGTGCCATCTTGGCATTTTATGGCCTTCAAAACTGTAATAGGTAGTGAGAAGTGAAATCAAAAATTTACGCCCTTAGAAAGCCTGAAGGCGGTGCTTGGTTTTCGGGGCCCCGTACGCGGCTAGGCTCCCAAAAAGTCCCACACATGTGGTATCCCCGTACTCAAGAGAAGCAGCAGAATTTATTTTGGGGTGTCATTTCACATATGCCCATAGCATGTGTGAGCAATATATCATTTAGTGACAACTTTGTGTAAAAAAAAAAAAAATAATTTTTTTTTTGTCATTATTCAATCGCTTGAGGCAAAAAAATAAAATATTCAATGGGCTCAACATGCCACTTATCAATTTCCTTAGGGGGTCTACTTTCCAAAATGGGGTCATTTGGGGGGGTTTGTACTGCCCTGCCATTTTAGCACCTCAAGAAATGAGATAGGCAGTCGTAAACTAAAAGCTGCGTAAATTCCAGAAAACGTAGCTTAGATTGTAGATGTGACAACTTTTGCGCAAACCAATAAATATACAGTTATTGACTTTTTTTTTACCAAAGACATGTGGCTGAATACATTTTGGCCTAAATGTATGACTAAAATTGAGTTTATTGGATTTTTCTAATAACAAAAAGTAGAAAATATCATTTTTTTTCAAAATTTTTACATTTATATCGCAAAAAATAAAAATCGCAGAGGCAATCAAATACCATAAAAAGAAAGCTCTATTTGTGGGAAGAAAAGGACGCAAATTTTGTTTGGGTACAACATTGCATGACCGCGCAATTACCAGTTAAAGCAGCGCAGTGCCAAATTGTAAAAAGACCTCTGGTCATTGACCAGCAAAATGGTCCGGTCTGAAAGTGGTTAAGGATTGAAATTGTTTGTAGCAATTGTGACATTGTAATATTGTTATTGTAGATTATAGCTTCAAATTGCTGTATTTTAGCATTCATAGCCATGCAAGCTGCATACATGCCTGCCAAGGCTAGACCTTTGAGATTTTTCTTTTTGGTTGTTTTAGCTTGTTCCTCAAATAACTCCTGGACATAAGTCCAAGGAGATGCTTTTAACTTAGCATTACAGGCAAATTTATTGCTCTTGTGTTTAAAAGTATAAGTTGCTACAAAATTTTCTAGACAAGACATGGCAGACATTACCAAGCTATACAATGCACAATTTGGAAGCTAAATTAAGTTAACTGTTCCCCTGTACTATACAGTCACTTTGAGATTACCGTAAAGAAGTAGGGAAAACAAACAGAAACTCCCATTGAATAAAATTCAGAAAATACAGTAAAGTGGAGAGGATAAAAAAAAAAAAAAAAAAAAAAATATATATATATATATATATATATATATATATATATATATTTTCAGCTCTCACTAAAACAATCCTATTAGATTACTGGAGACACCCCAAATCTACTCACAATAGCTTGTAGTTTACCTTGTCTGAGCCTACCCCCGCAGAACAATAGACCCGGGGGACAATAGGAACAATACTAAGGCCACAGGTATCACATAGGGTGAATACCCTCTCAGTTTACAATAGAAAGGTAAACACAGCCATGTTTACACCAAAGTTAAACCCAATTCAGTTAAAAAACAAAACAAAAAAAAAAACAAAAAAAAATGAATCTACCACAAACTCGGATTACCAAATTTGTGGTAAGGTTTCATCCTTAAAAAATTTTTTCAAGGTATAATACAGTATGCTAGATGCATCTTATTTTACCCTATGCTAATAATCTTTCTCAGATATTAGCTTCAGCATTCAGCAACAAGACTTCCACAGTTCTGTACTGTAACTGAAAAGCATGAGAATATTACTGCTTGTAAAATTCCACAGCTAAAATAAACAAAACTACTCTCTTGTAGCTAGTTTCACTGTCCTATACACAAATGTTATGCATTTAGTGGACAGACCATTTAAAAAAAAAAAAAATCTGTTGAACCTTTTCAACAAAACCAAGACCGCACTCCAATTGGCGTCTTTCCAATGAAACCCATGTGCTCCCCATGCAGCACACTCAAACAATTGTTAGAGAGAGCAATGAACCTCGGTGAGCACCAAGGAAGACAATAAATAAAAATAAAAAATAATAACAAAAACTTTTCCCGCTAAGTTACTTCCTCCCCCTTACATGGACCGGAAAATGTAAAGGTACATCCAAAGAACTTTTTCAATTATAATTACAGGATATTAAGCAAAACAAAATATGTGGTGTATCCTCCCTCCTTTTTAGAGTTAATCCAATACCCACTAATACAACAAAACATTTGCCTGTATTTTTCCCTAGATAGATTTGCTGTGACCTTCAAACTATAGGACAAACTGACTCAGTTTAAATTCCTTCAATAACTTTAATCTGCATTACACAAATCTTGGTATTATATTAAATACTTTCAGTCCTGTACTCAACTTCGTGGTCGCCACTGTTAACCTTTAAAATTGATATTTCTGATTTATTAATCAGAAGATATGATATGGGTTTAAAAGAGAATTCTATTGACCAGGAAAAGAAAGGTTTAACATAACACCATTTATTAGAGTAAGTTACAGGTCTATCTAATACACAGAAAATATCTATAGTCTAAGGTCTTACCTCAAGGAAGAAAATACTAGCTTGAAATATAATATTTACATGCAGGAATACAAAGTATATTCTCTAAGACAGTATATTTAGTCACAAGCATACAAGCATATTTAGTTCCAAGCAACACCTTAACCATAATTACCCATCCTTACAAACGTTCCCACTCCGATGGCTGGTTCCCAACAAAGAGACTGTTTTCTCCCTCTGCCCGGAGTATCTTTCCTTCATACTGATGCCCCATTGGCTGCCTTAACTCGAGCATGATTGGAGGGCTTACTACATAAGTCGGCCCCCTTTCATGCAAATCCTAGTGACTATCCTGGGAAGATTATTTAATTGGATTTCCCCAGGAACTTAGCAATTGATTATGGTTGCCTACCTTCATTGCATACCCCAGCATGGGGTCCTTTGAAGTGAGTAGGTGTAGAACAATGCATCTGGGGGGAGGCATTTTACCTGGCTTTCATAGATGCCAGCCAAATGAGATCTATTTCTACTTACAATATTTTACAGATATTAATGAAGATTTCACATAAACTCATAAGGCAACAATACAGTATATGAGAAAGAGGGTAAGCCCCTCATAGTTGACACTGAATTGAAACTAGGCTGTTAAATTAGTCCTTAGGAAAATGGGAAATAGGTAAATAGGGGATCAGGGCTTCTTGGTATCTTGGTCAAGATGCCGGTAGGTTAGCAGGATGGATGAAGGAAGGAGAGGGGGGGTTGGAGATAGAAGGAACTAAATAAGGCAGGGAAATGAAGGGGGAAGGAGAGAAGGGGGAGGGAGGTCAAAAAGGAATAGGGGTCCCTGGAGAGGACCATGACTTGTATATCCTATAGAACCCATAAGTTATGGTAGGAGGAGTGAGTTATCAAAGTCAGGGGATAGGAAGTGAGTGATCCAAGGTCTCCACAGTTTTTCATAGGAATGTAAGTTGTCTAGGATGACTGCGTCAATCTTGGCGTGAACCATTGCTTGAGTGATTCTGTGTTTTATCGACAAGATACATAAAGAGGAGGGTTTCCAAGCTTTTGCTATGGTCTGTTAGGCTGCAGTAGTGATGAATAGAAGGTGTTTGAATTGGCGGTGGGTTACAGCCTAGGGTTTGTTGTTCAGTAGAGCTATTGCAGGGTCAAGTAGTAATAGTGTCTCTTTCCTGAGGGCTTCAGTCCTCAGGAAAGATGTGCTGGAACTGGTAAATGATAAAATAATGGAAAAAAAGTTTTAAAGTGAGGTACTCGAGGAATAGCTGGGAAGCAGTGAGCAGTCTCCGGGACTATAACAGCCTAAAAAAAAGAAAAATGCAAACAAAGTAATAAAGTACTTATTAACAAATCTCAACAGTGTATATAGCATAAGTAGGCTCAAACCGAGAACTGGGGAACCTTTGTGGGCAACTAGGCAATAGGTTTGCCTTGGGATCCAATGTTATAGGTATCATTATTAAACTATGGTTTGTGCCCACAAAGATACCCCACTGTGTGTAGATGTAAAATAATAAATAGAGACATAGAAGCCCCTAGATCTAGGTAGGAGTTCAAATGAATTTGACAAACTTGTACTAAGATAATGAGAACACAAGGATATGCTGTAGGTGGCAAGCAAGACATTTTAAATAACTGTAGTAACTAAGGTGAGCCTGGGTATCCTCACTCTGCTTGGTCGGTGAGGAGATCAAGGCCTTAGGGAGCCACCAAGAAACAGTATGGGGGTTAAGGGGTTGTAGATGCACTGGAAGAAAGGGAGACCAAGGTGTTACGTACCTGGGATGTGAGCCTGACGTGCAGAGGAATGCCTCTCATACAACTCCGGCTCACGGACCACTGGTATTGATACAGCAGCCACAGGAGCACGGTGGGGTATGAGTGCCTGTAAACCAGTTCAATAGTCCCTGTAGTAGTGGTGATCAGCAGGCAGGTAGTGGATGAACTCACACGAGCAGGACCAGATGCTGGTTTGCAGGGCTGGGAGCTGAAGCAGGCTGGATGAACAAGATGCAGGGTCAGACAGGCCGGGTCGGTATTAATCAGGCAGATCGGGCATAGACGGTAGGCAGAAGAGAGGTCAGGTCACAAGCCAAGTAGTACCAGAAGATCAGCAGACAGAATCAGCAGGCAGGATCAGAGTCAAGGGAAGCCGGGATCAGAACAGGCAGCAGGCAGTCACAGGTAACGGCAAGCTGGATAAGATTCAGAGGTCACACAGGAAACAGGAAACAACACAGAAGCTGCAGACCAAACAGCAATGAACCTCTGTAGGAGCCCTGTTTAAATAGCCCGCCTGACTTCAGTATTAGTGACAGGTGTGTGTCTTAAAGTGCTCGTACCCATGCGTGCACGCCGGGATCTTACATGGAAAGCCTGTCTTCCCTGACATTGCCCCCTCCCTACGGGCAACCTCCGGGTGCCCAACTGGTTCCTCTTTTGCGGGTTCCTGCGGAAGAAGGCACAGATCAAGTCTGTGGCATGTACATTTCGTGCAAGTTCCCAGGAATTCTCCTCTGGACCATAACCCTTCCACTTGATTAAATATTGCGTCTGACCCCTTCTTTTCCTGCAGTCTAAAACAGCCTCAACCTCAAATTCTTCATCCCCATCAATAATAATAGGTGCAGGAGGACCTGGTCTATGATCCGGAAATGGATCTGGCACAACAGGCTTCAGCAAGGATACATGAAACACTGGGTGGATTTTAAAAGACTCAGGTAAAGTTAATTCAAAAGAAACATCATTAATTTTGAACCTTGGTGCCAGCTTTCTTGAAGGACATAGCATCTTCAAATTCGTTGTTGAAAGCCAAACTTGATCTCCTGGTTGCAAGGTCAGTTCCCCCCTTCTTTTCTTGTCAAATGATTTCTTGCTGTCTTCCTGTGCTTTCGCGATGGTTTCCTGTAACAACATATTATTACGAGAGAAAAAGTCCAGAGTATCCTGGACAGCTGGAACGGAAGATTCTGCAACAAGATTAGGTAAGAAGGTGGGATGGAATCCATAATTAGCAAAGAACGGAGATTGCTTGGTGGCAGAATGGTTGGCATTATTATAGGCAAATTCCGCCAAGGGTAATAATGATACCCAATCATCCTGGACAAAAGAAGTAAAACAACGGATGTATTGCTCTAGGGTTTGATTAGTCCTCTCCGTCTGCCCATTAGTTTGTGGGTGGTAAGCAGAAGAGAATGAGAGTTCAATCTGTAGGATCTCGCACAAGGCCCTCCAAAATCTGGATGTGAACTGGACACCGCGATCAGATACAATATTTGCAGGGACTCCATGGAGTCTGACAATTTCTTTTATAAACACCCGAGCAGTTTCTGAAGCCGATGGTGTACCCTTTAGAGGAATGAAATGAGCTATCTTAGATAAGCGATCTACTACCACAAAGATAGCAGTACATTCTTCAGATTGTGGAAGTTCAACTATAAAATCCATAGCAATCATCTGCCACTGTCTGTCAGGTATAGGCAGAGGTCTGAGTAATCCCCAAGCTTTGTTATGGGAAATTTTACTCTGGATGCAGGTGGTGCATGCATTTACATAAGCTCCGCAGTCTTTCTCCAATCCTGGCCACCAAAATGAGCGTTGTACAAGTTGGACAGTCTTATGAACCCCAAAATGGCCTGCCAAAGGGTGGTCATGACAAACCCCCAAGATCATTGCTCGAACCTCTTTAGGTACAAAAATCTGCTTACCCCTCCATAATAGTCCATTCTTTGCTTGTAGTGTGACCCCTGGAGGACTGGGTGTTACTGCAGAAGCTTGCTGTAACTGAGACAAAAGGTCAGTGTGTAATAGTAGGAAGTTTCCAGCTGGTAAAATGGTGTCTGGTATTAGGATGTCTCTTGGATCTTCGAACATGTGCGACAATGCATCAGGCTTAGTGTTCTTTGATCCGGGCCTGCACGTAATATGGAATGAGAATCTTGAAAAAAAGAGTGCCCAACGAGCTTGGTGTGGTTTGAGGCGTTTAGCGGATCGCAGATATTCAAGATTCTTATGATCCGTGTAGATCAGAATTGGATGGGCCGCTCCCTCCAGCAAGTACCTCCATTCCTCCAATGCAGCTTTGATCGCCAAAAGTTCCCGATCACCTACATCGTAGTTTCTTTCAGCTGACGTGAGTTTGCGTGAAAAGAATGCCACTGGATGGATCACTTCTTTGAGGCCTTGACGTTGTGATAGAATGGCCCCAACTGCACTTTCTGAAGCATCCACCTCCACAATATAGGGCAAGGTAGAGTCTGGGTGACTTAAGACAGGAGCAATGGTAAACCGTCTCTTCAAAGTTTCAAAAGCAGCTTGAGCCTCATTAGTCCAACAGAAACGGATACCTTGTTTGGTCAGCTGTGTAATAGGGTGAATGATAGCGGAAAAGTTCTTGATAAACTTGCGATAAAAATTGACAAAGCCCACAAAACGTTGTATTCCCTTCTTGTCTGTGGGGGCTGGCCAATCTAGTATCGCTGAGACTTTCTGTGGGTCCATCTTGATTCCTTCGGTCGAGATGATCAAACCTAAGAACTGGATGCTCTGCTGCTCAAAGTCGCATTTCTCGGCTTTGGCATAAAGTCCATATTTGCGGAGCCGGCACAATACACTCTTAACATGCCCTCGGTGCACCTCTAGTGATACGGAGAATATCAAAATGTCATCAAGGTAGACAACCACGAAAATATCTTTGAAAATATCGTTAATAAAGTACTGAAAGGTGGCAGGGGCATTACAAAGGCCAAAGGGCATAACCAGATATTTGAAGTGCCCAAATCGGGTACGGAAGGCAGTTTTCCATTCATCCCCTTCTCGTATACGAACCAGGTTATAGGCCCCTCTTAAATCCAGCTTGGTAAAGATACTTGCTGATTTGAGTCTTTGGAGCAGTTCAGGAACTAAAGGAAGGGGATAGCGATTCTTCACTGTTATTTTATTTAGGTCACGATAGTCCACACATGGGAATGATCCTTCTTTTCTACAAAAAATATACCAGCACCAGCCGGTGAGGTAGAGGGACGGATGAATCCTTTCTGCAGATTCTCATCAATTTAGTCCTTCAAAACTCCTGATTCCCGTTCAGATAAAGGAAAGATGCGCCCAAATGGAATCTCGGCCCGGGTAGGAGCTCAATAGGGCAGTCATAAGGTCTGTGTGGAGGAAGAGTGTCTGCTCCTCGTTTGCTGAAAACGTCCAGGTATTCGTGGTAAGAATCTGGAACTACGCGACATAATTCAGGGTCTGCGTCCATACACAGCAGGGTAGCAGGTGATGGTGGTGAAGTTTTCAAACAGCGTCTCTGACAATATGCTGACTGGAACTTGACACTTCCGGATTCCCAGTCTATCTGTGGGTTGTGGGCCTGTAGCCAGGGCAGGCTCAGGATGACGGGGTACAAGGGTGAAGAGATCATGTCTAAACGCAGCAGCTCTCGATGGTTGGTGGAGGAGATGGTCAGCATCGGTGGGGTCTCCTTGGTTACCAGTCCAGATTTAATGCGAGACCCATCGGCCAGAAATACAGTGAGTCCCTGTCCTCTGGTTTGTAGAGGAATGTGTTGCTGAGCTGCGAAGGACTGGTCGATGAAACAGCTACATGCTCCCGAATCAATAATAGCGTTCACTGATATGGTTCTTCCCGACAGCTGGAAGGAAACAGGCAGAGAGATATGAGCTGAGCTGGCAGATAAGTCGGGCAGGGGTGACTGGTTGAGTGAAGAAATGGAAAGACACTTACGCAGCTTGGCAGGACAGGTACGTACAAAGTGACTGGCTTCTCCACAGTACAGGCAGAGGTTATTTACTCTTCGGCGTTGGCGTTCTTCTGGAGTCAATGAAGAACGAATCAGGCCCAATTGCATGGGTTCGGACGCCTCTGGAGTGGGCAAAGCGGAGTTTCCAGGAGTGTGGTTAGGAGGAGCAGGGATCTTAGGTAACATCCAGGCTGGATGGAAGTGCTGTGTGGTTCTTTCAGACCTGCGTTCTCGTAGGCGGCGGTCAATCTGAATGGACAGAGTGATTAGGGCTTCCAGAGAGCTTGGCACCCCGACCCGAGTGAGCTCATCTTTCAGGCTTTCCGAGAGACCCAAACGAAATTGATGACGCAAGGCTGCGTCATTCCAGCTAGTGTCTGCACTCCAGCGTCTAAAGTCAGTGACATAGTCCTCTGCCGCTCTACGGCCTTGCTGGAGTGCATGAAGGGTGGCTTCAGCGGTGGAGGTAAGTTGGGGGTCATCATAAATCAGCGCCATAGCATCAAAGAACATTTGCATGGTGTTTAGTTGTGCGTTGCTCTCTTCCAACAGCCGGTGGGCCCAAGACTGTGGTTCCCCTTGGAGGAGGGAAATAATGAATCCCACCTTGGTGGTTTCCAGGGAAAAAGTCCATGGCTGGAGAGCAAAGTAGAGCTTACAGGCATTGTGGAAGGCTCTAAATTTACTCCGATCACCGGAAAACCTCTCAGGATTAGGTACACGGGGCTCAGGAGGTAACATCATTACTGTATGGCTGGCTGAAGTCCCAGCTTGGGTGGTAGAGGAGGCTGGATCAGATGCAGGAGCTGTAGTTGTTGGAATGGACAGGGACTGTACCCGCTCTTACAGACGCACATATCCTTCCTGCAGCGACTTAACCGCCTGTGTAAGAGCAGCAAGGTGCTGACATATTTCATCCACTGGAGAGGGTCCTCTTGCAAGCTCAGACATGGCTGTTTGGTGCTGTTACGTACCTGGGATGTGAGCCTGACGTGCAGAGGAAGGCCTCTCATACAACTTCGGCTCACGGACCACTGGTATTGATACAGCAGCCACAGGAGCACGGTGGGGTATGAGTGCCTGTAAAACAGTTCAATAGTCCCTGTAGTAGTGGTGATCAGCAGGCAGGTAGTGGATGAACTCACACGAGCAGGACCAGATGCTGGTTTGCAGGGCTGGGAGCTGAAGCAGGCTGGATGAACAAGATGCAGGGTCAGACAGGCCGGGTCGGTATTAATCAGGCAGATCGGGCATAGACGGTAGGCAGAAGAGAGGTCAGGTCACAAGCCAAGTAGTACCAGAAGATCAGCAGACAGAATCAGCAGGCAGGATCAGAGTCAAGGGAAGCCGGGATCAGAACAGGCAGCAGGCAATCACAGGTAACGGCAAGCTGGATAAGATTCAGAGGTCACACAGGAAACAGGAAACAACACAGAAGCTGCAGACCAAACAGCAATGAACCTCTGTAGGAGCCCTGTTTAAATAGCCCGCCTGACTTCAGTATTAGTGACAGGTGTGTGTCTTAAAGTGCTATGCGTGCACGCCGGGATCTTACATGGAAAGCCCGTCTTCCCTGACACAAGGTCTCTCAGTGGAGGTGGATTATATAGTTTCTCAGTGGTAGGAGAGATTGGAGCCAGAGCATCAAGGGACCTTGAGATACCCAGAACATAAAACAATACTACTAGCAAGTGAACATTTACAAGTAAGGGGGGGAAGGGTTGGAAAGGGAAGGGAAGGGAAGGTGGAGGGTAAGGGATTGTGAATGGGATGAAAGGAGTTGAGGTAGAGGAGCTGTAGGCCTAAAGCTAAACGGAAACTGGATAATAGAGTTCAAACAGTATCATGAGGGGAACAGTGTATGAATATTGTTCAGGAAGTGTCACCCAGTGAATTTGCCTGGAGGGCAAAATGGAGGGGTTAGAGAGTTAAATAAAGGGGGGATACCCCTACCTACCAGGGTAGGAATGTCAGTCCATGGAGTACTCTTCTGGGGCCAGTCCAGGGAGATGTAGGGGCCTCATTTGTTAGCACTGGATGTGGCCTGAAGACCTGAGGAGGTTGGTAGCTTCATGGGGAAGCTGGAGGCTGCTCTGCAGCAAGATCCCTCAGCAACAGGTTCAGTTGGCAAGAGGTGGAGATCTTGAAGTGTGGTCTGGAGGTCATCTGTGGATTTAGACAAATAGCAATGGGAAAATGCCAGCGATAAGTGATGCGGTGTTGTTCCAAGATGTGTAGGTGAGGCTTCATAGCCTTCTATTTGGCAAGAGTTATCTGGAAAAGATCTTGGAATATCTGGTATTGGTGACCTTGAAACACCAGAGGATCCTTATTGCGGGATGCCATCGTTAGCTGCTCTTTAGTGCGAAACAATATCCCCTGGTGGGCCATCCTGAGCTCATGGCACCTGGTGTCTATGTATTCTGTTAATCTCAAGCCTCTCTATGGGGATTGTGGGTGTAAGTTCCTGAAATAATGCAATAATGGTAGATTGGTGATCCAACACTGTCTCTGGTATACCGCAAATGCAACGATTGGAGCATCGAGTTCTGTTCTCAAAGTCTTCCAGGCATTCCTGTAGGGCTAAACACATATTCATCAGCCCCCCACAATCCATCCATCCATCATTCTCCTGCACTAGCAGTGGCTGCAGCCAGTGGGAGGGAGAGGAGGAAGAGCCGGCCAGCAGCTTCAGGTAAGGGGGCCCCAAGCACTCTTCAGGGCAGTGAAGGGGGGTCAGATTTGGCTAAACAGATTCCTTTGTGGCTGCCCTGCAGCTCCTAGAGTCCGCTGGAGGGCAGAGGAGGGAAGCCAAAAGCTGGTGGAGATCGGGTCTGCGAGGGTGGGGGAATCAGAGATGCCATACAAGGCAAACGTCTTGTTTGCTCCATGGTAGATATGTGTCTATCATGTGTCTATCACCAGTAGGTAAGGTGGCTGGCAAATAGTATCTTTTAATGAGAGAGCTGGAGGTAATGCATATGGTTTTTCCTAGATGCATTTTTTTTTTAATCAATGGAATGACATCAAACACATATCAACACATGTGTTGACATGCATTTTCATGCAATATTCTGGGTAAAAAAAACAAAAAAAATAAAAAATAAAGATCAGATGTGTATGTAGCGCCGGCTCCTGAAGAGTGTGTTTTTGAAATTTAAAGTTACACCTAAACTGCTGTTTAGTTTGGGTATTATTATTCCAAATTTTGACCTCAGCATCAGTCTGATTGGACTATAGGGTGTTCGACCTGGCCATAGGGGCGCTGTCTTCTCTGGTAGGCTTGGAAACACAGTCTGGGTGGGTGCTTTAAGTTTACTTTCTCTCGGAACCAGCCCTGTGAGAGTGTCACTCTTGCTGTGCCTTCTGGGAGAGGGTACTTAAGATGCGGATGTCACGTGGTTCCGGTCCAGAAGTATGTTCCTCCTGACCAGCCACCAGGACGCCTATGGCCTGGGGTGCGGATCCACCCGAGTTTACGTCTCGGGGCTGGCTAGCCCGAGGCGAGGAAACTAAGGAAAGGATTCGGAAGTGGTTCGGTGCCGTCTCAAGTTGTGGAGAGGCCCAGCAATTTCATAGTTATCCAGGGGAGGACTCTTCAGAAGGAGGCCACGTGAAGGTTGGCTTCTTAGCAGGAGCCTGGTAAAGCTGAAGGACGTAAATGAATCCAATCTTGTGCGGTATCGCCGGACCGGCTGCAAGATACACACGAGTGTTATACAAGCTTTTCCAGTTTCTTTGTTCATGTTTTACAACAAAGCCAGTGGCAGAGATTTGTTCTTGACTCACGCATCCTGTTGTCTTCAGTTTCTAGAGTTTCTGTGCCATCTACCACGGGAAACCCCTAGACACAAACCGAGGTGAAGAAGGTAACGGTAAGCCCATTAAAATCGGGGGTCAGTTCTACATGTGGGGGCTCGTAGTCCGGGATTTACCATTACCCCTCAAAAGAAAGAACTGTGCACGTGGTGAATATAGGACAGAGGGTTGTAATTTTTTGACTACGCCATTTTGTGAAATGATGGACATACACTGTTGGTGCATAAGCGTGGGAGGAGCCTGGAAAAAGCTAGTGAGTTGCGCAGCCGAAGGAACCAGTGGGAGGAACTAGCCTGTTTAGTTTCCCTGCACGAGGCACCACGTGAGTGTGTCGCGGGAGAGGAAGAAGCAGGTTGTTTTTTCTGGACGTGGAGAAAAAAGACTTTTAACAAAAAAATTTCCAAGCTCCGGGGATGTTACCCCATATGCCATCAGGAGAAGGTCCTATGGGTGTGAGACTCCCGGGAGCAACTTTGACTGATACAGGGATTCACCTGGCCCCTCAAGGGTGGTTCATCCTGTACGCATCTGGAGATATTGAGGCCCTGGGGATGCTGTGTGGAATATGCGAGGGACTATTCGTGAACCCCCAGCCATTTGTCCGCTGTCCTGCCTGTGGGGAATATTTCTTTAAAGTTGAGCAGTCAATCGCGTTGCCAAGGCCCTACCGCGTGGACAGGGCCACGGGCGTGACAACTGAGGAGTCGTCCATCTTTGCTCTTTCAGTGAGGCCTTCCACAGCGGTAATACCTGTTGCTGCTAGCATCCCTGAGAGAGATGTCGCCACTTCCACTACTACAACTTCAGAGCCCACTCTGAAGCAGATAGACAATACTTCTACCACTATTTCCGAAGCCACTATGCCTACTTTGGAGAAAGTGGGGCGCACAAAATCTTCCCAGAATCACAACGGAAGACCACTACCAAGTCCAGCTGGACCCAATCGGTGGAAAACTCTGCAAACTGTGGTGAACTATTTGCCGGCAGAGGAGTACCGGTCCTTGTCAGATGGAGGGGGTGATGATCATTTTGAGACACTGTTCCAAGAGTTGTTGTGGGCTGGAGGGGATGATGTAGCCGCCATCTGTACAGACATTTCGGGCTGGCTAACCCTTACTTCAGGGGGTGGAACGTCAAGTGCGGAAAACCCCATCACTGTGAATGTGACTTTGCCCAAGCCAGTGAATTTGCCCACCCTTCAGAAAGACTCTGCCGCGTTAGTGCAAAGGTCCCCAAATTCCTGCATACCTCCCAGGGAGAGAAGTGCACGTGCTCTACCAAGGCTTGCTAGGTCTCAGCGGCTCTTAAATAAAAGAGTGGCCACTGAGTATGGGCTGGAATTCCAATATGTCCCAAGGGAAATTATGGATTTAATTGAGAAGAAACGCAAGGCATGGTACGAGGACGATGTTTGAAACTACTTAAAGGTACCAAAGCTGCTTCGCAAGAAGGCCTTCTCACCTGAGCTGTATGACCGTTTTGTCGGATGTCTGCAGTATTGGAGTTACGGTCGGCATATTTATGGGGACAAGGTTGTTATTTGCAGACTGGACAAAGACAGTGCCGTCTACTTCATTACTACTGTAGATGCACAGGGGATGGACTTAACCCACGCTTTTATTGGTAGAAGAGAGGCTTGTTTTTCTGGACTTAAAAGAGTTTTCTACTTTTTCCCTGATTCCCTGAAAAGAAAATAAAGCAAGGACTGTGGGGTACTTAGGGTCAGTTCAACAGAAACGCCATGTCAAGACTACCTTATGGGTCGCAGTACCTGCTTTAGGGAAAGACTTCACTTCATTGACTCTGGCCACTAGGTGGCATGAGTCGGCACAAACATTACTGTTTTTACCTGTAAAAAAATAGGGTTTTAACATTTAGAAAAGAGGATTCCATTGAGACTGGGATGTAATCCTGCTTTCTAATAAGTGTGTGTGCATTTTGTTGTTTGTGTGTTTTCTTCTTTCTTTTAGGATTCACAAATGATCTTCTATCAAGACTGCAGGAGAAGGGGTGGTGGAGATAGACAGAAATTGGGTGGTGTGTGTATATTTCAACTATGTTAATGGTTTTATATGTTGTGATGTTGCAATATGTTTTTTTTTTCCTTTCCTTCCCTTTCCCCATTCCTACCCAAAAGTTCAGGTACTCAAATGTTTCTAGGTTTAGGAATTGTTTTTAGCTAGACGATGGGGACATCATCTAAATTACCAGGGGGAGTGTGTAGCGCCGGCTCCTGAAGAGCACGCGCTATGTGTTTTTGAAATTTAAAGTTAGTTTAAAATTACACCTAAACTGCAGTTTGGTTTGGGTATTATTATTCCAAATTTTGACCTCAGCATCAGTCTGACTGGACTATAGGGTGTTCAGCCTGGCTATAGGGGGTGCTGTCTCCTCTGGTAACCACAGTCTGGTTGGGTGCTTTAAGGTTACTTTCTCTTTGAACCAGCCCAGTGGGAGTGTCACTCTTGCTGTGCCTTCTGGGAGAGGGTACTTAAGATGCGGATGTCACGTGGTTCGGGGTTCCAGTCCAGAAGTATGTTCTGACTCCATGGTCCTGGTCCTCCTGACCAGCCCCCAGGACGCCTATGGCCTGGGGTGTGGATCCACCCGACTTTATGTCTCAGGGCTGGCTAGCCCGAGGTGAGGAAAGGATTCGGAAGTGGTCCGGTGCCGTCTCAAGTTGTAGAGAGGACCAGTAACTTCATAGTTATCCAGGGGAGGACTCTTTAGAAGGAGGCCACGTGAGGGTTGACTTCTTAGCAAGAGCCTGGTAAAGCTGAAGGACCTAAGTGAATCCAATCTCGTGCGATATCACCGGACCGGCTGCAAGATACTGGTACCATACAAGTGTTCTACAAGTTTTTCCAGTTTCCTTGTTCATGTTTTACAACAAAGTCTGTGGCAGAGACTTGTTCTTGACTCACGCACCCTGTTGGCTGCTAGCCCTTGTGAGAGAAGTATTATCCAAATAGAGTGAACATCCAGTTGTGAATGGCTATTCTCTGGATTTATTCAAAGTAAAAGAGTTCTTTATACTAGCTTTGACACTAAGCCCTTGTACACACGGTCGGAGATTTCGACAACCAAATCCGTCGGATTTTCTCCGTCGGATTTTCTCCGTCGGATCTTGTCCGAAACTATTGCATACACACGGTCGGACTAAGTTGTCGAAAAATCCGATCTTTCAGAACGTGATGACGTAATTTCATTACAATGGGACTACATTCAGGCTAGTAGCCAATAGCTTTGATGTAGGAATTTGATCTGAGC
Organism: Lithobates pipiens; assembly: GCF_037356315.1. Classification (NCBI taxonomy): domain Eukaryota; kingdom Metazoa; phylum Chordata; class Amphibia; order Anura; family Ranidae; genus Lithobates; species Lithobates pipiens. The sequence continues at coordinate 394,941,531 of NW_027507903.1, forward strand.
ATGCATGGCACTTGGTCCGATCAAAATTTGCTACACATGATCGGAGTATGTCCGACCGGCCCAGTTGGTCTGGAAATATTTCCAACATGTTGGAAAATTGGGTCCGAAGGATATTCAGACGGAATCAGTCCGATGCATACCACACACAGTCGGATTATCCGACGACACGGTCCGATAGGACACATACTGATGGATTCTCCGACCGTGTGTACAAGGGCTAAGAGTACCAGGACTTTTCACCTAACCCTCTGATCCTATACTAAGAGACTGTTGTTAACTACATTCTTGCAAATAAAAATCCCTTTGAGTGGATCTGTCGTCAGTCTCTAGAGTTTCTGGGCCATCTACCATGGGAAACCCCTAGACGCAAATCGAGGTGAAGAAGGTAACGGTAAGCCCATTAAAATCAGCCGCTCCTTCCGGGGTCAGTGCCACATGTATACTAAACAGCTATGTAAAATCATGTTGTATGAGAAGCAGTTAAAAATATGAGTGAACTTCAGCATACCAAAATGTTGAAACGCGGTCTGTTTATAAAGGCTTTGATTGCCTCGAGACATGAAAAAGTTTATTGTTACTGCATTTTTTTTCTGGTCAGAGGGTGCACTCCCTGACTTCTAAATAATTGGTAAAATATAGTTGGGTGCACCGTATGACTTATAAAATAAAATTGTACATTTGGTACAGGGATCTCTTTTCACAGCAATTTTTAAACCAGTAATCAGTCCAGCAGTAATGAAAGTAAAATCTGAATATTTATGTGTAGTTCAATAGTTCAAAATAAGCTTCACATTTTTCTTTGAATATATTGACTGCATATATGTACTAAATGGAGGTTTTTACACTTGCCCGGATGCACGTGTATCTGGTGTATATTTAGACAACTTTCTTGAACCATTTACAAAAACCTGCTGAGTGTGCTGGTATTTTCAAAAAGTAGAACCAAGAATGTATTTTATACTCTCTTCATTCACAGTTGTGGAAATAATTAGTCAAGTATAAGAAGTGATTCAGCTGCTAAGCATGATTAAGGATCTAGCCAAAGTACATGAATGGGAAATGTTTCTTACAAAGACCACTCTCAGAATTGGCAGTTGAAGTTAGGAGTAAGGCAACATTGATTGAATGCTTTCACAAACTCTGCTCTGCATAGCTTTATGTTACTGCTAGTTTTTGACTGCTGTAACAAATCACCTGTATGTTGTGTTGTTGATCTAGCTCTCTTTTGTGGTGTGGCAAAACAGCCACTATTCTCTCATTCTTCTATTTACTTGTTTAAATTAATAAATACTTAACATTCTGGCAACTAAAAACATTAATTAGCTCGGCATATACCCTTTGTGATTTATGTGTGGTGTTGGAATTTGCATATAAATCAGTTCCTTGATTAAAGAAGAATTCAATTGTGAGCGCTCTGTTAACGCACTGAACACTTAAATTACACTTACAATTTGTCTTGGGTTTGCTGGGACAATCCTTCTTTTTATTTAGCTGTCCCTCAAAGTCTGTGTTCCAGGACCAAAGCATGAAGTCGTCTTATATTGTCACTACTTCTGTCCAGCTCCTTTGCCTCTGTTACATTGTGCCCACAACTCAGCCATATGCAAATCATGTAGTGGCTCATTCATATGCAAGTACATATGCTTATATATGTGCAAATCTCTCTCTATTTCAAAGCAATTTAACACATTGCTTAGTCTGTGTGTGAAATACAGCATAACATACTGACGCATTTTGCCTCATAAGGCATCATTCCCAGATGATGCCTTATGAGGCGAAATGTGTCAGTATGTTATGCTGATTGCACTGGTACTGTCCTCTTATAGGCGCTTTTTATATCATGGGAATGTGAATGTATTTATTTTGTTTACATATTAAATATTTTATCATTCCTTACGTAATTACGTTATGTGCCCTCCATCTTCTTTTTTTATCAAAATAGTCGGGCTGATTGCCCATTCTTATCTAATCTGCTCAATTCCACCATCCTGAACATCCCTCCGGAGGTTGTGTCCATACAGTGAACCTGAATCATCCAGGGTATATCACAAAGCTTGATTGACTCATTGGGTGTACACCTATATGAGTTCAATCCCTCTGGTAAGTGACTGGTTATCATTCTTTGATGCACAATTATGATCCAACTGATTGTCACTTACTCTATTGGACTGCATATTTGTACTTTTTTCTCCTTTTAAGGATTTTTTTGTTTCCCAATTTGTATACATGGACACTTTTTTTGTATTCTTGTGTACTGAGTATATGTCACTAGCACTTCAATTATTATTCTCACATTATTCACACTATATTGATTTTGGCTCAGTTCTAAAATTGTTAATTTTTTTAGCGCTGCACTTTCCCAATCTTGTCGCCATGGATTGACATCAGCAGAATGGCCCTCCTGTGCAAATTGCCGTAGCTGTATGATGAGTGCTTTAAGGAGTATAAAGGGTGGGGGTCCGCCGCAACCCTAAGGAGCTGATGCATGTGCCCACCGGTCGTGATGTCCGCCGAGCACACGCAATTTCTCCTGACAGAGCGAGAGTGGGGATTTGTGTGTGAACACACAAATCCACGTTCTGTCAGGGGTGAGGAGACAGATCTGTTGTTCCAAGTATATAGGAACAACGATCGGTCATTTGCGCAAACCAATCAATATACGCTTATCGCAATTTTGTTACCAAAAATATGTAGAAGAATCTATATCGGCCTAAATTGATGAAGAATTTTTTTAGGATATTTATTATAGAAAAAAGTAAAAACCGCAGAGGTGATCAAATACCACCAAAATAAATATCTATTTGTAGGAAAAAAAGGACATACATTTTGTTTGGGTACAACGTCACATGACCGCGCATTTGTTAGTTGACGCAGTGCCGTATTGTAAAAAATGGCTTGGCCAGGAAGGGGGTAAATCCTTATGGGGCTGAAGTGGTTAACAACAATGATAAATGCATAGCCAGCATGACAGGAATCATAAGCTGCATGATGGGCAATTTTAATTTTAAATATAAAAAGATATTAAATATAATTATAAAATCAACCAATTAATCAATAAAAAATGTGAAGCTATGCATGATTAGTTGTAAATGGAATACAAATATATGTGTAAATTCTCGAATGTACACAAACACGTGTATACATACACACAAGTTGTGGATTACCGAAGGTTAATCATATGGCTACACCAGGAATGGTCACTGGTCAGAACCTTAAAGTTAGCCAAACATTTGGGGAATATGGGGGGGGGGGGAGAAGAAAAAGGAGTCTCCTAGGCTATACCATAACCAGTACTTACGAATGCCCGCCAACCCCCAAAAGAAGACCAAACCTGAGGGAAGTGTAGATATAGATGGTTAGATATATTGAACGTAAATGATGTATACCAGGGATATGCAATTAGTGGAACTCCAGCTGTTGCAGCACTACAATTCCCATGAGGCATAGCAAGACTTTTAGAGCCACAAGCATGACAGCTAGAGGCAGAGGTATGATGGGACTTGTAGTTTAGCAACAGCTGGAGGTCCACTAATTGCATATCAATGATGTATACTAATATATATATATATATATATATATATATATATATATATATATATATATATATATATATATATATATATATATATATATATCTACACACAAGCACACATATGAGCATATTTATATATTCATCTAGGTATAATGTAGAATAATACCCATACTAAAGGACGGTGGTGATCTCAATCCCTACCTCCTGGCGAGAGAACATCCAGGCTGTAGATCCAGTATGTTTCTCTAGCACACAGTTTTTTAAAATATTCAGCTGCAGAGAGTGATCTGGAAACCTGCTCAATGACCCTTTGTCAGGAACCATGAATCAGTACAGTTATAAAAAAGGGGGAAAATAGGGACATGAGGGACATTGGGACTTTGTATGAAATACACCACTGGGGTAGGCTAAGACATTAAATATAGTATATACAATGTTCAGTAGTGACAATAATGGGCATAGAGCAGTATTTGATCGGTATTTAATTAAATCAATAAGTATGATACAAAGTAAGTAAAACATGATTAATACAATATATCATGATAAAATTTATAGCATAATAAACAATGTATCACATGATAAAATAGATGTCAGCTGTACACCCAAAATAGACACAAACATGATGAACATATTGTAATAAAAAATAAATCAATGTCTCAAACCTTTAATAAAACCCATGGTATGGATATGGATACTGTGATAATGCAATAAATATGAAAGCTCAACGAGTTTCGTGGATTTGTATCCACTCATCAGGAGCAGCTGATTGGGAATATCTATAATGAATTGTATATTAATAATTAATAATAATTAATTAGTACAGGAAGAGAGGGAACACTTGTGATCCTAACACTCTTACCTGTAGGTATATGGTATAATGATAGAAACAGGTAGATGGTAAAAATAATTCTGATAAGATGCATCGGGGAAGTACAGTTAAATCACACTTGTTTGATAATAATAAAAAAGGTAAATAGAGCAAACATAGTCAAAACATAGCCAGAGTTCAAGAACTGGAACAGATACTCAGACAAGCCAAAACATCAGGGAGCCAGAGATGAGTGTAGTAGAACAGCAAGAAGAATCTGGAGCTAGAAGGAATGTCAGCCAAGCAAGTCTTTAACAGAAACACAGGAGAGCGTCTTTAGACTTGCGACCAAGGCGAAGGCAGAGATCATCTGGACTGAGTGGCTTAAGTAGGCAGGACTAGTGAGCAGGATATCATCGACAGGTGAGTCACTGTGGAGAAATAGGAGCTGACAATTAGCTGACATCTGAGCAACCAGCTCTGTGAAGGAAGGGCTGAGCTCAGTCCTGACGTTACCCCCTCCTCAATGACATCTCCCTGTCAGAGGGCCACCAGGCTTGAGGGGGAAACATCTATGGAAATCATGGAGGAGGACAGGGGCATGTACGTCCGAAGATGAGACCCAAGAGCGTTCCTCCGGACCTTACCCTTTCCAATGCACCAGGTACTGTATGTGCCCACGGAACCTACAGGAGTCAGCAATGGACTGTACTTCATACTCCTCATGGTTCTCAACCTGTACAGGGTGAGGATGAGGAAACTGAGGTGGTAAAACGATTGCAGATCAAAGGTTTTAATAAGAAGACATGAAATACATTCAAGATACATATATTAGAAGAAAGGTCTAATGCATAAGCCACTGGGTTAATCCTGCGAAGAAAACAGAAAGGCTCAATAAACCAAGGTGCAAACTTAAGAGAGTGAACACGAAGTCAGAGGTTACGAGATGACAGCCAGACCCCGTCCCCAACCTGGTAGGAAGGTGCAGCAGGTGTCTGCGGTCAGCATGGAGTCTGTACCTATCATTAGCATGTCGCAAAGCCTCCTGGACTTGTGCCCAAATAGAGCAAAGACCGCGGAGATGCTCCTCTAATGCAGGAATACTCTGCAGAACAAATGAGTCAGGCAACATGGAAGGTTGGAAACCATAGTTCACCATAAATGGGGACAAACGGGGAGCAGAATTCAAGGCACTATTAGGTCTGACCATTTGTTATGATGGTCAGAAATATAGCAAATATAGCTCGTTCCGTGGCTCCATTAGACTGTGGGGGATACACAGAGGAGAAGCAAGCTGAATTCCCAACTGTGCACAAAAGGCTCACCAGAACCGGGACACAAACTGACTACCCCTGTCTGAGACAATAACCTTGGGTAGCCCATGTAAGCGAAAGATCTCCCGAGCAAAAATGGAGACCGGTTCCTTAGAAGTGGGCAATTTCTGGGGCAGAGCCGGCAGCCGGAGCGCATGGTGGTGTGAGAGGAGAGCTCTGCCATAGCGGACAGAATATAGCAGCCCACAGCAAGCCTGCGACCACATACCGCATACCCTCGGCATAAGAAAACCCCGCAGACCACCCCGATTGCAATGAGCAAGCGAAAGGACCGTGAGGGACTGAACAGAAACAAACAGATTTCTTTCCTCCAGCCACTGGCAGAGGAATCCAAGATGGCGCCCGCGATGTGAGAAGTGCCTCGGCCTCCCCTGCACATGTTGACTGCAATCTGTCACCATCCATGGGTGAGTCCTGTCCCTCAGCTCATCCGCTGCCATCATCCCCTTTTGTAAGCCCTGTAAAGTAAAAAAGATGGCTCGGGGAGGGAGGAGACCCCCAAATGGACACAGAATCAGGAGGGAGGTAATGGAGGAGTCCTCTACATATGCCCAGCAGCTGGATGCATTTCCTACTGCAGGCCAGCCTATCCTGGATACTACCATGAAAGAGATGCTGCAAACACTGAGGGGGGCCCTGCAGCAGGACATAGCATCATTTATGCATAACACTAAGGCAGAAATATCAGCAGTCAGCAGCAGAGTGTAATATGTTGAACACAAGATGGAAGAATTTACAATTGCACATAATTAACTTGTAGATGCCCATTTTGATATTGATGATGAACTTAAAGCGATGCATCTCAAAATGGCTGACATTGAAGACAGGGCTCGCAGAAATAACATTAAGTTCAGAGGGATCCCTGAAATGATCAAACCGGCAGAGCTGACTGCCTACCTCCAAAAGCTAATGATCACTACTCTCCCATCCCTAGGCAATGCGGACGTCATTATCGATAGAGCACATAGACTGCCTAAACCATCTTTTCTGCCTGATCAAATCCCTAGGGATGTTATAGCAAGAATTCACTTTTATCACATAAAAGACCAACTAATGCGCTATGCTAGCCAGCACCCTGCCCTCCCGGACCCCTATGTGGGAATCGCACTATATGCGGACCTGTCGCAAGCTACGCTGACAGCCAGACATAACCTGGTCCCCATCACCAAAATACTACGCAACCACAAAATCCTATATACGTGGGGATTCCCAGATAAACTATTGCTTGAAATGCACAACAAACACCACGCAATTACCTCCCTGGAAAAAGGTATGGAACTCCTCAGAAAATGGTGTCTCCTCCCGGCAGATGGTGTAGCAGCAGACCCTGACTCTCTCCATGGCAGACGTAACTATCACCGCCAACACAGACGCAATAGATAACTGATGACCTCCACCTCCTTTCTGCTATTTTTAAAGCTTCATCTCTTCAGTGACTTTAGCCCATTTGCCTGGCTAGGTAATGGCTCAAACTAGCATCCGCTGTTCGGCTATTTCTGGAAACTTCTTTCCCCTCTTTTTCATTTACAGGATGTGCCCTGTAACCGGTTTTAAACAACGACAGTTGTATACGTTCTTCCGTTTGTTTTTGGACCAAGAATGGTCTTGTTTTGTTCCTGATTATTCATTGTTTATTGAGCAAACGACTTCACTTCATAATTTATACATTTCTAGCATTCTCCTTCTGAATGGTGCACTTCTAACTTCTACCACTGAATGGCAGCAGTTCACCTACCCGTATGACAATTACCATTAAACTAATGTGAGAGGCCTAAACAGCCCTTATAAGCGCAGGGCGCTCTGGAAGTCAGCCTTAAATATGAAATGTGACGTTCTGTGTGCACAAGAAACACATTTTGCTAGTAGTAAACTCCCAAAATGTACGCACAGCAAATTCCCACATATCTTCAACGCAAATGACACTCTCAAGAAAAATGGTGTAATGATTGCCATCAAGGACACTGTAACCTTTTCTCTTTTACAGGAACGCACTGACCTGCACGGTCGCTTTATCATCTTGATGGCAGAGATTAATAAGAATGTCTACACGCTGGTAAACCTCTATGCACCAAATGTTAAACCAATGAAATTTGTGCGCAAAGTGGTAAAGATTGCTAGATCTATCCAGCAGGGTAACTTCATTATATGTGGTGATTTTAATACTGTTCTTAATGTAGAACTTGACTCCTCCTCGGTGGCTCATCGACAGAGACCATGCTTAGGCCCATTTTGCCATGAAGAAAGGCTCTATGACCCTTGGCGTTGCTCCCGAGCCACTGAGAAGGACTATTCATACCATTCTCGTGTTCATGGTAGCTTCCAGAATTTACTTTTACGTCATAGACATGTATACTTTACAAAATGTGATCAAATCTGATATCCATAATATCACGTGGTCGGACCATGCTCCAGTAACAATTAAAATTATGGATACCAACAAATCTTCCTGCAAACAACTATGGCGTAACAACACTACTATCACACCCCCAAATTAAGGATGAGATAGAGAGGAAATTTAAAGAATACTTTGACATTAATTCCAATGGGGAATGTTCTCCTTCACTAACATGGTGTGCGCACAAAGCGTTTGCTAGAGGAGTCCTTATCCAGCTAGCCTCTAGGGAAAGAAAGAAAAAATGCACCGCATGCAACAGCTCCACAAAACCATTGCTGACCTAGAATCCTTACACAAGAATCCCACCACCACCTCCCCCAACATCCTAAAACGTCTTACTCAATGCCGTGATAAATTACGACAAGAACTTAAAAGGGATTATGATGTTTATTTTAAGAAAATTAAGCTATCCTTTTACTCTCAGAACAATAGAGCAAGTTAATTCCTAGCCTCTCAACTTAAAAAAAGACAAGCTAAAACCAACCTCACTCACATCCGGCACCATAGCTCTAATGCTACATTCCACAACCCTAAAGACAAAGCAAATGCCTTCAAAGATTATTACGAATGCCTTTACAACTTCAATAGTGATCCACTCACGCACCAACCCTCAGATGCTGAAATTGACAAATTTCTTAAAGGAATTAAACTACCTAGTGTAGATGCTCCCACACTACTTAAACTAAACTCCCCCATCACAGTCGAGGAAATTATCGCAGTTATCAAATCCCTACCTATGCACAAACCACCCGGAGCAGGTGGCTTCCCAGCTGAATATTACAAGGCACTTGCCTCTCTCCTTGCCCCAACAATGGTAGAAGTTTTCAACGCAGCAGCCACCACCGGTTCCTTCCCAAAAGAAATGTTACAAGCCATCATAGTCACGATCCCAAAGCCAGGTAAAGAGATGACCCACCCCCCAAAATTTTAGACCAATTTCTCTACTAAATTATGATTTGAAAATCTATGCTAAAGTATTAGCCAATAGACTGATGGAAATAACCCCCTCCCTTATAGGATTAGACCAAGTAGGCTTTGTAAAAGGCAGGCAAGCGCCAGATGGAACTAGAAGGATGCTCAATCTCTTACGATTTATAGAAATCAACAAACTCCCTAGCACCTTTGTAGCCTTAGATGCAGAGAAGGCATTTGATAGGGTACACTGGAACTATCCATCAAAGACCTTAGACAAATTTGGAGTAACCGGCCACATTCATTCAGCTATAATGTCCCTTTACTCCTATCCCACAGCCCGAGTCTATACATCTGGCCTACTTTCTGACCCCTTCCATCTCTCAAATGGCACGAGACAAGGCTGTCCTCTATCCCCAATTATCTTCTCACTCATCATTGAACCCCTAGCAGAAAGCATTAGGGCCTCTAGCGCCATTCAAGGTATCAAACCAGCTCTGGGGATCCATAAAATAGGCCTGTTTGCTGACGATATAATATTAACCATCACTAACCCAGAATCCTCAATTACAGCACTAAAAAATCTACTACATGACTTCAGAAAAGTGTCCTTCTGTCAGGGCTGGCTTAGCCCTTCCTCCTCTGGGCTGGCCGCTCAGCTGTCGGCTAATTGCCAGCTCTCTTCTCTTTCCACAGTTACCAGCTGTTCCCGATGATGCTCATCTGACCTGCCTATTTATAGCCTTCACTTTTTCATTTGCCTTCGCGCTGGTCACATCACAGGGAACCATCTCCTGCTGTTTGTTTCTAGACTGGCTTGCTGACATCCCACCTGGCTTCTTATCCTGCTTGCAGTTGCTCTCCTTGGATCCCTGACTTCCGGCCTGGTTGATTACCCGATCTGGTTAATGAACTTTGGACTGGCTGACTACCCGATCTGGCTACAGGACTCAGTCTGGCTATGCTTGACTATGCTTTTTTCTATTTACCTTTTTATTTTTTATTAATAAACAAGTGTGATTTGATTGTACTTCTGTCTCAGTCTGTTTCATGGTTTCTGACACCTTTTATAAGGTTAATACCAACAAATGTTTCGCACTAGCACTCAATATACCATTAACCATCCAAAACAACCTCAAACAACTATTCCCCTGCAACTGGGAATCCCCCTCAATTACTTATCTTGGGGTGAAGCTATCCTCCTCCTCTTCAGACACATATGTTTACAACTTCACTCCACTGTTAAATAAACTTGAAGAAGAAATGAACCAAATAGCTAAACTACATCTATCCTGGATAGGGAGGATAGCCGTATACCAAATGCAAATTTTACTCAAGTTACTGTATCATTTCCGAACACTACCTATCCCTATCCCCCAAAAAATTTTCACTCAACTATCAAAAAAATTAAACGTCTTTATTTGGGCAGGAAAAAAACCCAGAATAGCACTAGCACAATTATATAAGCCTAGGCAGAGCAAAACACCTAGGTGGAATGGGACTCCCTAACGATCGGCCATATTGGACCAAATGAAATACTGGTTCTCATGCCAGACGGATAACAGATGGTCAGACCTGGAGTGCACTGTCACTCCAGGGCATGATCTCCCAGCTCTAGCTATGGCATCTAGTATACATCATAAACCAGATACCCCTCCATGCCCTACAATACAAGTAACAATGGAAGCATGGTCATTCCTCATACATCAAAAACCCACTGATGTACCTATGTGTAAATTAAATATACCTCTGGCGACCTACCAATACATAATCCCCAACATCTCGATCCAGGCCTGGAAAAAAAGGGGTGAGCATCTTTTCACCCCCTACATGGAGAAGCAGGAACCATTAGACAGCTTTAAGCTATTTCAGATAAAACACTATACATCCACCAACCATCCCAGCCCAATAGAAATACCTCAAGCATTATGGGACTACTTACTCAACAAAAATCCAGGAAAAAAGAAAGGGATCTCTTTATTCTACAGACTCACTACCCCCCTATATATAAATTCCAAACTACCTAACATGGTAAAATGGGAGCAGGAACTACAAACAGAATACTCACTAAGTCAATGGCACTCAGCAGTGAAATACAACAGCAAATCCTCAGCTTGTGTGGACCACTGGGATAAAGCCCAAAAAATATTACACAGGTGGTACCTAACACCCCTGCGCCTTCATAGAATGGACCCGAAAGTACCCTCTACTCTGTTGGAGGAACTGTCAAAGCACTGGCAGCTTACTTCATACGCTGTGGGATAATTGAAAACTTCTGGAAAGAAGTTGAATCCTTGATCACAGACGTTACGCACACCACATTTACGCTAGATCCAGCATTGGCACTACTCAGCATTGGTATTGAACAATTACCTAATTCAACAATTTCCCTAATGAGGAAAATAGTAGTACATATACTGTTTGCATCCCACATCTCTCTGGCGAAAGAATGGTGCTCACCTATGCCTCCTCATATTGAAGTAGTAATATATAGAGTCAACAACCAATATCTTATGGAATAATTACTTGCATACAAAGAAAGAAGAGCTCCAGTTTTCCACAAACATTGGGAGAACTGGAGAACTTCAAAACATGCCTCTCCACACTTGTGATTACTGAATTATTGTTCTCTATGACTGATGACTACCATATATGCCTGAACATCCAGTGGTTAGACCAATTAACAAGAGGAGTGATTGCAACAGTAGTAGACCCTCAACCAATGCAAGAACTACAACCACGCCTATAGTGAAAGATGTGTACCAAATACCAAATAGTAATGATGATATATCAATGTTTGTTTATAAGTTTAAAAGTTTGCATATTAACCATTCTTTACAAGAAACTCAATCTGTACACTATTACCAGGGACCCTCAATAAGGTCCATGGGGAGCTACTTTTAAAAACATGTAAAAGCTGAGCATGTACCCAAATGGGGTGAGAGGCTTTGCCTCCCATGAGGCCGTTTTCCATTGAAATATAAGTAGCTAATATTCGATCTATGCTGTTAATCTATAAGTTAATTAATTGAAACTCATAAGTTTGTATACTTTTGATGTATATACTGCCTCATGTATCATATGTAAACTGTAAAACTCAATAAAAATCTATGGTTAAAAAAAAAAGAAGTGGGCAACTTCTTAAGTGGAATACAATGAGACATTTTCAAGAATTGGTCAACCACCATAAGGATAACTGAGTTGCCCTGGGAATAACCTCACAATGAAATCCATAGACAGGTGAGTCCAGGGCCTCTCTCCATTGGGTATGGGTTGTAGGAGGTCCACTGGAAGGTGTTGTGGAGTCTTACTCTGAGCACACACGGAACAGGGAGCAAAAAAGGCATTTACATCAGCGTGTAGAGAAGGCCACCATAATTGTTGAGAAATGGCCCAAAAGAGTTGATTCTTCCCAGGGTGTCCTGCAGCCTTGGGAGAATGGTAATTCTGGAGCATGGCAGTATGGAGACTGAATTTTTCACCCAAAGGAGAAGTGAGACTGGTGCAAACCGTAGCCAGACTACGATCAGGAGGAATCAAAGGAACCGGAACTGACCTCATCTTGGAAGTGGAGGAAAATTATCGTGACAAAGAGTCAGCCCTTACATTCTTATTACCGTAAGAATTAGATAATGTAATTGAAACTAGACAAGAAAAGACTGCATCCTGGGAGAGAGGCATTTAGCCTCAGACAAGAATGTGAGATTCTTATGGTCAGTAAGAATGAGAACTGGCACAGTGGTACCTTCGAGGAGATGTCTCCATTCTTTCAGGGCTAAAATGATCGCTAACAGCTCTCTGTCACTAATCTTGTAATTGCACTCCGCAGGTAACAATTTCTTGGAAAAGTAGCCACAAGGATGCATAGCGCTCTCAGAGGTAGGACGTTGAGACAGAAGGGCGCCAACTCCAGTCTCAGAAGCATCAACCTCAAGGATAAAAGGTAATGTAGGATCAGGATGTGCCAACACAGGAGCAGAAACAAAGGCAGCCTTGAGACTCTCAAAGTCCTTAACCACTTCAGATCCGCGCTATTGCCAAATGACGGCATTAGCGCGGACCTACATTTTCAGGACTACGTCTATTGACGTCGTCCTGGTTACGAGCGGCCTGCGCGCCCCCTGAGGGGCGCGCGCGGCGCGCTCTGTGATCGGCGAGTCCGTGAGACTCGCCTGATCACCGATCCGTGTAAGGGGTCGATCCCGACCCCTTATCACGTGATCAGCTGTCAGCCAATGACAGCTGATCATGTGATAGAACGGAGCCGGTAATCGGCTATTATTCCTCCTCGCGCTGACAGCGCGAGGAGAGAGAAAAAAAGCCGATCACCGGCGGCCGTGATCGGGACATCAGTCCCGATCATGGCCATCAATACAAGGGACCACCTGCCACCTGCCTGTGCCCACCTGCCTCCCGCAGTGCCATCCTGAAGTAAAATAAAAGAAAAAGTAAGTGCCCCCCGTCAGTGCCCCCTGTCAGTGCCCATAGTGCCCACAGTGCCACCCACAGTGCCACCCACAGTGCCACCCACAGTGCCACCCCACAGTGCCACCCACAGTGCCACCCAATCTGCCTCAAAGGTGCTGCACCCCAGTGCCGCCCATCAGTGCCCAGCAGTGCCGCCCATCAGTGCCCAGCAGTGCCGCCCATCAGTGCCCAGCAGTGCCACCTATCAGAGCCACCTATCAGTGCCACCTATCAGTGCCCATCAGTCCCATCTATCTGTGGTACCTATCAGTGCCCATCCGTGACACCCATCCGTGCCACTTATCCGTGCCACCCATCCGTGCCATCTTATCTGTGCCCATCTTTGCCCATCAGTGCCGCCTTATCTGTGCCCATCGGTGCCGCCTTATCTGTGCCTATTAGTGCCGCCTTAACTATGCCTATCAGTGCCCACCAGTGCAGCCCATCAGTGCCCACCAATGCAGCCCATCAGTGCCCACCAATGCAGCCCATCAGTGCCCACCAATGCAGTCTATCAGTGCCGCCTAATCAGCGCACTTCAATGAAGGAGAAAAATGACCCGTTTGCAAAATTTTATAACAAACTATTAAAACATGATTTTTTTTTTTTTTTTTTTGCATCTTTTTTTGTTTGTTTAGCAAAAAATAAAACTCCGAGCTGTAACTAAATACCACCAAAAGAAAGCTCTATTTGTGGGAAAAAAATGATAAAAATTTCATTTGGGTACAGTGTTGTATGCCCGCGCAATTGTCACTCAAAGTGCATCAGCGCTGAAAGCTGAAAATTGGTCTGGGACTGAGGGGGGTTTAAGTGCCCAGTAAGCAAGTGGTTAATGGACTTCAGAGACCAACTTTCTGGTCATTTCAGTCAGGGGCTTGACCAGAGACAAGAAGTTACGAATAAACTTCCGATAATAGTTGACAAAGCTAAGAAAATGCTGCAGAGGACTTAAACCCACAGGTCGGGGCCACTGTAGGATGGTTGAAAGTTTCTCTGGATCCATTGAAAAACCAACAGTGGAAATGACATAACCCAGGAATTTAGCCTGTTCACGATGGAATTCGCATTTCTCCAATTTACAATAGAGATTTAGAGATCTACAGGGACTTGGAAAATATGAGGATATCATCAAGATTAACCACCACACATAACTACAACAAATATCGGAAGACACCGTTAATAAATTCTTGGAAAACTGCTGGGGTGTTACAAAGGCCAAAAGGCATTACGTCTTTAGTATTTATTTATTTAGTATTAGTATTCATAATGGCCTGTTCTGGTATTAAATGCAGTTTTCCACTTGTTGCCCTCCTTAATCCTCATGAGATTGTATACCCATCTCAAATCAAGCTTTGTGAAAACTGTTGCTCCCTTGAGGCAGTCAAATAACTTTGTAATCAATGGAATCGGATAGGCATTCTTAATTGTTAAATTATTGAGACCCCTATAATCAATACAAGGTCCCAGTTCACCACTCTTCTTCTTCACAAAGAAGAAACAAGCACCAGCAGGAGATAATAATTTGCAGATGAAACCTTGAGAAAGTGCACCTGCAACATGCTCAGGAGCCATGAATCAGACTGAGACAAAAGTACAGTTAAATCACACTTGTTTAATAATAATAAAAAAAGGTAAATAGAGTAAACATAGTCAAAACATAGCCAGAGTTCCGGAACTGGAATGGATAGTCAGACAAGCCAAAACATCAAGGAGCCAGAGATGAGCGTAGTAGAACAGCAAGAAGGATCTGGAGCCAGCAGGAAGCAAGTCTTTAACAGGAACAAAGGAGAGCGTCTTTAGAGATGTGACCAAGGTGAAAGCAGAGATCATCTGGACTGGATGGCTTAAGTAGGCAGGATTGACGAGAAGGATATCATTAACAGGTGAGTCACTATGGAAAGATAGGAGCTGGCAATTAGCCGACAGTTGAGCGCACAGCTTTGAGAAGGAAGGGCTGAGCCCAGCCCTGACACCCATACTCAAATTCTCTTGGTGGATCCACGGTGAACCTCTGCAAAATGTCACGGAATACTGTGTGGGTCCTCACCTCCCTCAATGAAATGCCTATGCTTGCCAAACCTCTGCCTCAAAGGTCGAATGGTTTGGCCCACATAGATCAGGCCACAGGGACATGTGAGACCATAAACCACGAAATTGGATGAACAGTTGTAGAATTATTTTAAATGGTATGTTTTACCTTCAGTGCAAAAATTATTTTGGCCATGTTGTACAAATTTGCACATTTTGCACAGTGTCTTACGACATTAGTGCATGCCCACCAATGGTATAAATATTGGCTTGGGTGGTGGGGTGATGGTAGATTTAGATTTGCTTGGAGCAATTTTATTTTTCAGATTAGGAGCTTTGCGCTATGTAACCCTGGGATGTACGGGGAGAAGGGTTTTGAGGTACGGATCTTGTAGCAAGATATTCCAATGATTAGATAGTATGCTCTCCATCTTTTTATATTGGGAATGAAATTTAGTAATAAATATGATGGAATGATCCCAGGTTTGGGGGTGGATTTGGGAGGATTGCCTTTCAAATAATTTCTACGTGATGTCTTTTGTGCAGTGTTGTTGTAATCTAAAAAATTGCTCTTTTGGTATATTCTGAATCCATTTTGGGTAGTGGCAACTCTTATAATGTTTATAAGAGTTGCCAACAGTGGGTTTATCATAGTTTCTAGTACAGATGGTGTCATCATCATGGCCTAACTCTAGATCCAGGAAGTCCAGAGAGTTTGGGTCTGTAACAAATGTGAATGATAGGACATAAGTGTTGCTCTGGCAATACTCAATGAATTGGCTGATAAGGTCAGAAGAACTATCCCAAATGACAATTATATCATCTATGTATCTCCCAAAAAAGACAATATGGCCCAAAAAAGGATTATTTTTGAGGACACCCAATTTATCAATAGACCAGTTTCATTTTAATATATGGTTTAAATGGTTCTAAATGTTTATAATTTTATATTTGTGTACATCATGTTTCTATCCTTTATCTTGTCTAATAATCCCATCTTACTGTTGTCTACTAGTAATGTATTAGATGCATAGACATTCGGACGTTTTAAATTATTTCCTTGTGTTATCAATGAATGTTTTTACTGGCTCATCTCCCGTGTACACTTTTTGTTATGCAGCTCTTGTAGTCCCACTAGTTAGCTTGAAAAAGGAGCGTGGCTGGCGTTTCCCCCGCAGTGCACATGCTCAGGAAACACGCTGCATGCCAGTGACGTCATATATCCTTGTCTCCTGTACCACCAGCGCTCCAGGCCTCATTTTGAGCTCTTCTCCACCATGGCCGGCTCTACACATAAGTGGTGAACAAGCGAGTACAGCGCTTACCATCCATGATTGACTCGTCTAATGATGACATCCCCCTTGTTGGAACTTACTACATGCCTGTTTTTAACTTCACAAATGTGATTTGCCATTTTTATGTGTTAATTAAACCTGTTGTATATCTACACCCAGAGACGCCTCTCACCTCGTGTATATCAGTGTACTGGAACATGGTTTCTGTTCCCATATGACAGCAGCCCTGAGTGGTGAATTCTACATCTTTCCTTATGGTCCTTGGAATTAGAAAAACCCTAATGAATATATTTCAGCTTATTCCCCCTGACATTCATGTAATCATAACATATGCCTTACAACTTTCTGGGATAACTTGTCTTCAGTTCCTTGTGCCTATACTTGTCCTTAGTCTGTTTGTGGTGCAGGGCAAAGATGACTCCTGGTCTGGCACTGCAGAAATGCTGAAAAGAGAAAACGGTGAGAGGGCTGGTAAGGAGAGAATTGGGATGCTGCTTAGACATATTCATAGATGTAAACAACAGGGACACCTTTTTAGCGGTGCTTCTAGGAAGAGAATGCCATTTTAGGCAGTGGATGTATTTTACAGTGGGGAAAATAATTTTTGATCCCCTGCAGATTTTGGAAGTTTGCCTACTTACAAAGAAATGAAGGGTCTATAATTGTTATCATGTATGTATCATGCATTTTAAATGATAGAGACAGAATATCAAACAAAAATCCATAAAAAAACACATGATACAAATGTTATTAATTGAGTTGCAGTTCAGTGAGTAAAATCAGAGAGAAGCAGACCCAAAGCATCAAGTTTCCACCTACGTGCTTGGTGTTCTTAGGATCATAGTCAGCACTTTTCTTCCTTCAAACACGGCGAGTTAAGTTAATGCCAAAGAGCTCAATATTGGTCTCATTTGACCACTGCACTTTCTCCCAATCCTTCTCTGAATCATTCAGATGTTCATTGGCATGACTGTACATGTGCCTTCTTGAGCGAGGGACTCATCGTGTTTGGAGGAAGAAAAATGCTGACTATAACCTTAAGAACACCATTCCTACAATCAAGCACGGAGGTGGAAACATTATGCTTTTAGGCTGTTTCTCTGCTAAAAGTACAGACACATTTTGTCACATTGAAGGGCCAATGGACAGGGCCGTGTATTGTAAAATCTTGGATGAGAATCTTCTTCCCTAAGCCAGAATACTAAAGATGGGCTTAGGATGGGTCTCCCAGCATGACAATAAACCGAAACATACTCCCAAGGCAACAAAAGAGTGGCTCAAGAAAAAGCACATTAAGGTGGGGAGTGGCCTAGCCAGTCTCCAGACCTTAATCTATAGAAAATGTATGGAGGGAGCTGAAACTTCGAGTTGCCAAGCGATAGCCAAGAAACCTTAAGGATTTGGAGAAGATCTGTAAAAAACCCTCCAAAGAAGTGTGCAAACCTCATCATCAACTACAAGAAACATCTTACCTCTGTGCTTGCCAACAAGTGGTTTCTCCACCAAGTATTAAGTCATGTTTTGCTTGGGGATTAAATTCTTATTCTACTCACTAAACTGCAACTCGATTTAAACTACATAGAGGGTTCTTTACTGTAAGAGCGACACCAATGTGAAATTCCCTTCCACAGGCGGTGGTCTCAGCGGGGGACATCGATAGTTTCAAAAAACTATTAGATAAGCACCTGAACGACCGCAACATACAGGGATATACAATGTAATATTGACATATAATCACACACATAGGTTGGATTTGATGGTCTTTTTTTCAATCTCACCTACTATGTAACTATGTAACTATATAACATTTGTATAATGTTTTTTTCTTGATTTTTGGTTAATATTCTGTCGCTAGCATTTAAAATACACCTATGATAAAAATCATAGAACCTTAATTTCTTTGTATATGGGCAAACAAAATCTGCAGGGGATCAAATAATTATTTTCTCCACTGTAATTAGGGGCAGGGCATTCCTTTCAAATTGTCAGTTTTAGAAGAGGGATATCATTAATATTTTGTAAATCCTAAGTTTAAAATACTGTTTATACAGTACAGAAAAATATATCATAATAAGGACAGATGCACAGCCAGGAAGGCATTGTTAAATTATTTGCATATTTCAGTCTGTACCGTCTATTTAAAGTGCAGCAACCCAAGAGCTCTTGTAGAGAATACAACAATAAACAACAACTACACTCCAAACACATTTGGCATAAAATATTTTGAAAATACACCTGACCCCTACACTACATTAAATCTTTTTATACAATATATTCCTGTTCCCTGCACTGCATGCTTTATGTTTTAGTCCTGACCCCTGCACTGTAAACATTATGTTGTATGTTATTCTCCTGACCCTTGCACTGTATACACTATGTTGTATGTTTTATTCCTTAATAGTGATACACAAATCTACTTGGGTCTGATTCGAGGACAGGTTTGATGAACATGTCCAAAATCCACAAATTGTGGACTTTTATCGTGAACCCTATTGAAGTCAATGGGAAGTGAATCTTGAAAACCAATTCTCTCCATTTTCAATGCTAATAGGCAAGGGATCGTAAAACAAAGGGCATAAGGAGCTGGGCATTACTAAAGAGGACATGAACCAATGCAAAAATAATTTCTAAAAAATAGCATTTGGCAAGAAGCAGATCTTTTAATAAGGCTTAAACTGCAACATTTAAAAGGCACAATTCCTTTAAAACAGGAGTTGGCAGTGGTGTCTCCCGCTTTCATATGGGGGGGGGGCACATGGGGGGACAGGGACAAAAGTAGGGGGGCAACTATAAAATGCAATTATATATATATATATATATATATATATATATATATATATATATATATATATATATATATATCACTTTAGATATCCTGACAATGGACATCAGTCGCATACAAATATACACTATTAAGCCCTTTACTCCTGCAACAATGCCCCAATACATACAACAAAAAACAAAGGAGACATTTACCTGCACACTATCCCAAATCCATCTGCCTATTTAAATAAATTGATTAGCATAGGCCACAAGTGTAAGCTCACCTGCCCCTCTTGCCCTGTCCGTCTTCCTCTGCCTCGTGGTGGAACTCAACTTTCTCCCAGGCAGCCTCTGCTTTGTGAAACCCCTTGCCAGAAAGCCTGCTGGGCTCTATAATTCAATGCCCCATGAGAGGCTGTATGGGGCTGCTTTAGTTGAGGACTACATGTCCCAGAATCCTGTTTTGCTGGTGGAGTCCTTCCTTCCTGTAAGTCGCTCTCCTCCCTGCCAATGAGGATGCAGGGGGAGGAAGCAGATCGGGCACACCGAATATACTGACACCCCTTCTATATGCTAAAGCCCCCAATTTATTGACACCCCCTCTATATACTAACACCCCCAATATACTGACAGCCCCTCTATATACTAACACTCCTTCTATATACTGACACCCCCTCTATATACTAATACCCCAATATACTGACACCCCTTCTATATAATGACACCCCCTCTATATAATAACACCCCAATATACTGGCACCTCTTCTATATACTGACACTCCCTCTATATACTGACACCCCTTCTATATACTGACACCCTTTATATATAATGACACCCCCTCTATATACTGCCATCCCTTCTATATACTGACACTGTTTCTGTATACTGACACCCCTTCTATATACTGATACCCCTTATATATACTGACACCCCTTATATATAATGACACCTCTTCTATATACTGACACCTCCTCTGTATACTGACACCTCTTCTATATACTGACACCCCTTCTATATGCTGACACCCTTCTATATACTGATACCTCTTCTATATACTGACACACCTTCTATAATCTGACACCCTTCTATATACTGACACCCCTTCTATATACTGACACCTCTTCTATAAACTGACACTTCTATATACTGACACCCCTTCTATATACTGACACCTCTTCTATATAATGACACCTCTTCTATATACTGCCCCCCCCAATATACTGACACACCTCAATAGCACCCTCTATCA
This sequence comes from Lithobates pipiens, assembly GCF_037356315.1. Taxonomy (NCBI): domain Eukaryota; kingdom Metazoa; phylum Chordata; class Amphibia; order Anura; family Ranidae; genus Lithobates; species Lithobates pipiens. The sequence continues at coordinate 394,962,315 of NW_027507903.1, forward strand.
ACTGCCCCCCCCCCCCATATACTGCACCTGTACTGACTTTACAAAACATACCAAGTTTAAAGAAAAGACAGCAGTCACACCTCCCCCAGCTTGTACAGAGCTCAATGTAACATAATACAGTGCCCCCTCCCTCCCCCAGGGATGATAAATGGGTTCAGAGGACTTGTGTGGAGTGGAGAGCTGTGATGGCAGCAATGATGTAGAGCTCCAACCTGTGTGATCCCTGATTCTCTATGGCGGTCGTGGCTGTGCAAGCACATCTTGCATTATGCAGAGTGTCAGTGTGGAGAGGGAGGGGGATCTCCGCAGGAGTAACAGGATGTTCTCTTTCTCAGGAGAGCCTGTGTTATTCTAACGGCAGCCTGAGCAAGATGCAGGCTGCGGGGGCACACACTGCAACAAAATGCATTTTAATTGGGGGGACACATGAGGGAGCACAGCATAATGTTGGGGGGTCAGGGCCCCCTCTGACCTCACCTTAGTGACACCACTGGGGGTTGGCAATCCATTGATTTACCTGTCGACCACTGGCAGGTGACAGGTAGATCGTGAACAAGTTCCTGCTTTGCCAGGATCAATAAATGGTGGACCACAGTCTGAGTAATGGTCCCATTCGGATCACCACAGTCGTGCCACTGCATTAATAGTAACACAGCATGGCATGTACCCTTGTGGCTAATGGAAACCAGTGTTCACAAAAGACACAAAAAACTTGAGCCTGGTACACAAAGGCCGAATATCAGCCGTTATTGGCCATTTCAAAAGAAATTGGCCAACATTCGTCCATGTGTATGGCAGCCTGTCCAACAGAAGCCAACCAAACGTCCATCTTTTGTAGAACAGGCACGGTAGAAAAATATCTTCTGATCATCATTCCATCAGCGTTGATTGGTGTGTTCTGGTGCGGGGCCCTCCTGAGCTCCTCAGTTTACAAACTCATAATGCGTACCAGGCACTAATATAAATAAATCACCAGGACCAGAAGGTTTACATGCGTGAGTTCTCAAAGAACTTAGCCAAGTTATAGCCAGGCCTAATATTTAATCATATCCAACAGTCTACGGACAAAAATATCATCACTAATAACCAGCATGGATATATGAAAGATCCTTCTTGCCACACCAAGCTGTTAACATTTTATGAGGAGGTGAGCTCTAGTCTTGAGTGAGGAAGGCCTGTAGATGTAGTATATTTGGATTTCCGGAAATCACTTGATGCAGTTTTCCATAAAGGCTTAATTTACAAAATTGAGGTCAGTTAGCATAGATGATATTGTATGGATCTGGATAAACTGGTTACAGAAGCACATTCAGAGAGTGATGTTAAATAGCATGTCTTTTGGTCTGTAGTTTTAAGTGGGGTACCCCAAGGTTCTGTTCTGGGACCAATTCTGTTTCATTTGTTCATAAACAATATAGAGGTTGGTATAAATAGTTCAATCTCAGTGTTTGCTGATGATGCAAAGATAAGCAGATCAATAACTTCACAACAGGATATAGCAACTTTACAGGAAGGCCTAGATAAAATGGAGGGGCAGCTACTAAATGGCAAATAAGGTCCAATATTGACAAATGCAACGTAATGCACTTGGGGGCTAAAAATATGAATGTGCGCTACTCGCTAGAGAGAGAATCTCTGTGGGATTCGAGGGTAAAAAAGGATCTGGGGTCCTAGAAAATCACAGGCTCAGTAATAGCACTCAATGCCAAACTGCAGCAAGTAAGGCTAGCAGACTATTAGCATGCATTAACCACTTCCGGACCACCCACTGCACATATACTGTGGCATACCTGTACGTCGGTCCGTGCGTGAGATTTAGATAAGCACATTAGCAAATAGAATATTCTGAAAAGCTTTTTTTTTTTTTTTTTTTTTCGAAATCTTTTTTTATTTTATTTGTATTCAAGTTAAAAGATACAACCAATAAAGAAAAATATACAATAATTTCCCATTCATACATATATCCCTACCCTCCCCCACCCATACCCCCCTACCCCATCGAACCTCATACACCCCCAATTCCCCCACCCGGTAATGTTAAGTGCACACCTATATCAACAACATATCAAAAATATAAATAATTGAACAGTCTTCTCTTTCATTTATCCCTCCCACCTCCCCACCCCTTATTCACTCTCCTTCATCCAAAAACCTTACATCCCTTTCACTCTTACTCACCTCTCACGCCACTTTCCCCATATTCTTACAAACTTCCCATGGTTACCTCTTTTCCTATATATGTATTCCTCTTTCTTTATCATATCTTTAACTATTTCCATCCATTCCTTTACTGTGGGTGCTTCTTTCCTCTGCCATTTGTACGCAATTAGCTTTCTCCCTTGAAAAAGGCATCTAATTACAGCTATATGGATATCTCCCAGGACCTCCTCCCTTTCTATCAATCCCATTATACAAATTTTAGCTTCTACTTCCAATAATAGCCCAAACACTTGGTTTATTTTTCCTATAACTCCTTTCCAATATCTGTATAATCTTGGGCATCGCCAGATCATATGTATTAAATCCCCTCTCCGGTCTCCACATCTTGGACATTCTGCATCTTGCCTTCTCCCAAACCTAAACAACTTAAGGGGAGTGTAATATACCCTGTGTATTAAATACAGTTGAGCTATAATATGTGATGGAGATAATGAAACTTTCGCTCCCAGCGCCATAACCCTTTCCCACTGTTCAACCGATAATGGGCCCACATCTCTCTCCCACTTTACTCTTTTTATATTCTCGATCTCCCCCTCTTGTTCTATTCTCTTTAAATACCCATAAATATCTGAGATAACTCCTTTCGATGTATTACTATTTATAATTTTCCTGAGTACAGGCATCTTACTCCACTCCAAAATCCTTCCTCTAAATTGTACCTCCAACGCATGTTTAATTTGTATATAATTAAAGAAGGTGTGGGCAGGTAACCCATATTCATCCCTTAGTTCCTGAAATGTTTTCATCCTCCCTTCCCTGTACAGTTGTGTTAAGAAGTGGATGCCTCTCCGATCCCATTCTGCTAATCTCCCCATTTTCCTAATTTCCACAAAATTTTTACTTTCCCATATTGGGGAAAATTCCATATATCCACTATATCCCAACATTACTTTTACCTCCTCCCAGCATTTTACCACCAGTTGAACTGTAGGGCATCTGGTTCTAAATGAGTCAGCCTCCACTGCCTCCACAACTGTATTATGCAGGGTATCACTCACTAGGAGACGACCTCCCTTCTCCTCTACTACCGTTAGATTACCTCCTTTCATATACTGTAGTTGGGCAGCCAAAAAATAATATCTCATATTGGGTAATGCCAACCCTCCCAGTTCCCTTGGTCTTTGCAATGCTTGTAAGCTAATTCTTGCCACTCCATTCTTCCATATTACTTCTCTGAACATACTCTCCATTTTCTTAAACCAATGTTTTGGAATCCAAACTGGTGAATTTTGCATTACGTATAATATTTGAGGCATCCACACCATCTTGATTAAATTGCACCTACCAGCTACTGACAAGGGGAGGTTTTTCCATACTCTAATTTTCCGCTTCAGTTTTGTCATGAGTGGGACTAGGTTCCCTGCTATAAACTGCCTTGGATCTGGTGTCACATTCACTCCCAAATATTTAATTTGCTTAACTATTTTAATTTGGGATACCTGTCCTGGCAATGAGATATTTAAGGGATCTACTGGAAGGAGAACAGATTTTTCCAAATTAATTTCGAGCCCGGAGAAATATCCAAATTCTTTTATTAGTGTCCCCCAAAAACAGCAGCACATCGTCCGCATACATAGCTACCTTTTCCTCTTCATTCCCCCTTTTGAAACCCTGAATCTCCTGTGCCTCTCTCAAGGCTATGGCCAATGGCTCCACCGAGAGGGCAAAAAGCAGGGGCGACAATGGGCACCCCTGCCTTGTCCCCCTCTCCAAATGGAACCCCTCTGAGCATTCCCCATTAATCCTCACTTTCGCCCTTGGTCCTGTATACAACACTCTTATCCATTGCATGAACCTCGGCCCAAACTGAAATTCCGCTAGCACCTTCCTCAAATAATGCCATTCCAGGCTGTCAAATGCTTTAGTCGCATCTAGAGACATAACTGCTCTATTCCCTTCATTTACTGAAGGAATCTGCATATTTAAATAGGTGCGCCTCACATTCATACTTGTGGACCGCTCTGGGATAAACCCAGTTTGGTCCTGATGCACTAATTTAGTGATTATTTTTTTTACTCTTGTTGCTAGTGCTTTTGCCAGAATCTTTACGTCTGATCACAATAATAATATAATCCTATATGATGCGGTCTCCAACTGATTTTTCCCTTCTTTTGCCAACACCACCACTATAGCCTCCGTCATCGATAGCGGCAACTGCCCCTCTTCAAAGGCTCCATTGAACACCTGCAGGAGAGCAGGTAATAATATGTCCCCTAATTTTTTATAAATCTCTATCGGCAGTCCATCCGGACCTGGGGCTTTCTGGTTTATCATTTCTGCTGTTACTTTTTGCAACTCCTCCAGGGTCAATGGAGCCTCCAAACCTTCCCTGTCTTCCTCCGATAATCTAGGTAATGTTATTTTCCCAAAAAATTCCTGCATCTCCCCTTCTACATTGGGATTAGAGACTTTATATAGTTCCTCGTAATATCTTTTAAACTCTTCCACTATCTCAGAGGTTGACTTCCTTATACCACCCTCCCTATCCAAAATCGCCGGTATTATAGGGGAGGAACTATTTGATTTAGCGATTAATGATAAAACCCTCCCCACTTGTTCCCCTTCTCCAAAGAAGGTCTGCCTCTGAAAACACCTTTTCTTCTCCCCTTTTTCCCATATAAGTCTTTTATATTCTACCTGATTCTCCTCCCACTCCCTATAGCTCTCTTCTGAAGGGACCCTTAGGTACCTTTCTTCTGCCCACCTTACCTTTTCCTTTGCTACTATTTCCTTGGCTGTCGCCTTTTTCTTAATCTGAGATATCTTTTTTATTAATTCCCCCCTAAGGAAGGCTTTCAAGGTGTCCCACATTATTCCCAAGGACGTGGATCCTGTGTATATACTCAAAAATTCTTTCAAATTAGCTTTTACCTCCTCCATATTATCCATTAATTCTAACCAAAAGGGGTTTATTTTCCATTCCCTTCTACTGCATCCTCTCCCTATTATCATTGAGATCATCACAGGTGAATGGTCTGAAATTCCCCTTGGTTCGTACTCCACCTTCTCCACCATCCCCAGCGCTTCTTCATTACATAGCACCATATTGATCCTGGACAAGGTGGAGTGCGTCCTGGAGTGACAAGAATACTGCTTCCTTAAGGGGTTCCACCTCCTCCATATGTCCACAAAACCGGTTTCTTCACAAAATTGAAAAAGCAAACCATTTGGTCCCTCCCTACTGCCTGCCTTCTGTGGGAACCTATCTATTCTTTGGTCCATTATCATATTAAAGTCCCCTGCTATTATAACCGGGATTCCTGGCTTATCAATTATAAACTTCAGCAATTCGCTTAATATTTCGGCATTAAATGGCGGTGGAATATGCACACTAGCAATCACACATACTTTATCTTCTATCCAACAAAAGAGGAAAACATATCTCCCTTTATTATCTATGATGCTCTGTCTGCAGGATAGACCCGACCCAGGGTCTATCAGGACACTTACTCCCCTTGAATAAGAAGTGTACGTAGAATGATATTGTGTCCTGTACTTCCTGTGTCTTAACACACTGATTGTATCTCGATCTAGGTGGGTCTCCTGCAAACAGTGCATCCCATAGTTACCCATACTACCCATAGAAAATATCGCTCGCCTCTTCTGCTGCTCCTTCACCCCACGCACATTCCAAGAACAAATTTTTACTCTTTTAGTGAAATTTCCTGCTTTACTACTCAATTCCATATTTAAACCCAATATCACAATATCAAACTTCTATTCTCCATTCTGTGTACTTTCTCTGTGTTTTATCACGTATTCTCCCCCCTGCTATTATCCAGTGCTCCCCAGCCATTTCACCCACGCATTTTATTCCTAAATTCGCTACATTCTGTACACACATTTTAACTCTTTTTGTGAAATTTGACAATTTATTGCTTTGTTCCCTATTCAATCTCATTTTCTTGTGTCCTTTTTATTAATCACCATATTTGTACTTATTTCTATTCCACACGTCATCTCTGTGCTTTGATATTTTCTGTGCAAACAACACTCCTTTACCATACCTTCCTATACCCATCCTCAACCTTTCAACCTCCTTTCTCACTCTATCATTCGTCCATCCAGTCACACCATCCCCTCTCCACTCCCCCCCATCCCTTTTCTCTTTCCTTCCCCCCCCCCCACCCACCCCATACCCCACTTGGGGCCCTTCTACGGGGCTTCCAAAGTGACCGATCTTTCCTCCCAGGGTGATATACCTTCCCGCCTACCCACCCACCCAGCCCACTCCCATTACTACATTTAAAAATCAAAATATTCCCCATTGCAGCCGAGCGAGGAAACAACAACAACAAAAAAAAACAAAAAAAAGGAGGAAAAAGGGGAAAAGGCAAAAGATAAAATAGGAACATTCCCCATCAATCCAAGTCACAATCCGGAGACAGTTTCCATTTTCTTTCTATTATCCTCTTCATATTATGTCATTCCCCTCTGTTGAAACTGACACTCATTTTTCTCCAACCACGAAAAGCTTTGACTGTAAAACAAATTTTGTGGCCAATTTAGTAAAAAATGCAGACAACCATGTGACCTTCCAGCCATCATGAAACTACAGTTGGGGATCTATTTATGACTGTAAAATAAAAAAAATCTTCAAGGTATTATAAAGACACACAGTTGCAAAAATATGACAGTGAAAAAAGCAGACTAGCCTCTGGGTGGCTTGTTCATTTTTATTCAACCACCTGCCTAACTCTACCTTATATCCTATCTCAAAATGAGGAGATCTGTTTATCAGTCTCAAAGAGCCAAAAGTTAACACCTCCCCTCAGTTTAAATCAGAGGATAAAGGGCAGGGTGACTGTTATGCCACGTACACACGACCGGACTTTCCGTCAGAATAAACTCTGATGGTCTTTCAGATGGACTTCAGACAGAGTTCCAACTGAACTGACTTGCCTACACACGATCACACCAAAGTCTGTTAATTTTGAACGTGATGGTGTACGACGGGACTAGAAAAGGAAGTTCAATAGCCAGTAGCTAATAGCTGGCCTTGCATCATATTTGTTGGAATAGCATACAGTCGAACAGTTTTCCCCATAGGAATTGATTCAGTCAGAAAGATTTAAAACATGTTCTATTTCTAGGTCCGTCAGAATTTTTGAAGAAAAAAATCCTGACCTTTTCTGCCGGAAAGTCCGGTCGTGTGTGTGCGGCATTAGATGTGTTTCAGATGGTAGAAGATGCTGAAGGAAGATATTGGAACTCAGAGCTCTTTCTAGAAAAAAAGGGGACTTGACCTCTCCATAAGCATTGGGTGAGTGTTGTTTTTTTTATTGTATTTTTTTTTTTATTGTAAATTTTCATTATGCATTCAAGTAGAAATATATATATATATAACAAATATATATGACATATATAAACATATATAACAGTTTGATATCATAACCATCAATGTCAAACAGTAAAACATTGTACACTTTCGTAAGTCGAAGTCCAAAAACAAACATGGCTGTTGGTTTTTAGCAATCGGCAACCCCTTTAAGCACAGATTCCCTTTACCTAAAGTAGGTAGGTGTGTGCAATTGCTGGGCATGTTTGCTTACGTATTAGCTTATTGGCATTTTTCATTAAGGTTGGATTTAACATTAGGCATTAGAAAACCTTTGCCTTTAGGCAACAGATGTAAAAAGGCAATTTTTCTTTGTATAGATATTGTGCACACATTTTTGCCATCATTAGTAGAAATCAATGACAATTCACAGGGCTCCCAGGCAATAGGAGATCATATCCCCCCTGTGTTTCCATCCACACTCAAGCCACACCCACACAAAGCCCCACCTACATGTTGTACTGCCCACAATCCATGCATTCGTCTTAAGAAAATGAAGTTAAGAAAATAAAGAAAAATAAACTTACATTAAAGAAAGTGCAACCATGGTACATTTCCCAAAAAATTGAGGTTTTAATAAATTAACACAATATAACAGGTGCAAAAAATGTCTTCTTAGCAGAAAACTAACACCTGCACACTCCATGCATTACCCCCATTCGATGTACTACACCCTGCAAAGCATATCTGCTGCAAGGGTTAATGCAATCATACAACTCCCATATCTTTCATTAGCTGGATAGCTGTTGCGAGGTGCAGTAATAGTTGTGATACCTTAAAATGTCTACTCACCTTTCTGAACATTTAGTAGCAATTGCTGCAGATCAGGTAGTCCCTACTGTTGCTCAGGCTTTCAATGCTGTTCATGGTATCTCCCTCCCCAGCCAGTGCTCTGGTTGTTTGTTGGTTGTCCGCGGGAGAGTGTCCAGTGAGATGTAAACATCGGGCCACCCTGAGAGCACAGACTGGCCACAGAAGAGGGAGGTCGAGTGACAGACATGACAGGGCAAGACTGACTGACAAGACACAGCAGCGCCCAACCAGCCAAAGTATTTATAACTTCTCCACCGGTCACATGTACCTTCCCACCCCTTACACATTCATTAATATAATTTTTCTGTTAGCTCCTCCCGAAAGCCAGTACTTTTAAATTGTTGCAACATCCACTTTGTCCCTCATCGCTGTGACAAGAGCCCTTGTCTTGCCTTCATCTTCATTGTGACCAATGGCAACTAAGCCGCTCCTGAATAAACACTCCCCAGTAACTGCTTGTGAGACAGAGAAAAGGACTGAGTAAACATTCCCCAATCCCTTTTCTGTAGCCTCAACTGTACTGCAGATGAATGAACAAGAGACAGGGGCTTCTGTTCATTTACAAATTGAAGCATAGTAAACACAGTCAGTGATTAGTACCTTCCTCTGCACTCCATCCTGACACATTTCCCATAGCAGCCGGTGGGAGAGGAGAGCAGGGAAACCGGCTGCACTGCAGGAGGGGGGAGGGGGCCAGGGTAGCACACAGGATGGCTCAGAGAGCAGGAGGAATCTGATGTACAGTTGGGGTGATCGGTGTAGCAGGGGAGGTGTGGGGGCCCTTACAAGCACCAATCTCCCTATATGGCTTTCTGTGAAAGTCACAGGAGGTAGAGGAGGAGAAGAGGCTTTCAGCTGCTTCATGGGGAGCAATGTAGAGAGATCGGTGCTTGTAATTGACACCCACACCACATTGATTACCTCGGACTGCCAGATCTCCAATGCTGCAAGAGGTACTGTGAGCCTCTCATCGGGCACTCTACTGATCAGTCAGTCCACCCCTGGTAGAAATACAGAAATCTCATGTGAACTTATCTTCACATTGTTATAATATTCTATGCCAGGTTAGGATGGGTATAACAAGAGACTGTTCCATGTAAGACGGGGACACCTGTAAGAGGAACACTGCTTTCTGTATCAAAGGTTGTGTATTTACAGGCCTTGGCTATAAAAATCCAGCACTGTCTATTCTTGAAGAAAATTTGGTGCACCCTTTACCTTTTAAAATCAATAACTGTTGAACAATATTTTTTTTGAGTGTGGAGGATCATTAAAATAAAGATTTTTTTTTAAGAATTAATGTTTTACTTGCAAGTTGGTGCTACTGTGGTAAATCTTTTCCACTTTGCAACGCTCTTGTCATAAGGTTGTTTTTAAGTATAGTATAATTCAGTTAGTACATATTTTAGTTATTCTTGCAATGTTTAGCCTAAAATAATTTTAAATCTGTTTTCACATTTTCCATATTTGCCCTACTACATTTTTGTTGTTATGTGTATATATGGAGATTTGTAGATTACCACTAGATGACAATACATTAGTCAATGTAATCAAACTGTCTTTCTGATTAACCACTATCGAGATAAGATAACAGCCACCTAGGGAGTGTATTGTTTCCAGTGAGTTGGTTCACTCAAAATACTTGCATTATTTCAAAAAAAAAGAAAAAAAAAAAAGAAAAAATAAAGGGTTATGAAATGTCTCCTAAAACTGTGAAGGATTCCTCTATTTTTCTGCCACATGGATAGGATTCATTGGAAGGGACAAGAGTGGCAAAGCAAAGACTTGCCTCATGGTGTGGTTAAAGAAAGGGGGGCATGCTTGAATCGGGGACTAGTGCTTTTCTTGCCCAGTGTGGAAAAAGTACACCATTGTGAAAGGGGCCTCAGACTATATGCAAGATTTGTATCTACCTGCATGCGTCTATCCAGCTAGATTTTGGGTAGATCCTCTGGGGTGGTCAACAGTATTGCAGTCTGTGATAACTGTATTGCAGCTTGCAATGATAATTGAATACATTCCCAAAATAAGCCCAATCTTTCCCTGCTAAACAAGATACTCACTCATTGATTCACTGTGGGGATTATTGCTTAAAACCTGGTGGTAGCATATGATATTAAGGTATTAGTGCTGTTTGAGGCTGTTACTTTTTTCTGGCTTGCAAAATATTGGGTTCTCATGGCATTCTGCTAAAGTTTGGTCAATTTCTGAGGATGTGTGTGTCAATCAGCATTTTGTGTCAACAAAAACCAAACCATTATTTCTGTACTAAGAGAATATAGAAAAGTTAGCAGTAGTTACAGCATTAGAGAGTAGAGAAAGAGAGAAAAAGAAAAGAGGAAAGAGAAAAGAAGAGAAGAAGGACTTAAGAGAAGGGAAGGGTATGTGTGGGAGGGGGGGGGGGATGGGGGATTGGATTGGGGGGGGGGGGTGGGTCGGCATATAGACTCAATAGTCTCTATGGTTTAGGTCTGTGAAGAGCTCTCAAATCAGTTTGAATTTTAGTAGGTCATGTCCCAAGGAGGGATTTACCTTCTTCCAAGTATATAAACATGTTCTATCCGGTCCAAGTTTTTTTGTAGGATTCCTGTCTATCTTGGGCCGTCATGATCAGATCCTCCATTTTATTTAAACAAAAAGGGGTAAACCGCAGTCTCCCCAATCGGCTGCGGAAGATTATATTATGTCCTCTCAAATGCCATCTCTTTCACCCGAAGCCCGAATGGAATTAGAATCCCCTATAACCCTGCTAGAACTGCAACAAGCCTTGGGAGCGACAAAACCAGGGAAAGCTCCAGGACCTGACGGCTTTACCCTACAATATTATAAAATGTTTTTCGCGATATTAGGCCCACGTATCATCAGATTGTTCAATGCGGTAGGCTTCGGTAATGTGTTTGCCAGAGACACCCTAGGTGCCCACATATCAGTGCTTCACAAGGAAGGGAAAGACCCAGCAGCATTTGGATAAGAATAAGAATACGTTTGCTGCGTGTGGGAGAAAAATGTATAATCCCTTTCGGAGCCATGTTGGCACCTCCAGGTATCATAAAGGTCTTCCGAGTGAAGCAGGGAGGCAAGACAGGTGGAGCATTTGCGGGCAGGGTTAGAGGTATCTAGGGAGGCATCAACAATTTGGTTGAAGTCGCCGCAGAGGATTAGGAATCCTTGTTTAAAAGGTTCCAGCTTCTTCAACAGTAATTTGTAGAAAGGGCGTTGATTTGTATTTGGTGAGTAGATGTTAGCAATGGTGACGTTATGGTTATTGATAGTGGCCTTCAAAATTATGAATCTGCCCCCTGGATCTATGTCTGTGTGGATTGGTTGGAATGAGACTGTGGATCGTATAGCAAGTATCACACCTGCTTTTTTTCTTGGTGGCGTTGGCAAAGTATGATTGAGGGTATTGTTTGTGGGAACAGGAGGGGGGTTTATTGGATGCAAAATGTGTTTCCTGTACACATAATATGTCAGAGGAGTTTGTTAAGGCTTCTTTCCATAATAAACTTATTTTGTAAGGGAAGTTTAGGCCTTTCGCATTAATGGATGTGAAGGTGATGGACATATTGGGAGGTGGATAGGCAGTGGGTGTAGAGGAAGCTGTGGGTGCACATCGTCAGTGAGTATGTCAGGGGGAGGTTATGAGGAGTAGACCTGTAAAAAGGAAGCACAGTAGTAAACTTAACTAACACTCTATTGGAAATCAAATATACTTATACCATAGTATAGATAACTTGTAAGAAGCAGTGGTAAGCTCTGAAGTTAGCGTGGTATGAAAAAAATAAAAATAAATAAACTGAAGGAAAAAAAAAAAGATGCAGTTAGGTGTTTTTCAAGTGCTTAGCACTTTTCCTTCTCCGGGGGAAAAGAGAACGGTCATCAAGGACAGAGATGAGGTGAAGTAATGCAGGATAAACTTCACAAAAAGAAATTCCAAAGGGCACTTGTTGTGGTAGAGTAGAAAAAGGTGCCATCATCTGCGAGCGGAAGCAGGAGTATGGTGCCTGGTACCTGAGGTGGATGATGATGGCGGAGGCTGTTGAGTCAGTGGTTCCGTTGGTGAGGTGGTGATTAGATCCCAGTTGATCATGCACTTGATACCATCTTTGGGAGTAAAAATGGTGGTACTCTGATTCTGGTGCGTGACTATCAGCTTGGTAGGGAAGCCCCATTTGTACGGGATGTTGTCCTTCCTGAGGGTTGCTGTGGTCTGCGCAAACTCTCTTCTTTTCTGAGCAGTGGCAGCAGAGATGTCAGCGTACAGGGACACCAATGAGTAGGGATCAGGAAGCGGAGAGGTGGATCTGGCAGCCGCCATGATCTTTTCTTTCAATTGGAAGAAGTGGATATGCGCTAGGACATCTCTGGGCATGGATGCAGGGAGGTGGTTGGGTTTAACAAGTCGAAGTGCTCGGTCTATGACCATGTAGTTTTGTCGCAGTTGCGGTACAAGTGAGAGGAATAATTGTTGTATGTAGGAGATCAGTTCTGGGGGTTTAACCGACTCTGATATCCCCCTAAATTTATTTTTATTCCTTCTCAAACGAACTTCTAAATCTGCAACTTTGGCTTGCAGATAGTGAATCTCATCAGTGTGGTGATCATGGGTGTCCGCCATTTTGTTGTAGGCCGCAGTGTGTTCAGTGAGTAGCTTCTCGATATCCTCTGTGTGATCTTCTATTTGATCAGTTAATCGAGTGGAGTGTGGAGATCGACAATCGTAATTAGTTACGGATGTCATGTTGTAATGATAGCAGCATGAGATTAAGCATGTGCTCAGATGCTGGCTGGTGCAGCTAGGGAGTCATGGAGTGGCAGTTCAGGGCTTGCAGGGGTTGAGGTGCCCCAGTGCTGCTTTTTGATTAAAGGAGCCTTGGTGGGTGAGAGGGCTGGAGACTGTGCAGCTCTCTTACCTCTGTCAGCGGACGAGGTTTGAAAGGAGTTGTCTACAGCGGTGGAACTATCCATCTCATCAGGGATGATTGGCAGAGAGCTCCCAGCCTCAGTCGGTGAGGCGTGTGTCGGCGCGCCAGCACCATTTGGCCCTATCAGCATGTCGGCTCTCTGAAAGTAGTGTGGGAAGCGGCGGGGCTGAGGGGGGCCGGTATGTCCGCTTCTGGACATACCGATCGGGTGCTCGATGATTCCGCTCCTATCTGGTGAAGGAGAGAGGGGGAATGAGCTACTGGTTATCGCTGGGAGTTGCTGCTTGTCCTTAAGCTGAGCGGAGCTGAGGGATCAAGCGGCCATCTCAGTCTGCGGCTAGCCACACCCCTTCTCTTTTTTATATTTTTTATAACACAGAATTGTACTTTATATATTGGTGTTGAATATATATGTCTTTATCAATGGTGTATATGTATTGAGGAAATTATAGAGGCTTTGCTATATTGCACGCCACTTTAAATTTGTATACGGTATTGTGAAATTAATATTTAACCACTTGCCGACCGCCGCACGACGATATACGTCGACAGAATGGCACGGGCAGGCATATGGGCGTATATATAAGTCCCTGCCTTCCCGCGGGTGGGGGGCCCGATCGGGCCCCCCCGGTGCCTGCGGCGGTCGGTATTCGTTCGGGAGCGATCCGGGATGAGGGGGCGGCCATTCATTCATGGCCACCCCCTTGCGATCACTCCCGACGAATGGAAATCCTTTGTGACATCACTTCCTCTCCTGTAATGTAAACACAGGCAGAGGAAGTAATGTAATCTCTCCTCGTGTCGGTATTTTTTGTTCCGCCACCGAGGAGAGAGGATCGGTGAGTTGCACCAACACGACACTTCACAGTAGAACATGCCAGGCACACTCACACCCCCCCTTTACCCCCCGATCACCCCCCCAATTACCCCTGCCCCCCCAGTCACAGTGACACCAATGCATTTTTTTATTTTTTTTGCATTTGTGACTGTAATAACTGTTAGGGCAGTTAGGGTTAGCCCCCTTTAGTTCTAATGTACCCCCCTAACCCCCCCAATAAAGGTTTAACCCCGTGATCACCCCCCGTCGCCAGTGTCACTAAGGCTGGGTTTACATTGCAGCGGTTTATGAGAACGGATGTGATTCGCACCACACTGCAGTGCAAATCACATCCGATCTCTGCGATTCGAGTTCAGCCATTCGCCGCACCCGCCGCAAATTCGCACGGGACCCTTTTTTTGGTCCGCAGCAGAATCAGATCGCATGGGTGTTCACACCATGCGATCCGAGTTTGCAGATCGCACTGCGATATGCGAACTGATCTGGGGGTGTCATTAACATTTCACTGACACTCCCAGCAGTTCGCATAGGGCAGTGTGAACTGCCGCCGGGAGGCATGCGATGCGGGAACCCGCCGCGGATTCGTGGCGTTCCCGCATCACTCCAGTGTGAACCCAGCCTAATAAGCGATCGTTTTTCTGATCGCTGTATTAGTGTCACAGGTGACGCTAGTTAGGCAGGTAGGTATTTAGGTTCGCCGCAGCTTTTTATAGCGCCAGGGACCCCCATATACTACCGCATAAAGCCCCCTGATTGCCCCCTAGTTAACCCTTTCACCAGTGATCACCATATAACTGTTACAGGTGACGCTGGTTGGTTAGTTATTTTTTTATAGTTTCAGGGCACACGCCATTTATTACCTAGTCTCACTAGTCTACCCGTAAATTTAGGGGTGTCTACTTTCCAAAATGGGGTCATTTGGGGGGGGTTTGTGCCATCTTGGCATTTTATGGCCTTCAAAACTGTAACGCCCTTAGAAAGCCTGAAGGCGGTGCTTGGTTTTCGGGGCCCCGTACGCGGCTAGGCTCCCAAAAAGTCCCACATATGTGGTATCCCCATACTCAGGAGAAGCAGCAAAATTTATTTTGGGGTGTCATTTCACATATGCCCATGGCATGCGTGAGCAATATATCATTTAGTGACAACTTTGTGAAAAAAAAAAAAAAGTTTGTAATTTTCCCGCAACTTGTGGCAAAATATAAAATATTCCATGGACTCAACATGCCTCTCAGCAAATAACTTGGGGTGTCTACTTTCTAAAATGGGGTCATTTGTGGGGGTTTTGTGCCATCTTGGCATTTTATGGCCTTCAAAACTATAATAGGTAGTGAGAAGTGAAATCAAAAATTTACGCCCTTAGAAAGCCTGATGGCGGTGCTTGGTTTTCGGGGCCCCGTACGCGGCTAGGCTCCCAAAAAGTCCCACATATGTGGTATCCCCGTACTCAGGAGAAGCAGCAGAATTTATTTTGGGGTGTCATTTCACATATGCCCATAGCATGTGTGAGCAATATATCATTTAGTGACAACTTTGTGTAAAAAAAAAAAAAAAAAAAGTTTGTAATTTTCCCGCAACTTGTGGCAAAATATAAAATATTCCATGGACTCAACATGCCTCTCAGCAAATAGCTTGGGGTGTCTACTTTCTAAAATGGGGTCATTTGTGGGGGTTTTGTGCCATCTTGGCATTTTATGGCCTTCAAAACTGTAATAGGTAGTGAGAAGTGAAATCAAAAATTTACGCCCTTAGACAGCCTGAAGGTGGTGCTTGGTTTTCGCAGCCCTGTACGCGGCTAGGCTCCCAAAAAGTACCACATATGTGGTATCTCCGTACTCAGGAGAAGCAGCAGAATTTATTTTGGGGTGTCATTTCACATATGCCCATAGCATGTGTGAGCAATATATCATTTAATGACAACTTTGTGTAAAAAAAAAAAAAAAAAAATGTTTTGTCATTATTCAATCGCTTGAGGCAAAAAAATAAAATATTCAATAGGCTCAACATGCCACTTATCAATTTCCTTAGGGGGTCTACTTTCCAAAATGGGGTCATTTGGGGGGGTTTTGTACTGCCCTGCCATTTTAGCACCTCAAGAAATGAGATAGGCAGTGGTAAACTAGTGCGTAAATTCCAGAAAACGTACCTTAGTTTGTAGATGTGACAACTTTTGCGTAAACCAATAAATATACAGTTATTGACTTTTTTTTTACCAAAGACATGTGGCTGAATACATTTTGGCCTAAATGTATGACTAAAATTGAGTTTATTGGATTTTTCTAATAACAAAAAGTAGAAAATATCGTTTTTTTTCAAAATTTGCGGTATTTTTACGTTTATATCGCAAAAAATAAAAATCGCAGAGTCAGTCAAATACCTTTAAAAGAAAGCTCTATTTGTGGGAAGAAAAGGACGCACATTTCGTTTGGGTACAACATTGCATGACCGCGCAATTACCAGTTAAAGCAGCGCAGTGCCAAAGTGTAAAAAGACCTCTGGTCATTTACCAGCAAAATGGTCCGGTCTGAAAGTGGTTAATGAGTTGGCATAGGTGATATATTTATGAGTGGTGATAGCGCAATCCATATTAATATATATATATCTTTTGAATTTGTTTACCCACGGGGTGACATTCATATTTGATTGCAGCAAACTAGGATATAATTTGTTAGTTCCTTTTGTGCCGGTAGTCCATTGTTTTTTTTATATGTTAATCAATTTAACCTGAAATTTACGATGCAGTCAGATACCCAAAGTATTTCATTTTTGGACCTGCAACTTTTCATAAATCCGGATGGATCTGTCTATAGTTCTTTATACCACAAATAAACTGCGGGAAATACCATCTTATATTATACGAGTGCTCATCCTGGTTCATTGATACGTAGAATTCCTTTTATTCAATATCACAGGTTACACCGTAATTGTGTGAGGGAGGAAGACTTTGATAAGGAAGCAAAAGCCCTTTTTGGGCCATTACAAAACAAGGGTTAAAGTAAAAAGGTCTTTCAAAGGGCTTATCAAAGGGCAAGGTCCAACAAAGGAGAGCAATTCATTTTCAAATCCAAGTCCCAGAGTATTACTGTTACTACGAAATTTAGTACTACTTTTAGTTCACATCAAGATCAATTCCAAGCATGAAAAGCCCAAAATTGGCATTTTCTTTCTGAAGATCCAATCATTTCAAAGTATGTATCAGATCACCCAAAAATAGTATATAAGTGGTCTCGATCCTTATAGGGCAGCCTTATACACAGCCATCTTTCATCTCTACCGATAATGGGAGGGGCTGTGAGAACCAGGGTGATGTGAATAAGGTGGAAGAAGTGCTGGCTGCTGCTCTGCTTTCCAGTCCAGGAATCCAAGAGCCACAGATTGCTACACAGTGGCACATACTGTGAACGCGAAATACCCCCGGAGGGGTGAGGCGCTCTGGTGAGTGCATTGGCAATAGGAGCACGGTTAAGGATCACAGCACTGAGCACCACTTATATAAGAAGATTTTTTTCTTGAAAATACTGTGTGATTATGGGACACTATTAAGCACAAGTCACTTTATGTATTCATTATACAAAGCACCAGTCACTTGATTCACTTGTTAATATAATTTTATACATTTGGATTTGCATATTTTACACTAAAGTTTTTACATATATATTTATATATTTATTTATTTATTTTTCCGTGAAGCAAAAATGTTATTATTATGATTGAATTCATATCTGATTCACTTATTTGTACACTACTCTGAGTGCATTAGGAGTTTGTTATTTGGAGCACAGGCCACACATATATATTTGCTGTCACATATATTTATATATTCTTTTGATACTGAATATATTTCTAACAAACGCACTTGATTTCAGTTTTTATATATATCTTTTATCTATACTCATTTTTTACCCATTTTTTATTTTATTTCATTTTTCACTCTATTCAATTATTTGCGAAGGTTTAGTATACTTTAAAAAAAATATATTTCAATAGATCAATTAATTCATTTGATTTATAAGCCTCTGACAGAATTAACAAAACACCACAGAGGGTATAGCACAAGCTCTTTTATTTATCTCCATTTGCCATCTATATTAACCCAAGGGGGAATTTACAACCTAAAAAAATTGGAGGGAAGTTATTAACAGGAAACCCAGGTGTAGCAGCTAAACACAGGCTGGGGTTCAAACCCATATAAATATATAATATAGTTTGGAGTACATTTTACTTTGGTGTGGGGTAAATTGGAGACACATATTCCAAGCTTTATTGGGTTTGGCTAAGGAATCATTTGTACCTCCTCTTTTACAGATTAGGTTACAACCTGCAGAGGGTATAACCCAATATTATTGGACTATAAAAGCAGCGCCATACCTACTATAAGATTTTCTTTCCAAACTCTTACTTTACCAAAGGTGCAAGTAAAAATGTAGGGGCAGCAATTCGGAACAGACACTTTTTCATACATTTTATATATACAATAAAACATTTTTTTGTACTTATTCCACTGCATGGATCAAATTACGATTTCTTTCCGTGAGAAGGAATGGTACATACAAATGTGATAAATGTGACCAATGTCCCTGGATAAAGGAGGGGGAGGGCTGCCCACTACCCAGGGGTGATTATATGAAATCCAGGTCATATGCCGACTGTGGTACTATTGGTGTGGTATATTTGGCTCCCTGCACATGTGGTGCATTTTACATGGGTGGTAAACCCAAACATACCTTTGCCAGACGTATACGTGATAACTTATACTACCTTGACACCGGCCTGCTTTATACACCCATATGTAGACATATAGGTCTTAACCATGGCTACAACCCATCATTTATTTTATTCTTTGCTCTTGAGGTTATACCACAACAGAAAAGAGGAGGTGATTTTGATAAGAAATTCCTCCAACAAGAAACTAAATGGATTTACAATCAAAGAGCAACTAGCCCGCCAGGTATGAACACTGCATCTTTTAAACCTTTTTTATAGGGATTGTCTTGGAGGTTATTCCTGTGCCTCCTTGTGAATCATGTATATAAGCTATATTAGGTGGCAATCTGTGATCTTCATATAGGAGTAACCATCTAGGAAGCCACTTACACTCACCATTGTTTCTATTGTTATGTTGTTTTCTATTATTTTCTTTTCTTTATCCTTTTGTACTTTTCTAGTTATGTAATTTTATTATGATGGATATCTATTTTATTAATGTTTTTCTAAAAATGTTGTGCCAAATGATCTTTGATCGCGCATACATACTGTTGATCATATTGTGGTGATGTTCGAGTGTCCCCCGGGAACGGGAAGGCTATTATCTCCTCGATTGCCAGCTTGCCTTCTCCCTTTTGGCAGCTAGACGGTGCCACTAGCTCTGGTTCTTCGTTCGCCGCTTACATGGCAGCCGGTGAGTCACTGTGCATGCGCATTCTGGGGAAAACTCGCATCGGAAGTGATGTCGGTGAGCTGACCCCGCTCATTTCACTTCTGGTTGGAACCATACGTAAAAAAAGGGCAGCAGGGGAGGATGTGCTACACACACCATAGGAGAATAGAAGCTCTTTTTTGCCCTTAGCCAGGATAAACAGGACTGGAACGTGCTGGCAATAACTCTGGACCATTATATTTTACTCCCATCTTAATATCACTTGGCTTGTCCTCCTATTCCATAGATGGCAATATACCAGGTAGTTATCTTTGTTCTCGGTCCCCTCTTGGTATTTTTTGTATCTCTATATATGTTTATATTGCCCCTCTGAGTATGATATTTGTCTCTTTGCGGCGGTATTTAGTGGCCACCAATGCTGAGGGTCAGGATGATATCTATCTCCCTTTTACCCTCATTTTTTGATTACTTATATTTACAGTGACTTTGTTGGGCTGTGGATTGATTGACTGTTTGGCTGGTGATTCCCCCCCCCCCTTCCCATGTATGTATACTATTTAATAAAGTGATGAGGTACTTTTTCTCATCTGTAGCCCTATTATTATAAGCTATCTAAAGGTACACAATTGAATCAATCCTTCCCTCATGGGGCATATATATGTTAATTTATGATGCCTTTGCATCTTAACATATATATATTTAGAATTTTTAGATGATTAGTGATACAATCTTCTAAACTGTACATATGGTTCAACATCCACAAGACCATATAGATGATCCCGACATTGCCTGTTTGTCACTGGATGTGGCCTGTCCTCTCTCTCGGATATTGCGATATGGAGCCAGAGTGGCAGATGGTAGCTGACAAAAATTCCAGGAAACACAATTAAACTTGGTGGAGATGCATCTCACAACCTTTTAGGGGGCCGGAGGACCACGTTGGGCTCTAGTTTAACCCCTTTCAGTTTGTGCAGTAGTGAGCTGCATCCGTTTTGGATGAAATTCAATGTCTGTGCCTTAACAACTTGTTATTTTCTGTACCTTTCCTTATGCTCTCACTTTTAGATTTTGAGTTTTCTGACAAAACACAGTAAAATTCCACAATGCTACCAAAGTCACCGAAACCTAGCTCACAGGTGCCCCAGAGACAGAAGGAAGAAGCCTGAACAACCCCGAGCATGACCACAGGAGGGAGCTTACTACACAGCGTGAGTTCTTGATATTGCACTCTGTATAAGTCTATCAAATTAAGCACACAACAATATTGCTACGTACACACAGATTTTCTGAAGGGAAATGTTGGATGTGAGCTTGTTGGTGGTAAGTCCAACCGTGTGTATGCTCCATTGGACATTTGTTGTCGGACTTTCCGCCAACAAATGTTGGCTAGCAGATTCTCAAATTTTGCCCCAACAAATGTTTGTTGTCGGACTTTCCGATTGTGTGTACACGCATGCTCGGAATCAAGTACGAACCTGAAGTGTTCGGTCTTGTAAAACTAGCACTCGTAAAAGATATCACATTCGTGACATAGCAAATTATGAAATGTCTCTCAATGCAGTGCATTCTCTTCTTCTTTATAATGGTATAATAATGAAGTTGCTTTGCTGCTGATATTCACAGAGTTCTGACAAACATATATATTTTTTTATTTCTAGTGTTTTTTTTCTAGTGATCTCAGAATAATATTTCTTTCTTTTTTTTTCTAGTGATCTCCATATTATTATTTTTTTCTAGTGATCTCCATAATATATATATATATATATATATTTTTTTTGTGTGTGTGTCAAGTTACCACAACACCATTATTATCTTGCTATCGTGCTAGCTATTATCTATTTTTTTAACCTCAAAGATAAAACTATGTTGGTGTCCCTTGTTAATTTGACATTGTATTTTTGAAATGTACCTGTCTACTCACAAACAAAGTATCCTTTTGGAAGTAAAATACATAGCCGATTATTTGTCCAAAAAAATGTTTTTCATTTAATAGAGAGCACAAGGTCATAACAAAATAAAGAGGAAGGCAACGATGGAGAAACAGTTGGATTTGGTGAAGCCTTTGTACCTCAAGGCAAACATAAATTGTTTAACTGTCATAATTGGTAACCCGAGGAGTCCATTTAATATGGAGCTCAATACGGGCCAGGACTCCAAGAGATTGGGAGCAGCAGCAGAAGACAGAAATGTCCCGAGGCTGTGATCTTAAACAGCCTGCGTTTTTTTTGTCCGACCACATCAGACCCAAGCCCTCACTCTCAACACTTCCTTCCAGACTTCCGTGCTGCTGTGGTGGGTGGGGTGTCTGTGGTGTTAGTGGAGGTGGTGGGGGAGCAAGGTCCAACTCACAGAGGTGTGTTTGACGTGTGAGTTCACCCCTCGTCCCCTTGTTTAGGGTCTGCAGAATTATCTCCTTGCATATAGTGTGTTGGGACTCCATGTGTTCTAATTTACTGGCAGTGACGCATCTAAATGCCTCGTGGCCACCAGGGATCATGCTAATTGCCACAGTAGCATGTCTTAGGAAATCAGCCATGGCCTCCTCCAGGTTCCTTGCCTTCCTGGTCCTTTTGGTTGGAGGGTCAATCTGCTTGCCACAGCTTCCTCCTGGCTTTCCTGTGTAGGAAAATGGTACATAGTTTTAGGTTTTTGGTCATCAATCACACACAATTTGGAGCTCATGACTGTTGCAAATTGATTTTAATAAATAGAAAAAGGGATAGGGGAAAACACTGCGCTAAAATCAAATATACATAAAAAAGCACAGCAGCCAACTGCGCTAAGATCAAATATACGTAAAAAAGTACAGCAGCCAACACTCAAACAAACAAAGTTCAACAAACAGAAATAAAAAATAGTGTAGCGCTTCCAAGGTGAAAAATATGTTGAGAGAATGCTCCTATAACAAAGAACATATAGATGTGTAAATAAACAAATTAAAGTCCAAAGAAAATGGATGTAAGCTTCCGTGGAAGGACCGGCACAATGGTAGTCAGACCGTATCACAATACGAGGCAAATCTCATTAAACGGACATGTCCATGTACAACAGCTTGTCTGGAAACATTGGGAAAGAATAGATGGGTACTTCTTACCAGATCTGTTGGACTCACACAGTCATATGACGGTTGAGTCAATAAGGCTTGGGGTCACAATCTGGGACCGAGGAGTGGATCAAAGTGGGTTCATCAGCCTGGTGGAGAGACTTCAAAAGACCGTATATCCAAATGATGAATCTCACCGATGGAACTTCGGAATGGTTAAGAAATCCAACTCAGGTATAGCTCACTGCACTCCGATACTCCAAATACCCCAAATGGAGGGGAAGATATTTAAAGGGTTTAAACCAAAAAAGAAAAAAGAAAGAAAAAGCTCCACATGGTGCGGGTCAGGCGATAAAAAATGGTAATTTATTAAAAGTCAAAAGGGTAACAAATGACTTAGTGATCACAAAGCAATAAGGTAAAAATTAAAGTAAAAGCAATGTGGGGTGCCAACAGCTATCCCGACGCGTTTCGACACATATGTCTTCGACAGGGGCATGTTGGGCCCCACCACATTGCTAACAAATATGTAGGGTGTCTAAAACAAATCCGCCTACAAAGGGGCGGGGGCTCCGCCTACAGGGGGGCGGAGGCTATTGTCTCAGACAACCCATAAACAAATAAAATGAACAGTCTGATCAAATAAGGATAAACATGTTCAAACATAGTGACTAAATACGGATATCATCCAAAGTATAACCCTCTTACTAATGAAAACAGTTACATTAGGTTTAATGACGGTAAACACTTAGTAAACAGTCATAATCATAAATGGATCACATATGTTAATCTAGACCTCCTAAGATCTCCAAGAGGGGCCAGTAGACAAATAAAGTCTATGCATGACTGCATCTAACACTAATGTGGTAAAAACAGCCATGCATTGTCATTACTGTATAGAGTATATGAAATCATCACCTGGAAAGACTTGTTCCCATATGTGTTGTGTCACCATAGATCCTAGCAGGCAGGGATGGTGATGTCTAATGGCGATCCGTCCTTATACTGGTTAGCTATATGTTACTAGTTTACTGGCGATGTGCAGCTAAAGGAAGTATCTGTGTCGTCATGGTAACTGTTGATACATAATGTCCTATAGCACGAAAGTCCAATCAGGTGATCGGGGAACAGGGTCACGTGTAATGGAGCTGGGTAACCTCCACCAATCACCGAATGAATACATCACATGGCCAAACATGGGAGGGGCTAGGAGGGACATACGTCAAGAGGATAGGAGGTGCTCATGTAGGCGTAGAATGTAGTAGAGGGGAGGAACGTCCGAATTTGGCGCCAATTTGCCGCACAGTGTACGTCACCCGCCATAGGGCGTGGTGAGCGGCGTCACGGCCAATCGGAACTGTCGAAAGCATGGCGATGCTGCGCATGCGTGTTAACGCAAAACGCAGTCACGTCACGTCATGCGCCTCAGAAGCCTCGTCGTACCCGGAACAAACCAGGGGGAGGTGTGGTCACGTCGCGTCGCACCGAACGACGGGTGGCAACGCGACCTAAGCAACCACAACGCGTCCCCCTAGGTACAAATCAGAGCGTTCGGAGGAGAGAACAAAAACCAGAAAAGAGAAAAGGGGAGGAGAAACATAACAAGCCTCTAGGCTGGTGCAATAGGAATGTCGGCAATAAGAATAAATAAATAAAATAAATAAATCGAATATTCTATACATTCTAATTGCATGTTACTAACAGAAAGGACCATGAGACTCCTAAGACTTGGAAAATATATATGAGTACATTTACCAAGTAACATATATCTCAGGTCATATAATTCAAAAAAGTTACCATATGGTCACACATGTCTAAATTAGAAATTAGAACATGGGACAGAGATTGGGGAAAAAAAGGTGAACAATGTTAAAAATATGAAAAAAGATAACGTGCAGAAATGGCAACTCACAAACAATATGAGGTGTATGCCGTAAACATGGAAAGTACATAATTAATATGTGGACAAAACGATGTATCAAGAATGATAATAATGAACTTAATTAAAGTGGAAGGTGATTGTGAAGATCTGAAGTAAAAATTAAGCCTGATTAATAAAACTATTGATGTCCCAGTCTGTGTTCATGCCAAAGGGGGAGTAGCACCTCAATTCATAGATCCAAAAAGTCTCGAGGCGCGACACCCCCCGTAGGCATGAATCTCCCCTCCAGCTCGGGACAAATTTGTCAATAATTTGAAAACGTGTACCCTTGGGATCCCTATTGTGTTTTTCGAGATAGTGTCTCGGGACTGTGTGCTTGTCACAGCCTTTTTTGATTTTACTGAGGTGTTCGTTAACTCTGATTGAGAAGTTGCGAATAGTGCGGCCAACATATTGTTGGTTGCATGGACAGGTGATCAAATAAACAATGTACCTGGTGGTACAAGTGGTAAAGTGTTTCATCGTGTACCTACGTGAAGTGACTGTAGATGTAAAGGAATCGCTTTTTCCCTTGCCTAACATGTTGTGTATGCAGACGTTGCATTTTCTGCACGGAAAATATCCCTTACTCTGAGGGAAAAATTGTATGGATCTAGGGATATCTATTACGTTGGGGGAGATATCATTCTGTATCGACCGGGCTCCCCTATAGATAATTCCAGCTTTCTCAGGAATGGTTCCACCTAGGATTTTGTCACCCGACAACACCTTCCAGTGCCTGTTAATGATTCTCTTTATCTCAGTGTGTTGTGTAGAGAAAGTGGTGAAGAAAGACCATTTAAATTTATCATTGGTTCTTGATTTAACTTTTTTCTGGATAAGGGAAGCCCTATCAGTATGTAGGGCTGTTTGGATGTCAGCATCAAGGGCGCATGGATCATAGCCCTTGTCTAAGAACCTCTTGCGAATGATATAGGATTGAGAGATGAAGTCACTGGTACTCGTGCAGTTCCGCCTAAGCCTCAGAAATTGACCCCGTGGAATGGATCCGAGCCATTGACGGTGGTGGCAACTATCGACGGGAATATACCCGTTACGGTCCGTTGGCTTGAAAAAGGTTCTCAGGACTAGGCGTTTCTGCACGACTGTGACTTCTAGGTCCAGGAAATGAATATTAGTTGTGCTGGCCTCAAAGGTCAACTGTATACCACGATCATTGGTATTAAGGGTTGCCATGAAGTCATCCAGGGATGGCCGGCTGCCCCTCCACAAGAGGAGGATGTCGTCTATATACCTAGCCCACAATACCAGTTCCGGCCTGTCAAGGGCATAGACGACATCCTCCTCCCACTGGGCCATAAACAGATTGGCCAAGCTGGGTGCATATTTTGCCCCCATGGCAACCCCTCTGGTCTGGGTATAAAAGGTGCCCTGAAACCAAAAATAATTGTGGGACATGGCAAATTCCAACAATTGCATAAGGAAATTTCTATGTATCACAGGGAGTGTAGAGTCTCTAGACAGAAATAGTTCAACAGCTCCTAGACCTAGGTCCTGTGGAATAGAAGTATACAACGCAGACACATCTGCTGTGACTAGAATAAGATCATCATGATATTGTATGTTCTCTAATAGTCGGATTGTGTCACCTGTGTCCTGTAAGTAGGATGGTATATTCCTTACTAAGGGCTGGAGGTAAGTATCTATGTATTTCCCTATTCGCGAGGTAATGGAATTTATACCGCTAACAATTGGGCGGCCTGGTGGATTAACCAAATCCTTGTGTATCTTGGGGAGTTGGTATATTGTCGGGATGCGTGGTGCCAGTGGAATCATGAATTCCCTCTCTTTTTTATTTAAGATGTTTAAAGAAAAACCTTCATCTATAATCTGTGTAAGTTCTTTTTTATATTTGGAGGTGGGGTCACCTGGTAAAGGGCTATAAGTGGTAACATCATTCAGTAATCTGTTCATTTCATCAATGTAACATGATTTGTCTAGTACCACTAGACCACCCCCCTTGTCAGCAGGACGGATGATAAGATTTTTTCTTTCACATAAAGATTTGAGACCCTGGGCTATAGAAGGGTCTTGGTGTACCTTTTTAATGGGCAACTTATCCAGATCATTTAAGACAAGGTTTTTAAAAACATTGATCGATGGAGGTAAAATACATGGATTGAACAAAGACGGATTGCTCAATCCGGAATGTCTAACAGATGTGGGGTCAGGGATCGTGTTAGTACTACTAGGTGAAGACAAAAAGTGTCTCTGAATATGTAACTTCCGAATAAATTTCTGCACGTCAATGAATGTATTGAATTTGTTAAGTTTTCTTGGTGGGACAAATTTAAGGCCCTTATCTAAAATAAGTTTTTCACTCGTTGATAATATTGCTGAACTAAGGTTAAAAATACCCGCACCTACTGTGTCCGCTTTCTTTTTGTACTGGATGCGCCTCCCCCCTCTGGTGCCTCGTTTGGTTTTAGATTTCCTCCACGGATAGGGGTATCCCTGTGAAAATCCTGATGATAGGAGGGCCCTGGTGGATAATTGCGATTATATGGAGGTCTGAATGGAGGCTCATCATTATATGTCATATAGGGAGGAGGGTCCCGTTGGAAATCAAAGTTTTCATCATCCCTAAGAGGTAGGTAACGATTATAGGTACGAATGGGAGTGCTGTGTGAATAGTCATCCCTCCTATGGCTATATTTGTCATCTCGTCGGGTTCTACTATAATCACGGGGGGGTATGTTGATAGCCACCATTGGTATCTCCCTGGTATCTATCTTGGCCCCGCCCCTGATTGTTTCTGCCTCTACCCTTGTTTCGGGGTTTAGAACCTTTACCTTGATGGTTAGGGTGTTGAGCTTGGACAGGGGATCTAAATCCATAGTCATTTGTTCTAAGAGGACCCGTGGGCCTGGGCTGGGGTGGTGGAGGTTCATAGATCAACCTTCTTTCCATCTCCATAGCTTCAGGCTGCATATTGTCTAATGTTGGGTTGTTGCCTGGTTCAGAGGCAATTTTTTTCTGCCAATTAAAGACAGAATTAGATTTATAATCGTTAACATCACGATTATACTTCTTTTGTTTTTTGGTACGTTGATCTTTTTCCTCTTTCTCTAGATGGTTTTTTAGGTTAGAGGATAACGTATTATATTCCGGTGTGCCTAATGCTGGTGTGAGTTTTTCTTTAATATCTTTGATTTCTTTGTCAATGAAGGGTAACCTGGCCTGTTTTCTATCGATCAAGAAATTCAACAGTTTGATACCCATATCATTGAAATAGTTGAACCAAACGTCAAACTCCACCTCTCCTTGTTGGGGGTGTATATCCCAACGTAATCCCCGAGGGACCATCTTCTCTTTAGTATATTGCCTCAAAAAGGCGATGTCCCATTGGAGATGAACCTCTGAGACCATCACATTTTTGAGTCTAATAAAGAGACCACTGACCTCAGTGTTAGTGGAATTAGATGTGAAAACACCCTCTGTGTTGAGGGATCTAGAAGTTCTATATTCAAAAATATCCATTTAAGAGTAATAAGAAAAAAGGAAGCTGCAGTGAATAATGAGTCACAAAAAAGAAGTAGGGATAGGGGAAAACACTGCGCTAAAATCAAATATACATAAAAAAGCACAGCAGCCAACTGCGCTAAGATCAAATATACGTAAAAAAGTACAGCAGCCAACACTCAAACAAACAAAGTTCAACAAACAGAAATAAAAAATAGTGTAGCGCTTCTAAGGTGAAAAATATGTTGAGAGAATGCTCCTATAACAAAGAACATATAGATGTGTAAATAAACAAATTAAAGTCCAAAGAAAATGGATGTAAGCTTCCGTGGAAGGACCGGCACAATGGTAGTCAGACCGTATCACAATACGAGGCAAATCTCATTAAACGGACATGTCCATGTACAACAGCTTGTCTGGAAACATTGGGAAAGAATAGATGGGTACTTCTTACCAGATCTGTTGGACTCACACAGTCATATGACGGTTGAGTCAATAAGGCTTGGGGTCACAATCTGGGACCGAGGAGTGGATCAAAGTGGGTTCATCAGCCTGGTGGAGAGACTTCAAAAGACCGTATATCCAAATGATGAATCTCACCGATGGAACTTCGGAATGGTTAAGAAATCCAACTCAGGTATAGCTCACTGCACTCCGATACTCCAAATACCCCAAATGGAGGGGAAGATATTTAAAGGGTTTAAACCAAAAAAGAAAAAAGAAAGAAAAAGCTCCACATGGTGCGGGTCAGGCGATAAAAAATGGTAATTTATTAAAAGTCAAAAGGGTAACAAATGACTTAAATCAAGAACCAATGATAAATTTAAATGGTCTTTCTTCACCACTTTCTCTACACAACACACTGAGATAAAGAGAATCATTAACAGGCACTGGAAGGTGTTGTCGGGTGACAAAATCCTAGGTGGAACCATTCCTGAGAAAGCTGGAATTATCTATAGGGGAGCCCGGTCGATACAGAATGATATCTCCCCCAACGTAATAGATATCCCTAGATCCATACAATTTTTCCCTCAGAGTAAGGGATATTTTCCGTGCAGAAAATGCAACGTCTGCATACACAACATATTAGGCAAGGGAAAAAGCGATTCCTTTACATCTACAGTCACTTCACGTAGGTACACGATGAAACACTTTACCACTTGTACCACCAGGTACATTGTTTATTTGATCACCTGTCCATGCAACCAACAATATGTTGGCCGCACTATTCGCAACTTCTCAATCAGAGTTAACGAACACCTCAGTAAAATCAAAAAAGGCTGTGACAAGCACACAGTCCCGAGACACTATCTCGAAAAACACAATAGGGATCCCAAGGGTACACGTTTTCAAATTATTGACAAATTTGTCCCGAGCTGGAGGAGAGATTCCTGCCTACGGGGGGTGTCGCGCCTCGAGACTTTTTGGATCTATGAATTGAGGTGCTACTCCCCCTTTGGCATGAACACAGACTGGGACATCAATAGTTTTATTAATCAGGCTTAATTTTTACTTCAGATCTTCACAATCACCTTCCACTTTAATTAAGTTCATTATTATCATTCTTGATACATCGTTTTGTCCACATATTAATTATGTACTTTCCATGTTTACGGCATACACCTCATATTGTTTGTGAGTTGCCATTTCTGCACGTTATCTTTTTTCATATTTTTAACATTGTTCACCTTTTTTTCCCCAATCTCTGTCCCATGTTCTAATTTCTAATTTAGACATGTGTGACCATATGGTAACTTTTTTGAATTATATGACCTGAGATATATGTTACTTGGTAAATGTACTCATATATATTTTCCAAGTCTTAGGAGTCTCATGGTCCTTTCTGTTAGTAACATGCAATTAGAATGTATAGAATATTCGATTTATTTATTTTATTTATTTATTCTTATTGCCGACATTCCTATTGCACCAGCCTAGAGGCTTGTTATGTTTCTCCTCCCCTTTTCTCTTTTCTGGTTTTTGTTCTCTCCTCCGAACGCTCTGATTTGTACCTAGGGGGACGCGTTGTGGTTGCTTAGGTCGCGTTGCCACCCATCGTTCGGTGCGACGCGACGTGACCACGCCTCCCCCTGGTTTGTTCCGGGTACGACGAGGCTTCTGAGGCGCATGACGTGACGTGACTGCGTTTTGCGTTAACACGCATGCGCAGCATCGCCATGCTTTCGACAGTTCCGATTGGCCGTGACGCCGCTCACCACGCCCTATGGCGGGTGACGTACACTGTGCGGCAAATTGGCGCCAAATTCGGACGTTCCTCCCCTCTACTACATTCTACGCCTACATGAGCACCTCCTATCCTCTTGACGTATGTCCCTCCTAGCCCCTCCCATGTTTGGCCATGTGATGTATTCATTCGGTGATTGGTGGAGGTTACCCAGCTCCATTACACGTGACCCTGTTCCCCGATCACCTGATTGGACTTTCGTGCTATAGGACATTATGTATCAACAGTTACCATGACGACACAGATACTTCCTCTAGCTGCACATCGCCAGTAAACTAGTAACATATAGCTAACCAGTATAAGGACGGATCGCCATTAGACATCACCATCCCTGCCTGCTAGGATCTATGGTGACACAACACATATGGGAACAAGTCTTTCCAGGTGATGATTTCATATACTCTATACAGTAATGACAATGCATGGCTGTTTTTACCACATTAGTGTTAGATGCAGTCATGCATAGACTTTATTTGTCTACTGGCCCCTCTTGGAGATCTTAGGAGGTCTAGATTAACATATGTGATCCATTTATGATTATGACTGTTTACTAAGTGTTTACCGTCATTAAACCTAATGTAACTGTTTTCATTAGTAAGAGGGTTATACTTTGGATGATATCCGTATTTAGTCACTATGTTTGAACATGTTTATCCTTATTTGATCAGACTGTTCATTTTATTTGTTTATGGGTTGTCTGAGACAATAGCCTCCGCCCCCCTGTAGGCGGAGCCCCCGCCCCTTTGTAGGCGGATTTGTTTTAGACACCCTACATATTTGTTAGCAATGTGGTGGGTCCCAACATGCCCCTGTCGAAGACATATGTGTCGAAACGCGTCGGGCTAGCTGTTGGCACCCCACATTGCTTTTACTTTAATTTTTATCTTATTGCTTTGTGATCACTAAGTCATTTGTTACCCTTTTGACTTTTAATAAATTACCATTTTTTATCGCCTGACCCGCACCATGTGGAGCTTTTTCTTTCTTTTTTCTTTTTTGGTTTAAACCCTTTAAATATCTTCCCCTCCATTTGGGGTATTTGGAGTATCGGAGTGCAGTGAGCTATACCTGAGTTGGATTTCTTAACCATTCCGAAGTTCCATCGGTGAGATTCATCATTTGGATATACGGTCTTTTGAAGTCTCTCCACCAGGCTGATGAACCCACTTTGATCCACTCCTCGGTCCCAGATTGTGACCCCAAGCCTTATTGACTCAACCGTCATATGACTGTGTGAGTCCAACAGATCTGGTAAGAAGTACCCATCTATTCTTTCCCAATGTTTCCAGACAAGCTGTTGTACATGGACATGCCCGTTTAATGAGATTTGCCTCGTATTGTGATACGGTCTGACTACCATTGTGCCGGTCCTTCCACGGAAGCTTACATCCATTTTCTTTGGACTTTAATTTGTTTATTTACACATCTATATGTTCTTTGTTATAGGAGCATTCTCTCAACATATTTTTCACCTTAGAAGCGCTACACTATTTTTTATTTCTAATAAATAGAAAAGACTATCATTCTGACCCCTGCATTTTCCATTCTTGTCCCAAACATTTTTGGCTACTACTGTCTATTAATATGTAAAGCACTTTGTTAAATCAGAAATTTGTGATCAATAACATCTAGTTAACATCAATTTTTTAAAAGAAATATGTTCAACAATGCTTTTCCTGGGTAAAGCTGGGCTCCTCCACATCTTCTTCCTGGGTGGAAGGCCCAGGTTGGACCTCAAGAACTTCAGCTGCTGTGGAAGGAAGTGTTGAGAGTGATGGCCTGGCTTCCATCTGGTTGTACAAAAAACGCAGGCTGTGGAAGTACCACAGCCTAGGGACATAAATGTCATCTGCTGAGCTGTTGCTCCAGATCTCAGGGAATCCTGGACTTTTTTGAGCTCCTTATTATATGTGCTCCTCAGGCTACCAATTTTGGCCTTCAAATAGGTGATGTCTGCCATGGGATACACAGGCTTCACTAATTCCAACAGTTTCTTCAGCACTGCCTTCATCTTTAGCTTGTTAGAATAGTCCCTGCATTGCACTTGCCAGAGACATGGCAGCTCCCTGTATTTGTCTATAAAGTTTGGCAGGAAATTAGGGGCTGTAAATTTATCAACCATTTTATCTGCAAGACACAACACAAGACAAACCCTAACGTCAGGCTAAACTCTCCTAATCTTGTCCGATCTTTTATACACTGTACATGCATAAAACTCTGCCCCTGTCCTTTCTTTTCCCTGCCTCTTCTCTTTCATGGCAGTGGGAGAGCACATGGCGGAGACACAGCAGGTGTGTGCTGAGAGTAGCAACAACGAAAGCCTGGAGCAAGGCAGTTCCCGATCTAAGGCCTCAAATATGTAATTTGAAGAGATGGTGGAGATGGTGGACATCTTAAAGAGGACAGACTATGATGGGAATCATGGGCTGTACAGAAACCCTAATGGGAGAAAGGTCAAGAGCATGGCTAAAGTTGTCAGAAGTCTGCACAGGAATTTTGGGGTATGATGGTCCAAGGAGCAATTGAGGAAACGCTATTCAGACCTGAAATTGAGGGAGCAAGATCAGTATAGAAAGATCAGAAAAGTGCTGCAAAAAAGTAAGTGTTTGTTGTGCGTTCTTGTTATTACTACTTTCGTGCCGGTCTCTGTGCTTTTCTTTACTGCTGTACAGTTTAAAATGCCAAGTTTGAGGTTCGTGGACACAGGAATCATTCATATTAAACATCGTTTGTTCAACCACTAATACATTGTTTTTGGCAGATGCTGGTTAAATACATTTGTTCAGGCCTATTTTGATTAAAATACATTACATTGTTGTCTAGATGTGTTTGAAACTATAATGAAATGACAACTTTAATCAGTGTCAGGAGTGCACACTCAGCAGCTGTTTACACATCTGGATGCAGGAGCACTAGTGTGGGACACCATAACACCCTTGTTATGGTGTCCCACGCAGGTGCTCCAGTGGATACTAGGGGTCTCTCCCTGTGTAAAACTTGCACAAAACAGGTAAGTATTCCAGCTTTTGAAAGGGAAAAAATCATGTATTCAGCTTGGAACTCTACCAAAAACAGAGAATTGGAAGGCACTTCCAAGCAATGTTTCATATTACTATTTCTAGCCTAACATATCTGTCTGCTAAGTATACCTTTTTTGTATTCACATAGGGAAGAAAAGAATAGTGACATCTGAGGACACCAGTAACCCGACACCGAATGAACAAAGGGAATTCATCACATACCATGAAGATGTGGATGCAGAGGTTCAGGAAGTGCTGGGTGAAGTGCTTCAAATGGTGTCGACAACAGGTAAGTGTCTGAGACCACAGCTTCAGGTAATAGATGGATGCCTGCATATTTATAATACATGGTGTCTTTTTTTATTTTTAGGTGATGTGGATGTTGTGGAAATAGAAACTCACTTCTGCAGTGCAAATTTTGAAGATGCACACAGAGTATCAACATGTGCTATCTCCCATCATGGGATATCAATGTACATGTTTTGTGGGTGCAACCTCTTCCTCCAAACTAAAGTAGGTGAGAGGAAAGGGTTGCACCACCGAAACATGGGAGCTAGCACATATTGACACACTGGAGCTTATTTCAAAAAGGCAAAACCACTTTGCACTACAAGTGCAATGCAAGTGCACTTGTAAGGCAAAGTGGATTGTCCTTTCTGAAATAAGCCCCAGTGTGTCAACATGTGCTAGCTCCCATCATGGGGGATCAATGGACATGTTTCGGGGGTGCAATCCCTTCCTCTCACCTACTTTAGTTTGGAGGAAGGGGTTGCACCCACAAAATGCTTACATTGATATCCCATGGTGGGAGATAGCACATGTTGACACACTGTGTGTGGCTTGAGCAAAATATATGTAGGAAAAAGACACACAATTTAGTCATGGGATCATGAGGCAAATCCAAATTTTGAGTCACAATTTTTGTGCATCTTCAAAATTTGGCTTTTAGAGGGCTGAGACCACCCTATCTGATGATGGTGAGATAAACACAGTTTTGACATACTAATGTCTCATATGGCCTTCACTTTAGCAAAGTTTAACTTTGTAAGTTCCTGAGTTGGGGATGTGTATGTAATGTTTTTTAACATGCCTGTTTAGCCCCAAAAAAGGCACATTTATGTCATACACGTTATACACCAAGATGTTGCTTTGTTCTAAAACCATTTATAACACACATGTGAATGTGCTTGAAATAAAATGTTTTATACTCAAGAATGTGTGGCTTCTTATTTCAATACTCAATACCAGTTTATTTTTTAAGTTAGTGTAGTTACAGTGACAATTGGGGTTATTTACTAAAAGGAAATCCACTTTGCACTACAAGTGCACTCTCAGTGCACTTTCAAGTGCACTTGCAGTGCACTTGTAGTGCAAAGTGGATTTGCCTTTAGTAAATAACCCCCACTGTGCTGTAAAAATTGACAAAATCGGGTCATTTTACTGACTGCAAGCAATTAATTCATGGAGTTGAAAAGGATGATTATTTTTATCATTAATGCATTACATACATTAACAACAAAAAAAATTGTGTGTGTGTAGCAGACCCACAGCACATCATAATAGTTAGCTGAAGAAGAGATTGTCACCTCATGTATCAAATAAGTTACGTTTGCACTATTGAAGAAAACCTAGGAGACAGATAAGAAACAAAAACAGTAATGCAAATGAAATATGAGTTTAGTTTAAAAATAAAATAAAAAATATTATAAAGCTGCATGATTTTCTTCTAAATCAATTGCCCCCCTACCCATGAAGTAATCAACATAATTTTACCGTACTTCACAGGTGCTTTGGGGGGCAAGCCAGGACAGACACTTTTGAGCGCCGTCAGTGATGTAGGTTCTGCAGAAAAGTCAGCCTCGGTCGCAAATGAGGCCAGTTAGCTGGCTGCATTCTTGTGAAGGTAATTGTGCAGATTGCAGCCGCTCAACACAATGTGATTAAGTTTATATTCAGCCATGTTGATGGCCGCAAGGAAAAGCCTGAACTGGCTAACCATTATGCCAAAGGCATTCTGAACCACTCTTCTGGCACGGGTAATTAAAAACCCTTTGGGGTCATGGTCCTCATGGGGAACGGCCTCATTAGATGTTCCCCCAGAGCAAAGGCCTCACCTGCCACAAACATGAACTTGAGGCCCGCAACATTGTCCTCCAGAGTTGGCAACCGCAAGGTGCCATTTTTTAGACTCCGTCTGGGTGAACAATCCTCCATCAGACATACAGATATTCTTTCCTACGTCCAGGTAGATGAATTCATAATTGACCGTCACCACCACCAACATGACTCTACTACTGAACCCCTTATAATTAAAGTAGGGCTCTTAAACTGTAATATCATGAAGCAACAAAGGGGCGGAGGGTGGGTGTACTATTATATTAAAAAAAAATGTCCCTCCCTATTAGGGGAATGCACTAATTGGACATTCACTTCCTAGAATAAAACTGTAATATCACAAAGCAACAAAGGGGCGGAGGTTGGTTGTACTATTATATATAAAAAAAAAATCCCTCCCTATTAGGGGAATGCTCTAATTGGACATTCACTTCCTAGAATAAAACTGTAATATCACAAAGCAATAAAGGGGTGGAGGGTAGGTGTATTATGATATTACATTTTTTTTTTAGGAAAGGCAAAAGAAAAATCCTATGGTATGGATATGGCATGAGGCTAGGATTGGAGGGTGGTGGGGTGGGGCAATGTGGGAACTGGGCGCGAATAGCATGAGAGAGCCACAGGAGAGACCCCCAGGGGGAGCCCAGGTGGACAGGGGGGGTGGGCAGGGGGAGCGGGGGGAGGGGGTGTTGGGTATTGTACACCACGAGCACCGGGAGTATTGCGGCACAGCGGGGTGTGGGGGGTGTTGGAGGAAGGAGGGGAGTTGTCTACCAACAGGTGATTGGGCCGCTCCTTTCCTCCCTATCCTCCTCTGTACTGGCTTTGACTTTAATTTATGCAAATGAATAGAGTGACTATAGCCTTGTGGAATGTTCGGGGCTTGGGCAATCAAAACAAAAGAGCAGCGGTCTTACTAGAGTTGGAAGGGAGGAGATCTGGTATAGTACTCCTCCAGGAGACACATCTAACCCCAACCACAGCTTCGCAGTTAACTAACCGAAAAGTAGTATGACCCTGAGTTGGGTAGTGGGATGATTCGGATGTGCTTCCTATCTTTTGCACCACCACAATTGGGAAAGTCCCACTGGTGGTGGAATTGGGAAGCCACAGTCTGCCATTCCTGTGGGTTGGAAGGAAATTGTGGAGTCAAACAAGAAAACAAAAATTACTAATTTTGCACATAACATTGCAAGCAGATTAGACACAAACATTCTTGGCCAACATAAGTAACATTTATTGAAATGAGTATTTAAAGACCAAAGTATAAAGGTCAACTTATCAGATTCCTCACTCCCTCTGGTGGCCCACTGTAAAAATTTTATGGTGGGGCAGATGTTTTGGACAGGTAACCCTCTCCATTTCATTGAGAGCTGACTGCATAAATAATGTGTGTTATTTTTGACAGCCCCTCCTTACTTACACTATTGGCAGCCCACTGGACAGGTAAGAAGTGTCGTAATCCAAAAATATGAATACACACTGTACAAATTGAAGCACATTTTTACATTCTGCAATCACCTATCAATGTATCACGACCTTAATAAATGATATTGAGTCTGGGATCAAAAGTAACATTTCAGTCTTTGCAGATAACACCAAGCTATGCAGTGGAGTAACGTCCTTACAGGATGTCTCCAATTTACAAGCCAACCTCAATGCACGGTCTAATTGGGCGATTATGTGGCAGATGAGGTTGGGTGTTGAGAAATGTAAAGTTATGCACTTGAGGGCTAAGAATATGCATGCATCATACATGCTAGGGGGAGCATAACTGGGGGAATCTGTGATGGAGAAGGATCTGGGGGTTTTGGTAGATCATAAGCTCAATAATAGCATGTAATGTCAAGCTGCGGTTTCCAAAGGGAGCAAAGTCTTTTCATGTATTAAGAGAGGTATGGACTTCATAGAGAGAGAGATATAATTTTGCCCCTATTAAAATCATTAGTAAGACCTCATCTGGAATATGCAGGTCAGTTTTTGGCACCAGTTCTCAAAAAGGATATCGGGGAACTGGAGAAGGGCAACCAAACTGATAAGAGGCATGGCATGGAGGAGCTCAGCTATGAGGAAAGATTAGAGGAACTGAATTTATTCTCTCTTGAGAAGAGGAGAATAAGGGGGATATGATCAACATGTTCAAATATATAAGGGGTCTATATAGTAAACTTGGTGTTGAATTATTCTCTTTACAGTCAACCCAGAGGACACGGGTGCACTCTTTATGTCTAGAGCAAAAGAGACTTCATCCCCAAATACGGAAAGGTTTCTTCACAGTAAAGGCTGTGAAAATGTGGAATAGGTGGTTCTGGCCAGCTCAGTAGATTGCTTTAAGAAAGGCCTGGATACTTTCCTAAATGTACATAATACAACTGGGTACTAACATTTAAAGTTGATCCAGGGAAAATCCGATTGCCTCTTGGGGGATCAGGAAGGAATTTTTTTCCCTGCTGTAGCAAATTGGAGCATGCTCTGCTGGGGTTTTTTACCTTCCTCAGGACCAACTGTGGGTAAAAAATTGGGTATATTGGATTGTAAGATATTTTTTATTTGATTTATTTATTGTTTTTAAGGTTGAACTTGTGTCTTTTTTCAACCTGACTATCTATGTAACTATGTAATATAATAGGAGAACAAAGCTTTAAACAGTACCATTTGAAAGTATTCAGGCAGGCACTTGCACTACATTCTTTGGTGAATTCATACATAAATATGAACACAAAAGAGGTGGGTGTGTATGGGTTTGGCAAAGTCAGCAAATAGAGTATTGGTATCAGTTGACATAGTGGTTGGGGGGAAGGGAGGATTCCAAATGAGTTTGGGCCCCAAAAAAAGCCTCTTGCACTCTGCCTGAATTTAAGCACAATAATAACATCTGGACACGTTTTAGGGGGTGTTTAGGGTAAGCAGTACAATGAAGCTGACAAAATACATTGTTAATTGACTAGGCTAGGTGTGTAAGGGCCCAGGATAGCATGCTGAGGAGGTTAGTGAAGGCAAATATGCATGAAAGACAAAAAAGGAGCATTAAAAGCTTACAGCATGCATGAGGACAAAAAGGACATTCACAGTATATTACAATCATGGTATGGAATGATGAAATGAATACAATACATTAGCAAACATTAAATACATAGAATGTGATGTTAAATGATAAAACTTACCTTAATATAGTCCTCCTGCAGGAATGAATTATGGCAGAACAGGTCTCTGGAATAATGATTCCCAAAGCCTGGGGGAGAGCCCAGTCGTTAACTTCAGGTCCTGGAGACTGCTTCTCATCGACAACTACCGCAAGGTGGTGACTAGCCTTTGCTCTGGAGAGATCGCTTGCCACATGCCTTTGTCCTGCTTGGTAATATAAGAGGGCAGCAAAGCCAATAGATGGTGAAAGACAGGGTCCGTCACCCAGAGATAATTCCTGAAATCACCAGGATTATTCTCCTGGAGCTACCGCAGCAAAGGCATATGACAGAATTGGTCACAATTAAGCAACCGATTCTTTGTCCAAGAACTCCTCTTCCCCCTGTTCATGGACTGGACTTAGGTAAAAGCAATAACACCAACCCCAACAACAGCATGGTCTCTACGATGAGACCGCAACCACAACATGGCTAGAAAATGAATGGCTGCTCAGAACAAACTGACAGAACGCACTGAAAATCAGAAAGGACCTGATAAGCATGCACTGAAAATCATAAGCAAACTATAAATAAAATGTACTGAAAGACAGAAACGAACTGACAAGCACGCACTGAAGAACAGATACGAACCGACAAGCACAACCTGAAAAGCAGAAACAAACTCAAAAGCATGAGGCTGAAAAGCACGAATTGTCACTCACCAAATTTCTACTAACACTAGATAAACACAAAATTAGCAGAAGGAACCCAAAGGGTGGCGCACGACTATTGAACTTCCTTTTTATCAGCTCGTCTAATGTTTTGTACGTCGATACGTTCGTAATTGTTGGCCAGCATTTGTGTGACCGTGTGTATGCAAAAATAGTTGGAGCCAACACCCTTTGAATAAAAATCCACGGTTTTGTTGTCAGAAAGTCCGATCATGTGTACGTGGCATATGGGTGACTCTCCTTTCCATAAATACAAAGGGTCTCAACCACTCAGCCAAAGGGAAATTCCTATGGAAGGAAGCCCTTCACTACAAGTGAGATATCCTCTGTGCGCAGGAAATGCAATTTTGTGATCAAGCCCCCTATCTGCACTAATAGGAGTTTTCCATACATTTTTCACAGATTCTAAGCCCTTGTACACACGGTCAGAGAATCCGTCGGAATGTGTCCTATCGGACCGTGTTGTCGGATAATCCGACTGTGTGTGGTATGCGGACTGATTCCGTCGGAATATCCGTCTGACCCAATTTTCCAACTTGTTGGAAATATTTCCCAACCAACTGATTCGATCGGACATACTCCGATCATGTGTAGAGAATTTTGATCGGACCAAGTGCCACGCATGCTCAGATCAAATTCCTACATAAAAGCTATTGGCTACTAGCCTGAACGTAGTCCCATCGTAAAGAAATTACGTCATCACCTTCTGAATGATCGAATTTTTCCACAACTTAGTCCGACTGTGTGTATGCAACAGTTTCGGACAAGATCCAACGGACAAAATCCGACGGATTTGGTTGTCGAAATCTCTGACCGTGTGTACAGAGGCTTAGAGATGCGGAGTCC
Source organism: Lithobates pipiens (assembly GCF_037356315.1). NCBI lineage: Eukaryota > Metazoa > Chordata > Amphibia > Anura > Ranidae > Lithobates > Lithobates pipiens. Next base: position 395,002,349 of record NW_027507903.1, read on the forward strand.
TTATCGCCATTAAAGACACAGTATCCACAGGGTCGCTACCTAATTTTTATATGCAATTATCAACTCTGTGACGTACATATTTGTAAATATCTATGCTCCCAATGCTCACCAAATCTGCTTTTTCCACAAACTGTTAAGGAAAACCCATTCACCAAAACAAGGCTCTCTATTAATTTGTGGAGACTTTATTCTCATACCGGATCCATCAACAAACACCACAACCTCTTCTAAATGTCTAGGTCCCTCACTCCAATGATAAAAACAACATGACTTATTTGATGCATGGTGCTATTTTCAGGCAGGAGAGAGGGATTTTACCTTTTTCTCTACCCCTCACAACTCCTATATGAGCATCAATCTGTTCCTAGTTGATCAATGGCTTTTGTCCAAGACCACCTCAACAGTCATCAATACTATTACATGGTCTGATCATGCTTTGATTATGTTTACCATCATCTTTCAATTCTACCCCAGTGTGGATAGAAAATCCTTATCTTATACAACAGACTGAAACTAAAAAAGCCTTGGAAAAGGATTTGAAAATGACTCTTCTGTAGAAGTGAATTGCTTCCTATGGCAAGGTAAAAGGGCCAGATGTGCATTTAGCAAGTTAGTAGTGTCAAGAAAGGCAGAAGAGGTTGGTAATGTACTAAATAAATATTATTATCTAGCCTCAATCCTCATACAACTAAAACCTGGTTCCCTTAGGCCCAGTGTACTAGATGGGGAATTGGCATGGTACCAAGTTCAAGGTGTTTATTTATACAATTTTCTCATGGCAAGTAGTTATATTTCAAAAAAGAATGAAAGGACAGGTTCCCCTTGGGGTTTTCAGGCAGCGACAAGAAGCAGAAATAAATTTGTAAAAATATATTTATTTTATTGGTTCAAAGGCTTAATCGCCGTCATAAATTTAAAATACGGACTCTGGTATATGTTAGTACAGCATATCGATGGGTAAAGGATATATGCAACATTTGGTACAAAGATAGTTACAGCAACAGTTTACAAATACATCAATATTTCAAAAGCTACAAATAGCACCCATGCTACCCCAATGCATTTCGACCTCCAGGGTCTTCTTCAGGGGGGGGGGGGGACAAAACCCAAGCAGAAGGGTTGATTATATCGTATATTCTGCAAATAGTCAAAAGAAAAAAGACTTTCAATAAAAAAGTTTTTTAGCCTACAAATGAGCTAATTATTATACCTTATTTCAGTAATATTTACCAATTCCACCAAACCGTTACTGTTCAACCAGAGACTTTTATTAAAATCTGAAAAAGAAATGAGTGCCTTCTCTCGAAGGGTCATCCTGGTACTGCTGCCCTGCTGTTCTAACCCACTTCATCCACCCACCAAACTGGAGGAAAGAAGGGGGGGGGGGGGGGAAGAGGAAAATTACTTCACAGGGGCATCGATCGCTGACTTGCAAGAATTGACAGTATCTGGAGTTTATCCAGGGGAACCAGAGGAACAGAAGAGGAGGTTCTTGGCACACCCTAGGTGGCCACACCTAAAAATAATGAAATATAATAAAATATAAATTAAGTGTTCCACGTCAAGATATTCTAAGTGAATAGATGAAATGTTGTGTTACAATATTGTACTATTATATAGGTGCATATATGAATATAAATAAGAAATAGAAAGTGGAAGAAAAGTAATGCTTAGTTGCCCAAATATTATATGTTTATACAAAAGCAATTTAGTAAAAAACTGTGGAGTCACCAGTATGATGATTATCGTTATTGTGAAGTGGTGTTACTATTATTCGTAAATGATTAAAAAGTGGTGCGAACAAACCAAAATGTGTAGATTGTGGAGGAAAAAAAATAAAATAAATAAAATAAAATAAAATAAAAGTGAAAGTGAAAAAACTGACACCTGAGTGTGTTTAAACCACTGACTCCATCTGCATATGGTGATGTGACTGTGATAGTATTAGTGATAGAAAGTGCAGTGAAAACCAAAAAAATATTAGTAGCATTAATGATTGATAATATAATACCTGTATACTCTATCTGCTGCACTTGTTTTGTAGCCTGTAGCCTCGTTATATTTCACACCAGTCCCCTCTGCTATCTCCTACTATTAAGGCACCACTTCAAGCACGGCAAACACTATTGGTTATGCACTGGGAATCCAAGGGGTTGAGACCAACCAAAGACATTATCATAGGCCCAGCACCTAAGATGTTCAGATCCATCCAAATAGAGTATGGTATTCCAGCCCTAGACCAGTACAAATGCCTACAGGTTACCCATTTTCTCCGCTGTAACCCCAACACTAACATTTCATTGCCTTGGTAAATAGCCCAATATCATAATAGAACCCCCTTTGACACCATGGGAAGTTCATTATTCTACAACATGCTCCTTAACAATTTGGAGTTTGTCAAGTGCCCTTCTATTAAGGTGTGGGAATGGGACCTAGGTAAAAACGACACTCCTGCAAAATGGCAAAAGCACTTAAGGTTACCTATGTAGCAACAAGGAGCACTAACCTCTGGGAACTATCAAAAAATATATTACTTAGATGGTAATAAACTCTATACAGAATTGCCAAATTTTCACCTCAGGTTACCTCTTTATGCTGGAGGAACTGCGAGCTGTAGCTATTTCTACCTTCTGGACAGTGATTTTTTGATTGATTAAATACGTTTTAGGGATAAATGTCCCATTATCACCAGGACTGGCTCTCTTATCCCTGGTTATAGGATCTATACTAGGAAATCTACGAAGCCTAGATTCTATGCTTCTTAGATTGTGCACCCAATAGAATGCTTCTTATTCTATTGGGTGCACGACTTGGTTAGACACTGGAAAGGCTCTGTGGCCCCTTCTTTCAGCGAAGTGACAAAAATAATACATACACATACCACATATGAAGTAATGTTTTCCTCCTCCTTAGGCAACTACCAAAGGGCTAACTTACTCTGGAAGCCATGGTTTGATTGGTACAAGACAATGGGGGTCATTTACTATAGTGCTGCAGTGCTAATTAGCGCGAATTGCCGCAAATTATCACTAATTAGCGCTAATTGCAGCAAACCCTTAAGCCCCATACACACTATCAGTTTTTCTGCTGAGTTTTTCCTTCAGATTTACCAAAACCATATAATATGAGGTCAAACCTTAGGAGTTTCAAGTTGTATGCAATCAGGCAGCAATCAGGCAAGCCCTTGCACTACATGGTTTTGGTAAACCTGAAGGAAAAACTCAGCAGAAAAACTGATAGTGTGTATGGGGCTTAACTCTGCTAAAACTTGGAGAATTGTACATGGAAATATTGTTTAGAGCATGATATAATTGCCTAAATAGTACTGAAAAATGCAGTATACTATTTAAAGATAATCTGCTTTTAAACTGTGTGAAAAAGTGATTTCTACACTGAAATATCTTTAAGACCCCTTTCACACACGGGCGTTTTTCAGGCGTTTTTCATGCGCTTTCGCGTTAAAAAAAGCACTTGAAAGAAGCCGCAACTGCAATTCCAATGTAAAAGCCCGAGTGCTTTCACACCAAGATTCTTTTGACGCTGGGGTGTTTTTCAGGCGCTTTAGCGTTAAAAAAAACGCCTGAAAGAAGCTGCAACTGCAATCCCAATGTAAAAGCCCGAGTGCTTTCACACTGAGGCGCTGCGCTGGCAGGGCGTCAAAAAAAGTCCTGCAAGCAGCTTCTTTGCAGCGCTTTTGGAGCGGTGAATACAACACTCCTAAAGCGCCCCTTCCCATTGAAAATCAATGGGAAGCGCCTGTAAAACGCCTGAAAAACGCCTGAAAAACGCTATTGGCAGCAGCGTTTTGTGGGCACTTTTAACCCTTTATTTGGCCACTAGCAGGGCTTAAAAGAGCCCCAATAACGCTTGAAAAATGCTAGTAAAGCGCTGGTAGTTTAAGCGGCGCTTTACGAGCATTTTTCGGGCGCTGACATTGTGAAAGGGCTCTTAAAGCACTTGGGCTTTCACATTGATACTGCAGATTTGCCTTCTTTCAATCGCTTTACAGGCGCTTTTTTTAACGCTAAAGCGCCTGAAAAACGTCTGAAAAAAATGCCCCAGTGTGAAAGGGGTCTAAATGTTTGAGAAGAGATAAATTCCCCATTTTTGTACAACTAGGTGCCAACACAACTGAGCATGCTCAGACCTGCAAATAGCTCTCATTTTAGCTCCAGTTTCTTTTTTACAAGGCACTATAGTAAATACAAAAATGAGTGCAGAGTAAATGAGCATTTTTTGGAAGTGAAAATCTGTGCTATTGCAGACCAATGCAAGTTTTAGCCATTAATTCTAATGGTACAATTGTAACTTCCCCAAATAAATCCTTTTAATGTTGAGATGAAATGTATCTTTCTCTGAAATAAATTTACCTTTGCAACATTGTTGCTTCTACTTCAAATATATATATATATTTTTTTTAATTTTTTATTTATATCGGGAAATAGGTCCATAGAGATCACAACAAGAATACAATCCAAATAACAGTAATATGAGTACAAAATACAAAATAAAGGTACATGGACATAGGATACAGCGTTTGGGTGTAATTGGTATATTAGCATCAATTTCCTATGTTGTCATGCGTAGGGGAACATAATAAATGGTTGGTGTCCTTGATTATGTCTATCTATAGAGTTGTACCTATAGGTTCCTGATGTAGGTCTTCATGTCCATAGGGTTGTCACAAGTTCCGGATTGTGGTAAGTCCGGTTATTATAGCCCCATGGGCCCAGCTCCCTTCCTTTTTCTAAATATTGAGAAATAAAGTAGGGTAAGGATAGTTGGAACAAGGGTAGTGCCCTTAAGTACAGAAAAAAGAAGAGGAGTAACAAAGAAAAAAAAGTGAGGGGGGTTGAACTGAAGGGGAGGGGATGGGGGTAATTCACGAACATGGACCCATGCCTTCACTCAGTGAGTGCAGTGACTCTAAGGTATGTTATATTATATTATTTGCCGGATGTTGGGGATCTGTGTAGTTGAATTCTGAATTTTTAAGTGAATGGATCTCCTCCTCTGAGGGCTTGACCTCCTCCTCTGTTCTTCCATTTTGTTAATGGCGTCTATTTTTTGGAGCCATAAGTCAATGGTTGGTGGGTGTGGTGATTTCCATTAAAGTGGAATACAGGCTTTGGCTGCGTCTAGTAAATGGTATATTCCTGACTTTTTGTAGATGCTTGCGGGGTGTCATTTGCATGTAGGAGGAAGTATGCTGGGTCATCTGGGACTGTACAGTCTGTGAATTTTTGTACTATCCGCGGACCTCTCCCCTGAAGTCCCGGATCTGGGGCAGGACTAGGAAATATGTATCAGGGTTCCTCTTTCCCTTTGGCAGCGCCAGCATAGGTCTGATGTTGTCAGAAAGAGTTTGTTCAGTAAAGCTTGGGTTCTGTACCAACATGTAAGGATTTTATAGTTGGTCTCTTGGATTTTGGAGCAAATGGATGATTTGTGTGTTAATGTGAGGATATGTTTTTTTTTTGGTGCTAAAATGGCAATTTAGGTCTCGTTCCCATTTGTTGAGGCTTGGAGGCTGATAATCCTTTGGTGGTGTGATTAGCATGTTGTATGTAAGGGATAGAGTATGCAATATACTACCCATTTCTGTACAAAGCTCTTCCAAAGTCATGAGGGGTTGATTTGTAGCATTAGTAGGTGGTATGGTGCTGAGAAAATGGCAGAGATGGAGAGCCCCTAAGAAGTCCAGTCAGTATTGGCCTACGGGGTCAGAAAGTTCTGCAATTGTTTTCCATCGTCTGGTGGAGCTGAAATGGTAGGCTTGGTATATTCCTGACTCCCTCAGGGCTCGGAATTTTGTGTCTCTCATACCCGGTTCGAATTGGGGGTTACCTAATATGGGACACAGTGGTGAATTGCAGGAGGATAAGGAGGTCTGAGATATCAGCTGTGCACATATTTTGGTGGTGTTACCTATCAGCGGTTGGTGTTTAACCCCCAAAGGTAGGGCTGCGTGGCACCATGGTGCTCTATGTAAAGGAGTTACACTCTGGGCTTGTTCTATCCGTGGCCAAAGTTTGGTTTCTCTATTTCAGCACCAATCAATAAGTCTACATAAGTGTACCGCATGGTAGTAGGTGTGGATTTCTGGAAATGCTAGGCCCCCATGATGTTTTGGAAGGGAGAGTATCTTCTTGTGTATTCTGTTTTTTTCCCCTGCCCATAGAAATGTTATAAATGCTGAGTGTACTTGTTTGAAGTATTCCGCGGGTATATTTATAGGAAGAGCTTGTAGAAAGTAGAGAAATTTGGGTAAGATTGTCATTTTAAGAATGTTGCAAACCAAGAGTGTAGGCCACTGTTCCATTGGTTGAGTAATTTTTGCAAGTTTTTTAGAAGGAGTGGGAAGTTGAGTTTGAATAGCTGGGAGAATTTCGGAGGGATGTGTGCACCTAGGTATTTCAGGGCCGTGACTGTCCATTTTAAGTGGAAGCTGGCTTGAAGATGTGTAAGTTGTGGTTGTGGTATTCCTATTCCCATCGCCTCTGATTTGTTCAAATTGATTTTTAAATTGGAAAGTTTACCATAAGTATCAAATTTGCACATTAGGTTGGGAAGGGAGATAGTAGGGTTTGTTAACGAGAACATCAAGTCATCTTCATATGCAGATACTTTATGTTGTGTTTTGTCAATGTCTATTCCAGAGATATCTGGGTTTAAGCTTACATGACACAGGAAGGGTTCTAAGCGCAGTGCAAAAAGTAAGGGTGATAGAGGCCATCCCTATCTGGTCCCGTTGATGATCGGGAATTAGTCTGAGATCACAAAATTCGCTCTGACTCTAGACGTCAGGTCTGAGTATGCCACTGTTAACCAATTTAGCATCTTTTTGTCAATTTCTATGTGTTTAAGGCTGGGTTCACACATGTGTGGTGCAAATTGAAGCTCAGGTTTGCCTGTGAAGAGAAAACTCAGTTGTTCAGCGTTTCATACCAGTTTTTGATCAGTATCAACTCAGGATTGCTTCAGTATCAGCTTAGGATTGCTTCAGTATCAGCTCAGGATTGCATCAGTATTTTATTCTGTTCACAACAGAACACATCTGCGAATCAGATGTGTACCCATAGAAGATAATGGGCCTAAATTCGCACCTGAGCCGGACCGCACTGCCTAGAAAATGCACGCGTTTATGTACAATGCGGAGTGCAAATGCACCGCAGATATGTAAACCAGCCTCATTAAAATGAATGTATTTTTAAATGTCCTGTGAATTGGATGCGGTGTGAGAATGGGACCTTAGTGTCATAAACATGAATTGCCTTTTCCGCGTCTGTTCCAATGAATGGTGTTGTTTTTATTGTTGGCTATGTGTAATAAATTCAGGACTTTGGTGGTGTTATCTCTGGCTTCTCTGGTTGTTACAAAGCTAACTTGGTCCAGGTGTATTAAGTAGGGTAAATGATGTTGTAGTCTGGAGGCTAAGATCTTGGTGAAAAGTTTGAGATCAGTGTTTAATAGGGAGCTTGGGTGGTAATTTCCGCATTGGGCCGGGTCCATACCTTCTTTTGGTATTCTGGATATCTGCCCTTCTAATGTAGATCGGTGTAATTTTGCTCCTGAGCTAAGGCCATTAAACAGGTTCACCAGGTGGATACCTAGGGAAGAGAGTAGGGTCTTGTAATATGTAGTGTGAACCCATACGGCCTGGCACTTCACCCAGTTTGGCGTTGCCTAGTGCAGTTTGAAGTTCTGGTAAAGTGATGGGTTCCTCTAATAGATCTTTAGCTTCTGTCGGTAGGGTTGGCATGTGGGAGGAGGTTATGTAAGCTGATGTTGTTTCTCGGGTTGGTGGAGGTGTGTTCAGGTTGTATAGGGAGTTATAGAAAGATCTGAACTCCTGTGAAATATGTTGGGGTAAGAATAATTTCTGTCCTCTGGTGGATATTATATCTGGTATATAAGATGACAGCTTTTGCGTTCGTAGGGTCTGAGCTAGTAATCTCCCAAATTTGTTACCAGACTCATATATTTTTTTCCAGCAAATTTGAAGTGCAATAGATCAGTGATCTGTTTGCGGGTGGTGTCGAGTTCTAATTGCCCAGATGGAGTCTGTGTTTTGTCTCTAGTGCCTGTAGTTTAAGAAGTAGTGAGGTAAGTTTCTCACATGTCACCTGTTGGGTTGTTTGGTCTTGGCAGAGTCAACATAGGGGGGACATTGGCAGCTATGGGTCTATGTGGAGGTGGAAAGTTTGTCAGGGTTTTGTGCCTCAGAGTCTACTCACGCTGTTTCTCTACTGATGTGGCCTGGATTCTTCTCCCATTCCTCTGCTGGCAAGGTTGCACCAGGCCTCGGTATGTGAAGAAGCCTGATCTGCCTGCAGGACGTAGAAGTATTTGAAGCCAGACTTGTATCTGGTCGGTGTCAAAGAGACGGAAAAGTGCTGGGAGGTCCGCTGGTGTTGCAGGGCAAAGGCGGTCCCATCCTTTCGGAATGTTACTGCAAGCTGGTATCCCTTCTGCTTTGCAAGGTCTAGGATGGGTCGTAGCAGGGCTCTGCACCTTAATGTTGCCCTGGATATGTCAGGTAGAATTTTGATTTTCGCTCCCTCTAGATCCGCCTCACCTTGCTCCCATGCTTTGCGCAGAATGGCATCTTTCTGTGAATAATGCAACAGTCTGCACACCACATCTCTAGGTCCTCTCGGGTCTGCCGATCTGGGGCCCAGAGCTCTACGTGCTTTGTCTACCTGAATTGAGCTGGTTGAGTCTTCCAGGATGGTATGGAAGATTTCCTGGACCATTTCCCCCAGGTCCTCCTCCTCTGTACTCACCGGTATTCCCTGGAGCCGCAGGTTGTTCTGGTGGCTCTGGTCCTCAATGTCCTCTAGGTGGAGCTGGAGGGCAATGGCGGTGTCACATCGATGGTCCCGGGATCACTTCGTCACTCGGTTTTATAGCACGGAGAAGGATGCCTCTCCCGTGGTCACTCTATCAGACAAGGTGAATACATCGTCCCTCACCTCTTGAATATCACGACGGTGAGTCTCCTCCAGGCAGAGGATGAGTGCTTCAATGTCCGTTCTAGTGGGAGGGCTTGTAAAAGTGCCTGAATGTCTTGGTCCACCTGATTACACCCAGGTGTTTGTATGAGGGTTGCCATTTCTGGTTGAGGTGCCCTCGGTGTGTCCAAAGAACGGTCCGAAGAGGCGGGGGTGTCAGGAAGATAGTTCCATTCATTCTGTTCTTGGGCCTCTGTTGGAGCGCCTCATGGTGCCACCAATCTAGCTCTGGGAGAGTTCTTCTGATTTTGTTTGCTATATAGGTGTATGTCACCGGAGGATGTGTTACCCGGGTTGCTGCTCTCATCCTATGCTGTTTGGCTGATTGCATTCGATCTAAATGATGTATTTTACAGGTAAGGAAAGGCCGAGGCCGGGAGCTCTGAGAAAAAAATAGCTTGTCCAGGCCACGCCCCTAAAAATATTTTGTTTTTAAGAATGCTAAAATGTGGAATGTTTTGATGTTTTGGCAAAATATATTTTTCTCTGTCACTTTCACTTCACTCTCCATCTCTCACAACAATCGTTACCAATACCATTGCTGGTGCAAATTTAAAATTAGTCAAATTTTTTTGTGCTTTTTATTATTTCCAAATAATCATAATATGAGCCCAAAAATGTGATATGTGCACCAACATCAGAAATCAAAATGTAATTCCTAATAATTTGAGGGTAATATCACTATTCTACACTGACCCACAAAAAAAACACCAAATATCACAAAATAAATCAAGAAGAATAACTCTTGTGTAATGTAATTCCATCACCTGTATGTCCAAAGAAATGCAGTGTTTATGTGTAGGAGGTTTTCCCATGTGTTAGCTCTGTGGCTTATGCCGCGTACACACGACCGGACTTTCCGTCAGAATAAACTCTGTCGGTCTTTCTGACGGAGTTTCCGACAGAGTTCCGATCGAACGGACTTGCCTACACGCGATCACACCAAAGTCCATTCATTTTTAATGCAATGACATACGATGGGGCTAGAAAAGGAAGTTTAATAACCAGTAGCCAATAGATGTCGTTGCGTTGTATTTGGCTAGTCAGACTCAATAGTTTTCCCAATAGGAATTAATTCCGTTGGAAAGATTTAAAACATGTTCTATTTCTAGGTCCGTCAGATTTTTTGAAAAAAAGTCAGCTGAAGCCCACACATGATTGGAATATCTGATGAAATGATTCTGTCTGACCTTTTCTGCCAGAAAGTCCAGTTGTGAACGCGGCATTAGAGGTTAGAGCGTCTGCTTAGCATCCCTGAGCTTCTTGGTTTGATTCCAAAACATGCTGCTGCATGTAGAAAAGTTGTCTCATCTCACAGATCCTAAAACTAAATGTAGTATTTATATGTAATATGTAGTACTTATAGCCTCTCCCATCCTCTGGAGCTCCCTGTCCCAGTCTGTCCGATCAGCCCCTACCCTGTTCACCTTTAGGAGATCCCTGAAAACTCATTTATTCAGGGAAGCCTATCCCACACCCACCTAACAACTGTTCCCGAGCTACCCCAACATCAAATCATTCTCTGCAGCTAGTACCTTTTGTACCACCACCCCCTCCCTTTAGAATGTAAGCTCTACGAGCAGGGCCCTCCTGTAGCTTTTGTATTGAACTTTACTGTAATTGTGTTATCCCCCCCCCCCTATACATTGTAAAGCACTGCGTAAACTGTTGGCGCTATATAAATTGTGTATAATAATAATATAATAATAATAATAATAATATGTAGGATGGTTCCACCACCATTGTAATTCTTGCCAGATACACTATCCAATCAAAAGTATTGGGACACCTGCCTTTACACACACATGAACGTTAATGGCCAGCCCAGTCTTAGTCCGTAGGGTTAAAAAATTGATTTGGCACACCTTTTGCAGCTAGAACAGATTCTGGGAAGGCTAGGAAAGCTGGCCATAAGGTTTAGTGTGCCTATGGAAATGTTTGACCATTCTTCCAGAAGTGCATTTGTGAGGCCAGGCACTGATGTTGGATGAGAAGGCCTTGCTTGCAGTCTCTGCTCTAATTCAACCAAAAGGTGTTTTATCAGGTTGAGGTCAGGATTCTGTGCAGCCAGTCAAGTTCCTCCACCCCAAACTTGCTCATGCCTGTCTTTATGGACCTTGCTTTATGCAGTCATGTTGGAACAGGAAGGGGTTATCCCCAAACTGTTCCCACAATGTTGGGAGCATGACATTGTCCAAAAAGTCTTGGTATGCTGATGCCTTAAGAGTTCCCTTCACCCTTCCCTTCACTCCCTTCAACCCCTGAAAAACTACCCCACATCATAATCCCCTCTCCACCAAATGATTTGGACCAGTGCACAAAGCAAGGTCCATAAACAAAGGAACAGGCCAGGAACTTCACTGGCAGACAGACAGAGACAAACCGAGTCCTGACCTCAACACAACAGAACACCTTGAGGATGAATTAGAGCAGGGACTGTAAACTAGGCCTTCCCGTCCAAAATCAGTGCCTGGCCTCACAAATGCACTTGAAAGAATGGTCAAACATTCTGATAGACACACTCCTAAACCTTGTGGACAGCCTTCTCAGAAGAGTTGAAGCTGTTATAGCTGTAAAGGGGGGCCAAATTAATTTTGAACCCTACGGACTAAGATTGGGATACCAATACAGTTCATGTTCAATTCCCCAACATCATAATGTGTGTGTAAAAGTTGATATGCTCTCCCTGTGTGGGTTTCTCACTACAATCCAAAAACATGCTGGAATTTTATTTGTCTCCTGTCGAAATAGTCTCTAATGTAAGAAAGTTAGCTTTGGATTTTAGATTGGAAGCTCATTACAGCCAGGGACTGATGTTAATGTTTGTTAGCACTAATCATGCCCAGAGACTTGGACATTTATAATTGTAGGGTTTACACTGCACGGGTACATATGCTTAGAAAACTGTTGCTTTGTTTATGTGCATGCAAATGGACTTCGATCTTTGACCTGTAGCTGGAGATTTGATGCACATAGCTAAGAGATAACACAGTTCCAAATAATACTAGAAAATGCATTTCCTGGACAAAATGCGTGGGAATGCTGAATAGCATCAAAACTGCCCCATCACAAAGCCCCCATCAAAACTGCCCCATCATATTGCCACCATCAAAATTGCTCTATCAAAACTGCCCCATCATATTGCCACCATCAAAACTGCCCCATCAAAACTGCCCCCATTAAAACTGTCCCCATTAAAACTGCCCCATCATATATCTCTATTATAAATCAGTACATGGTGTGTCTGTGCTCTCCCCCGGGCTCTGTAATCTGAGATGCTCCAGCCGCCTCCCCCCACTGCCCATCACTGTGTATAAGAAGCTTTGGTAACCATGGAAACAGACAACAAAAGCCTGGATGCCCTAAATTTAATGAAATGATCAATAAACATAACCACTTAACAACCGGCCCATAGCCATCATATGACGTCCTCCCAGAATTCTGCTCTCACGCTCCACCTGGGGTGCGCACTCGAGAGCATCCATGAACGTCGGGCCCACAGGACCCCGCACATCACGGATCATGGTAAACGGCCGCTCAATGCAGAGCCAAAAAACGTACAGAATAATAATAAAAAGATTAATAAATAAAAACGAATAACAATAGTGGGACTGCTAAAGCATGTGGCCATGCTGTCAATGTTGTTTGTGTATTGTTCCTGTCTGACCATGCAAGTATGGTTTGGGAGCATGTGCTCATTGATCTCATTGCTTAATTATGTACACATAAATGCAGCTTCCAGCAAAACATGGTCACCAATGTATGTGTGGATTTGTGGGGTGGGGGCAGGTGTTATATTTTGAACATGTGGCTTTTTCATTATGTTGGAATGCTTTGTAAGAATGACTGTAAAGTATGTTTCTATAATCTTGTAAATAAAAATGTGACGTGTTGCCCGTTATACACTGAAAGTAAAGCTGTGTCCACTCTAAGGTTTAGACACATTTTAGATTGTAAGCTGCTATGAGCAGGGCCCTTAAAACCCAATTGCTAACACTTTCGCTAAATGTAGCAGCGTGTATCCTATAAAAAATTTTTAAAGCTAGTAAATGAATAGACATAATTTTGTTTCTGCTGGCAAAATAAAAGTAAATTATTGAGCTTGTTTTTTTTTTTCTTTCTTCTTTTTAATTAGTTTTGGGGGTGGTGGTTTTGGGGAAGTGTAAGATCTTACATCTTAGGCTGCTTTCACACTGGTGGAGCATTACAGGTGCTAACAATTGCGCCTGTAAAGAGCCTCTCCTCACTTCAGTGTGAACTGGCTCTGACCCTAGGTTCACACCTATGCATTTTTTGTGCGTTTTCAGAACACTCTACAGTCCATTATGCATTTTGCAGCCAGTGCGTTTGGTCGGGGACTCTTTTCATGCGATTTGTGGGTAATAGATTTCAATGGAATTGCACCAGAAATGCAACTGTAGCTTTTGTCATGTGATTTTTGATGTGTTTTGAATTTTTTTTTTTTTTTTTTTTTTTTACTTTAAAGAGTTTATTGAGGCCAATAATAATACAATATGAACAAGAAACACAATGTGATCCATGGCTATACAATCAAATAAGCTGAAGGTTATCTATAGAACCAAAATACATCACACTAGGAGCTGGCACCAAAGTAGTACAGTATGGGGGCTATCAACTTAGCCAAATAGCTCCACTTTAGGCGGTGATATAAAATCCTATAGCAGTGCTATTAAATAAAATCAACATACATAGTTCGAATACCACGTGCAATTATAACCAGAGAACATGTTTCCATTGTGTTTGACAAGGAGTGGGAGAGTCATAAAGCCTCAGAAGAGAATTATAGAAAGAGTAGGTAGCAGAAAATAGCGGAAAAAAGCTCGGAAGAGGGGAAGGGATAGGGGCCTTGAGGGGAAGAGGAAACGAAAAATAAGATAAACGAGTAAGTAAATGAAGAGTGATAAGAATGGAAGAGGGGAAGGAGAGATCAGAAATAAGAAAGCGAGGGTCAACCCCCAGAACCAGAGGAATCGCCTCCACGTGGCTTTGGGAGATGTGGACCATTCCTAAAGAGCGGTGTGCCACCCTATCTCAACCTGAGACAATCTCTGTGAATGTCGCAGAGTGCCTGAAGATAATCCATGGTTGCCAAGTTCCCAGGAAACTCTCCACTTTTTCATCTGCCTGAGCCCTTGTGTTTTCCATTTCGTAAATGTCTACAACTCTGTGTAGCCAATCTTTCACAGAAGGGACCAGGGAGGACTTCCAGTGCACTGGAATTAGGGATTTTGCCGCATTCAGTAGATGTACGGTGAGGGAGCGCTTATATTTCTTCAGGGACCAGCTGGATATGTGTAACAAGCAGCCAGCAGCATCCAGGGTCAAAGTGGTTCCTGTCATAGCTCTGATGTGCTTCCTCACTGCATCCCAAAAGGGAACAATCAGCGGACAGTGCCACCAGATGTGCAGTAAGGAACCCACCTCTCTCTGACACCTCCAACAAATTTCGGGAACCTGCAGGTTCCATCTGTGTAACCTTTGGGGGGTCAGGTACCATTGTGTCAGTAATTTAAAGGCCAATTCCTGAATTTTAGTGCTGATTGAGCACTTATGAGCTAACACACAAGCACCCCTCCACTGTTTCACGCTAATTGTTACCTGTAGGTCCTCCGACCATCGTCTCCTGGGTCCGTCACCTATTGGCTGTTTAGCCTCCTGCAACCAATCATCGAGGTAGCCTTATTGATTTGTGTACCAGAGAGACACACCGACTCAAAGCCTGTCAAGCGCCTAGTAAACGCACCTAACTTCCCGTGTGTTTGGAGATAACTACGCATTTGGAGGTAAGTCCAGAAAGTTAGCCTGGGCCGGCCTAAGTCCCCTTTAATTTCTGGGAGACCTTTCACCTCGTTGTGTGTGTAACAGTCCTTGGCTAGTAAGGGTCTATCTCCATTGATGGTCTGAAGCTGTGGGTTACCTAGCCCCGGTATGAAGTCTGGGTTGTCGTGAAGTGGTGTCAAGGGTCCTCTGCCTGAAGTGATTTCGGTCTGTTGGGGGAGATCCTGTATCAGCCTAAGTGTCGTCCCAGTTAGCGGGTGTCGTTTCAGGTCGTCCAGATATGCCACCCATGGAATCCAGGGTGAGAAAGTCAGCGGCAATGAGATGATTGACATCTCCAGCGCAACCCAGTCCTTAGTGTTGCCATGGCAGTGCCAATCTATGATTCTCACTACATGTGCGGCCACATAGTAGTTGTGAAAATCAGGTATTCCCAGTCCTCCATGCTCCTTTGATCTAATCAAAGATTCGTACTTAATTCTTGGCTTTTTATGCGCCCAGATGAACTTCATGATCAACGATCGGAGGGCATGAAATCATCGCCTCGGGATCTTGATGGGAAGTGTGCGGAACAAATAAAGAAGCCTGGGAAGAACTGTCATTTTGACGATCGCTGTGCGCCCAAACCATGAGAAGTTTCCCGTGTGCCATCTCGCAAGGTCTTGTTCAATGGACTTAAATACGGGCGTAAAGTTTTGCTCAAAGGCCTGGGAGACCTGCGAAGGCAATCTAATTCCCAAGTAATTCAGGGAATGAGATTCCCATCTAAAGGGTGAATTGGCTTTCGTCAAGATAAACGTCTGGGCCGGTAATGTCACGTTCAAGGCCTCAGATTTTGCGTAGTTTATTTTTAGGTTGGATATGTATCCATATTGTTTAAAAGCTTTCATCAGGTTAGGGAGAGACGTGTGTGGGGAAGTCAGGAAAAAAAGCAAATCGTCTGCATAGGCTGCAACCTTGAACTCCCCGCCCGCCACCCGAAAGCCACTTATGGAGGAATCTAAATTAATCAGCCTGATAAACGGCTCCAGAGTCAAAATGAATAACAGCGGAGACAACGGACAGCCCTGTCTTGTTCCATTAGCGATACGGACCCTCTCGGATAGTGTGCCATTTATTTTCAGTTGTGCCGTGGGATCCCGGTATAAAGTCGAGATCCAGGCTAACATGTTTGTGCCCAAGCTTACATGCCTGCACGTGGCCATCATGTAGTCCCACGCCACTCTGTCGAAGGCCTTCTCCGCGTCTGTAGACAGGAGAAGGCCCTCGACCTCACCCCGTTCAGCCGCATGGATCAGCAGCAAGGACTTGATAACATTGTCCTTGGTTTCCTTCCCTGGCAAAAAGCCCACCTGTTCCAGGCCTATCAAATTAGCCAGAAACGGTTTTAATCTTTCCGCCAGAATTTTAGCGAAAATTTTCAAATCTAGATTTAAAAGTGAGATTGGCCGGTAGCTTGCACACTCCGAGGGGTCCTTCCCTGGTTTCGGTAGGACCGTTATAAAGGCTTAGAGCCAGTCCTGTGACACCTTTGTAGACTGGGGCAAGGAGTTCAAGGCCTTCCCTAGAGGTCCATCTAAAAGGTCAATAAAAGTCTTATAGTAGATCGCTGTGTACCCGCCAGGACCCGGGCTCTTTCCCAGTTTCAGTGCTTTGATCGCCTGTCTAATCTCCGTCACCCCTATCGATTGTTCTAGAGAATCAGCATCTAAGTTATCAAGGGAGGGAAGACCGCTCTTAGCAAGAAAATCTGCGATAATCTGGGTTCTGTCGCCTAACATGTCTGGTTGTCTATGTTGTTGTGGAAGGTTGTAAAGATTGGAATAGTATGCATGAAAATGGCCTGCGATGGCTTCTGTGGTGATATCCAGAGAGCCACTGGACTGTTTAATGCCCAGTATGGCATTGCTGTAGTTCTGCTCCTTGAGGGCTCTGGCTAACGTCTTGCCTGTTTTGTTCCCCGACTCATAATAGACTCTTTTCCTAAAGAACAGTAATCGTTTATATTTTGTTTCAAAAATCCGCTGGAGCGCTTTCCGCAAGTCCAGCAGTTCCCTGGCCGAGTCTATCGAGAGCGACTGTTTGTGCAACGTCTCTAATTTGTCAATGCGGTCGGTCAGTGCTAATATTTCCCGTGTCTCCAGTCTCTTACGTTGTGCCCCTATTTTCATCAGCTCTCCCCTCATCGTACACTTATGAGCCTCCCAGACGGTCAAGGGGTCAACATCTGGTGTGTCGTTTCGTGCAAAGAAATCAGTAATGGAAGCCTTCAAATTGGGCAGCAACGTCTGGTCAGTAAGTAAGGAGGAATTCAGTGGGGAGGGCCTTGTCAGGGTCAGAGTAAGAGCAATTGGGGCGTGGTCTGAGATCGTTTGCAGACCAATACGGGCGTCTGTCAATTTAGCTAGATCATTCCGGGATATGAAAAGATAGTCTAATCTAATGTGCTTTTTGTGGGGGATAGAGTAAAATGTGTAGTCGCGCCCGTCCGGGTTCCGAAATCTCCAAGCATCAATCAGATGTAAGGATTGCAAGAGCTTTTTGATACACTGGAGGGTCTTATACCGCACACAGGTTTTGCCCGTGGATGTGTCCAATAGCGGGCTCAGCGGTATATTAAAGTCTCCACCCAGAACCAGGCAGCCAGTTGCAAAACCCATTAACTGATGGATCAGATGCCTGCAGAACCTCAAATGGCCTTTGTTGGGAAAGTACACATTTGCTATAGTGATGGGTGTTCCGCCATACTTCCCTTTAATGAATATATAGCGTCCTTCCGTGTCAGCTAACTGCTCCGCCAACTCAAAAGGCGCATTTTTATGTATTAGGGTTGACACCCCTTTGGATTTGGCTAGGTTATTTGTGGAATGGAAAGCCCTGGTATAGGTCGCGTCAGTAATTCTAGGCACAGCATTAGTCTTAAAGTGTGTCTCCTGTAGTAACACAAAATGTGGCTTACCCTTCTTGGCTTCTCGCAGCAGCGTGGTGCGTTTTTCAGGGATATTCATTCCCCGTACATTATGCGATATCACGGTGGGTGCAACACCCAGGGATGTATAGGCCATGGTGCGTGGCCAGGAGACTCGAGGCTCGGAGGACCCTGTGCACTGGAAGAGAAAGCAAAAAGGTAAATAAAAGTACCAGTGGGTGGCTTTAGAAGCGTGGATTCAATGGCAGAGAATTTTATTATATTAATCTAAGAGGTTGACCCAAAGCCCCAAGAAAAGAGAGATCTAAGGCTATAGTAAAAGGAGAACAAGTATTATCACTAGATAGTTCCCTATCCAGCTACGATGTGGTGACCCTGGAAGAGCCAAGGCACCTTGTGGGGGAGGGAGGGAGACGGCAACTCGGAACTTATGTGAACCAACACAGATTCCTATATACTGTGAGTAAATTGGTTGTTACGTAAAGATATCTCCACTCAACACACGGCCCTGATACATAAACTTATTAAACAAGCGCATTAATCAACCCTGAGAGAGTGGGATCCCGCGCCCCGCCGAAGTGAGGCGCCCGACCCCAAACTCCACCTGTTTTAAAGAACATATATATATATACCACTACAAACACAGTGAACTGATCAACATCTCAAACTTTGGAAACCCCGCAGCAACCACCGCCTTCCAAGCGTCGTGGCTGCGTTCCAACCCCGTCAACATCCTGCAAACCATAAAATGCATGCCCAGCCACCCCCCGAACAGACCATGCAGCTTTGAAAGGCAGAGTAGTAGTCCGCTGCAATGTAGTAAACACGAGCTGTGTCTCCATAGGTATGAACTGCAACCCCTTGGGGGACTCCCTTCCCAGTCTTGTGGGGGACAATTCAGTTTGCCCGATCAAGGTGCCAGTCAATCTTCCTCGTGCAGATGAATCGATGACAGGTTATTCCCCGTAAAGCAGTGAAGCCTACTGAGCCGTTTGAAGGAGAGTGGCGTTAGGTTTGGTGCCCCCCAAGGGGGGTCGAGATGTTATACTGTCCGCTGACGGTCGCTACAGGGCAACCAAATCAACAAAAAGAAGGTTTACACACCGTCTAATGGCGTTGGACCCTCGTCGGTCACGGTTTGTTAAAAGTAACAGATGCAAAAGCTGGTGACGGTGCTGTGAAGTGAGCCTTGCTCTTTATTCTCCAGACCTGT
The DNA here is from genome assembly GCF_037356315.1 of Lithobates pipiens. NCBI lineage: Eukaryota > Metazoa > Chordata > Amphibia > Anura > Ranidae > Lithobates > Lithobates pipiens. The sequence continues at coordinate 395,021,304 of NW_027507903.1, forward strand.
CCCGCTCCAGGGCACCTCTCAGGTTTGGCGTGCCAACTTTCGAACTTCCAGCTTTGCCATATTTCGGTTTCTTGTTGCCGTGCTTCTCCGGAGTGGAGAACGGCGAACGCGCTTGGCTTTTGCATTTAGGGGGAGGGCAAATTCTGCATACCAATCCGGCAGCTCCACAAGCTCCAAGCCCAGATTTGCACAAAAGTCCGGCAGGTCCAGAGGTGATCGCAGCACATGTTGGCGACCGTTAGCGGCTACAATAAGTGCAAAGGGAAAGCGCCACGTGTATTTCAAGTCTTTTTCTCTCAGCTGCTCAAGCAATGGGCGTAAGGCTCTGCGATTCCTGAGAGTGATCTGTGATAAGTCCTGGAACAGCATGATAGTCTCACCATTAAAAACAATCCTGTCATTCCTGCGGGCCCTGCGCATTATGGACTCCTTTAGCTGGAAACTTTGGAGACAGCAAATCACATCCCTGGGAGGAGCATTATCCAAACCCCTTGGTCTGAGGGCCCTGTGTGCCCGGACAAACTCAATCACTGTGTCCTCTTGTCTATCCAGGAGGCTATTGAACACTCTTTGTAGCGCGGGGACTATTTGGTCAGTATCCACAGATTCGGGTATTCCCCTCACCCTTATATTGTTCCGTCTACCCCTATTGTCGAGGTCTTCCAAATGCCTGTTCATTTCAATAAAATGCTGTGCATGTGCCGTTGCCACTTCATCTAGTCTATGTAGAGCCTTGTCCCTCTGCTTGCCTGCATGCTCTGTGGCTGCCAGTTTTTCAGTGAGAACCACCAGGTTCGTTTTCAGGTCAGTGATTGCGGCTGAGAATGTAGATTTAATGTCCGCTGTGAAGCAGGACATGTCCGCATATGTCAGGGGCTGATTGGACTTCGTTTTCCCCCTACCTGGGGCCTCCGTGGCCGAGTCTGAGTCTCCGCTCTGGTCCACCTCATGGCGGGGTGTCGGCGCCATCTTGGATTCGGCTGCGCTGCTCCTGATGGCGGAGCTGTGTTTAAACAGCTCCGAGATGTTTCTTGCTGCCGCGGGTGTCTGGCCATGTCTGGGGCGAGAGGGTGCCGTGCTGCAGTGCTTTTTACCCGGCATTGAGGGCTGTGCGGTGGGTTTTCAGGCCATAGGGCCACGTGTCCGACGGAGCTCACCTAGTGTGCTGCCATCCTCGTTGCGCGCCAAGCCACGCCCTTGAATTTTTTTTTAATACTGTATGTAGCCAGTTGCTAACCAGGAGGACCGGGAAGCCAGCTGCCGTGTCCTTAACCAATGAATCTTCAGCTGTCAATGGCTTCCCTAATGAAAGTACAAAAAAAGCCAAAAGTAGGCAAAAAGACTAAATTTTGCCCCCCCAGTTCTATACCAGACTCCTCGGGTCTAGTATGGATTCAGAAGGGACCCCCCATGCCAAAAATTTCCAAAAATTGCTTGGGGTTCCCCCCATTACCAGGCCCTTTGGGTTTGGTATAAATATTAAGGGGAACCCTGTGCTATTTTGTTTTTAAAAATGGCGTGGGGTCCCCCAAAATCCATAACAGACCCTAATCCGAGCACACAACCTGGCAGGCCGCAGGAAAAGAGGGGGGGCCAGAGCGCCCCTCCTCCTAAACCCTACCAGGTCACATATCCTGAACATTGGGAGGGTGCTTTGGGGGCCTCCCAAAACATCTGGTCCCCATGTTGATGGGGATAAGGTGCCTTATCCCCATAACCTTTGCCCAGTGGTTGTGGGGGTCTGCGGGTGGGGGGCTTATCGCAATCTGGAAGCCCCTTTAACAAGGGGACCCCCAGATCCAACCCCCCCATGTGGTACATTGTACTCCTACACATTCACCAAAAAAAGCAATAAAATATGACAAAAGACAATAGCCGGTTTTTGACAATGCCTTTATTAAAAATGTCTTCTTCCTCCGGTCTTCATCTTTCTCCTCCGCCACTCCCGCCATCTACCCGCTATGAAAACAAACCTCCTTCGCCGCTGTGGCCAGCCGATCTGTCCACTTCCATAGCGCCCATTTCATATATAACCATGGTGCGTGGCCACCGGATGATGTCATCAGGAGACCCCGCCCCATTGTGGGGCGGGGTCTCGGAGTCACATAATCCGCCCCATCGTGGCGGAGGAGAAAGACCGGAGGAAGAAGCGGGGGTAGGAAGAAGACATTTTTAATAAAGAAATTGTCAAAAACCGGCTATTGTCTTTTGTCACATTTTACTGCTTTTTTTGGTGAATGTGTATAATGTACCTGATACCCATTCACATGGGGGGTGGGATCTGGGGGTCCCCTTATTAAAATCACTGCTCCCGAAAAAATGTCCACTTTAAAAAGATTTTTTCCATTTGCATGCCTTATTTGGGCGCTATTTTCTTTGACTGCAGGATCATTTTTCAGCGCTATAGTAAATGACCCCCAATATATCCTGATTAAATCACAATTCCTGGCATGAAGCTTTCTCCGAGCATCTTTTGACTGTGATGTTCTATTCTAGTTGGAACTTTTATGTTTTGTTTGCTTTCTTTTTCAGTTTAAATATGTTTTCAGACATGTGGATATCTCTCTGTAAGCCTGTATTTGGTTAAATAAGTATATTGCTACTCAATGTTGTAACACATGTTTATGAGCAACTCTGCATGTTTCATGACTGAAAATTGTTGATTTGAAACTGTTCTTGATTGACTTTGTAATGCTTTATACTTTAAGTATTGTAATGAAAAAAATGCATTTGTTTAGATGCGCTAAGAAACATTTACATCCATCACATTTACATAGTTACATAGTTAGTCAGGTTGAAAAAAGACACAAGTCCATCCAGTTCAACCAAAAAAAGAAATATATATATATATATATATAATAAATATACCAGCCCATATACCCAATTCTATACCCACAGTTGATCCAGAGGAAGGCAAAAAACCCCAGCAGAGCATGATCCAATTTGCTAAAGCAGGGGAAAAAATTCCTTCCTGATCCCCGAGAGGCAATCGGATTTTCCCCGGATCAACTTTACCTATAAATTTTAGTACCCAGTTATATTACGTACACTTAGGAAATAATCCAGGCCTTTCTTAAAGCAATCCACTTAAGCATGTTTAGACACATTTGCACATTTCTATGCGTTAAAAACACAGGATTTTTACAACCGTGGATGCACTTCTGTTGTATTTGTTTATACTGCTAAACACAGTGCTACATTACGGCACCCAACACACCAGTCTGAAAGACCTCATTAATTTCTAATATGGCGCGTGCAGAATTAGACACTGCACACAATGTTTTCTTTTTTTTTTATTTATGCCCATGTAAATGAGGCCTGAGGAGTTTAAAAAAAATGGATAAAAAATGTACATTTCTTTATGACTTTTTTCAAAGTAAGCTTCTGGGAAAAAGGAGCAACATTAAAAATACATTTAGATAACATGCTTGGGAGATGTCTTAGTGTAGCACTAAACTCTGGTTAAAAAAATAATAATAATAATATATATATATATATATATATATATATATATATATATATAAAAGAGGGCCAGTATGGTGGCCCGTAATTATGGGAGGAGCCCGGAGGGTATATAATCAGACCACCCACAACGGTCTGTGTCGGTTCCAGTGCAAGGTACTGCACATCAAGGGGCTGACTCTTCTCAGCTCCCTCACGGTCGACTATCTGTGCGTCCAATCCCAGGTGCACTTCGGCTTCTTCATTCGTGGTCTTCGTCGGCGGTTCCCGCTCATGGTCGCAGATAAGTAGTATCCAAATCTTTTCATATCATGTGCAAACTTGCGGCTTATTATGCTTACTATCCTGCACCCCTTTCGCAAAACCTACCTCTGAGTTGTTGACACTCATGTCCCGACATCTTTCGGCACAGGCATAGTACATTCGTAAATTCCTTCTACCAAACATACGATTCATTCATAGATCCAAGCCTCCGAGTTGCTGTCGGTCGTTCTCCAATATCACTCGCCATAGGCTTCACTAGTTATAAGATTCACTGTTCTCATCCTTTTTGAGATAAACAGGTATTGTTTGTATGGGTTTCTGTGGCTGATTGAGGTGTAATTAAACCCACCTGATGTCTTTCCTGCACTTGACTAGCCTAGGGGGATGGGTGGTTGATAGGTGTTTGGTTTCACAGTAAGGAATGGCATACACTCTACAACCAATTCGTATCAGATACTCCTTACTGCCAATTTATATCAGATTCATCTCATACATTTTTTAAGCTGATTCGTGTGAAATGCATTGCACAGGCTGACTCTGCCAACTCACTGCGTGTCCACGTAGTTGTACCTTTGAGATCGGTCGTATATCTTCATCGATTGTCCCACGCTCGGACCGCTACACACTCGCTGTTGCAGGTAGGACTTTGTTGTTACCGCTCCTCTAAACTCTAGTAGTTACGTTATCATGTTCGTTTATCATGTTCGTTTTGCAAAAAGTCGCACTTACGCCACCGTAAAGTCTTTCTATGTTATCTTTCATGTATTTCATGCTTTCTACCCAACGCGGGTTTACTCGAGCTGTTCACTTCACGGCGATGCGGTCAAATCCGACATTCAAGCCCCTTACTCACCTCGCGTCTACGGCCGATTCGAATCTAGTCGCAACTTCGCTTCTATGTTTCAGATCCTTGGCAATCACAAAGCCCCTTCAACCGCCATCACTATTTAGTTGATTCGAACCCAGCCATATCATCGGCAATACGGTCAGATCTGTCATACAAGCCCCGTAGTCACCTCACATCTATGGGCGATTCGAATCTAGTTGCAACTTCGCTTCTATGTTTCGGATCATTGGCAATCACCAGCCCCTTCAACCACCATCACAATTCAATCAATCCGAACCCAGCCATATCCTCAGCGATACGGTCGGATCCCATATATGAGCCTCTCAGTTGCATCTACGGAGGATTCGAGTCTAGTCGCAGCATCGGAGCAACGATTCCAGTCCTTGCCAAACGCAACTCTAACAACCAAGCCGAATCCTGTTGCATCACCGACTCAAATGAGTCAAATCTTTCGTAGACTATTCCATAGCTATAACCCAGTTTAAACTAGTCACATCGACTGTACGAATTCAGCAGTACTTACGTTTGACTTTCTCAGTCTATCCATACATGATCATACACAATTCTCTCCACCAATTTGCTCAGTGTTGCGCACGGTCATTCCTACATAATCACATTTCCTCTATAACCTTTTCTTTCGCCTTTCAACAAAGCTCCTTGCAATCGCTGCAAGCATCAATGCAATAGCTCAATACGGCCACTCATCTCCAGTAGCAACACGGCTGCTCTCCTCATTCCTACACACTTTAATAATAGTAATTTATAAAATTATTATTAAATTTAATAATTTAATTTATAGATTCAAATAAAGCTGCTTTCTTGCAATCGCTGCAAGCATCTCTGCAATAGTTTAATATGGCCACTCATCTCCAGTAGCAACACAGCTGCTCACCTCATTCATCCATTAATTTATTCTCACCTCATAATTCAAATAAGGCCGCTTCCTTGCAATCGCTGCAAGCATTTCAGCAAGTAGCTCAAACTGCCACTCATCGTCTCCAGTAGCAACACGGCTGCTCATCATTTTCTCTGTCGCTTTCCCCTTTTTAGGCCAGTTAGAACACCAGTTAGTCCACCCTGCACCAGGTTTGGACAGTATCTCCCAAAAAAAAAAAAAAAAAACATTGTCGAGGGCTTGCATATTCACCAGGGGGCCAGCTTTGCCCTAAAGAGCTCTTTGCAATCCCCCTTGTGAAAACGAAATTCTCATGTCACCTTACTACAGGCTCCCGGTCAACTCAGTTCTCGACCCCAACCAGTCGACTTCACAACTAGTGCATAAAGTCAGGTGTTTAGTTCAATGGTATTCCCCCTTTCACTTAAACACTCTTTCACTACATATTTTTACTTCACATACAGAATTTGACCTGCTCCTGAAGCGTTAGCAACTGTCACATACTTCTGTGCACTTCACTCTGTTTTTGAAGCACAAGCCTTCAATACGCAGACAAGGTCGCCTAATCTCCATACTTACTGGCAGTGCAAGCATTAGTAGACCGAACCCACGTCAATTAACTACAGATCGCAACATTCCTACTTAGTATACCAGACTTCAGCTACCCACCCCAGTCCGCCCTGGGGCACTCTGGTTTATTAGTCTGTGCCGAGCACATACTGACACCTGAGCTATCGGTTACCTAGCCAGTCACCTCCTGGCTCACCTCGGTTGTCACGCATTCTTTTGAGTTTTCTAAAGTCACACTCAACAGCGCTCGAGCGCAAACCAACTGTCACTATGGCTGTCGTTCCTTGTCCTATTCTTCTTGTTTCCTTCCGCCTTTCATCTTATCTACCCAACGCAACTATCCCCTCCTACTTTTGCAACTTACCTCAAACATACGCACCCCCCCCTTGCTTTTAGTTGACGCCATGCCGCAGGCAGACAGTGAGGACTTTGCCTCAGCCCTGCCATCACCCTTTACAGGCTCAGCAAGCAGCGGTTTACAGTCTCACAAGAGCTTGGACCAATAAAAAAAAAACGAAAAAAAAAAAAAAACCTCATAGCAGAACGGTGTCGCAGGAGTAAATCCTACCCTGCCGCAGCCAGGAAACCAAGCCTTTAGGCTACTGTTTCCACCGCCAGTGGCAGCCCTTCCAGGCACCACTTCAGTCTATCTTCTTTGCAACTACTCAGCTGCACTCCTGGGTAACCACACTGTCAACAGCAGTCGCCGAAGTCCAAGCAGAGTGACAGCCCTGGAGGTACGCCCAACCGTGCCCCTACCAGCTCCAGTCACCACCGTCATTCCCGTACCTTCACTTACAGATACACCCAACTTCTGCACCATCGTCTTCCCTGCACACCTTGTCCTAGCAGGGCATCTAGGAGGACATCTTGGATGACAACGAAGTTAACTTAGCATCCCTCCTCATAGCAGTACACAAGCGGGGAGATGTCTCCGTCATCCTGAAGGCCAGAGACCCTTTACTTAATCGCAAGCTCACTGTCACAGAGTTTGTGCTGGCCTTGGGGACAGTCAGAGACATGCAAGGCAGAGCAACCCCAACAGGAGGGTAGAATTGGACCCTTATCTGCATGCAGCAAGTCACAAGTACGCAGGGTGCCCATCCTTTGACTATCACCGCTCATTTTCAGCCAAGGCAGCAGCCAGACTCAAGGGGATCCTTTACCTCCCATCTTTTAGTGTTTCTCTTCCAGGTAAAGACCATGACTAAATCCTTAAATTAAGATGTGCCAGCTATAGCAGATCTGGCCATGGGAGTCGAATTTCTCACAAATTGGAATGGCATGCCAATGTGTATTCCCTCAGCATCTCTCTCTTCATCTCAGGTAGTCATGGTCACCACAGCCTCCACAGGTCCTCGCCTCAATTTTGGCCAAATTGGGTTTATAGGGCCATGGCCGTCAGAAATCCTCTTGATTCCTGGGTTCAGTTAGTCCTCCTCTTTGTTCGACCTCTACCCCATTGTCGCAGCAGCTCAAGTCTGCAACAACTGGGCAGGACAAACAGTGACGTTCGCCACAGACAACAAAGCCACAGCCAGTATTATGAATAAAGGAGGACCTAGTAGCCTGCCATCGTGGCCTTCCTGCGCAGGCTGGTGCCACTATCCCCACAGCACCAATCTAACGTCCTATGCGTCCACATCCCAGACAAACGCAATAATCTGGCCGACGCACTACCCGTTAACTTTGCTTCATTATTTTGCAGGAACCTGGAACCGACCCGACCATGTCTCTTATCCCACACTGGTCGTAGCTAACCTCGGATTCAAACAACACTTTCACAACGCTACCTGCCTTTTTAATCTTTCACTATCTCACAACACCCTGAAGGCCTACCGTGCAGCCTAGAGGTTCTATGTCAGGTTACTAGCCTCAAACCCCAGAGCAATACCAAGAGTTCTCCATCACATCCTGGTCTTCATATTATGCCACCACACACAGTTGGCATTGTCACACAATACCTTAGACCCCACTCAGCTGACATCCAGTATTTCATCCCCTTATGAGATCCTAACAAACCGTCTTGTTTGCCGCCCATACGGTCAAGACCATGTTGTGTGGTATTCACAGGCAATGACCCCAAATCAGTATCAAACGGCTACCCGTCACCAGCGCCATATTCCGAGACGTGTCTTTCATCCTGTCACATTCCCCTTTGGCTAAATTCAGCCTGGTCGTTCAAGCAGCCATCTACCTGGCTTTCTACAGCTTCTTACGCCCCAGTGAATACTGTCACCATCCCAGTTGTAAAGTGTTACGTAGACGCCACCACACACGCCATCAGACTTACTTCATCTTGCTCCTCAGGGTGTCCAAAACACAATAGTCCGGTCCAGGGGTTGACATCAAACCTTTCCAAACTCTCAAAGCCTGGTGCCCCGTGTCCATCCTAGATCAATTTTTGGCCCATATGTTTGATCCCTCGCAGGACAGCCCATTACTACCGTTCCCGATTAGTACCCCAGGCATAAACCAGTTCATTAGTCACGTCAGGTTCCTTTTGAGCAAATTAGGCAAGGACCTTGGTCATTTTCTTGGACATTCTTTCGCATTGGAGCAGCATCAGCAGCCTCACGAAACGGGGTGCCAGTCCACGCGATCAAAGATGGGCAGGCGGGAATCCACCTGCTTTACTCGATACATCTCCAATCCATAAGTGGAAATGTCCTGAGCCTTCAGCAACTTTGCCCCGTAGTGTCTTGTTGTACATACATTAATAATTACCTCCCTAAACCAAGTCTTTTGCGGCCTTCTCTTGACATATCGCCCAGCAGACCAGGGCTCACCGCCCAGCTCACCAGGGCTTACCTTACAGCAGACCAAGGGCACAATTCAGGTCTATTTTATGTTGTTAGTCTTGTGACGTGTTTATGTGTTCTTTCATATCTCTTAGAGCGGAGGGCTCCGACCATAAATATATACTATATACCCAGGGACATAACGAAATAACAGTGTTCATACAGAGTTGAGTTAGAACATTCTAAAGACCATAAAAAATAATAGATAAGGCCTTGTAAGGAGTCAACAATAGACCAGAGTATCAAGGGAATAAAAAGGAGAGAGGTGGGGAGAGTTGTCCTCACAGATCTGACATCATGTTAAAGTCACTCTAGACTGAAAGGATGTAAAGAGGGAAGGGAAGGGCATAATTAATCCAGGGTTTCTGGGTCTTTGGGTCTTTAGAAAAATTTGGTGGAAGTAATTTAAAATACTAGATCTTTATTCATGAAGCATTACCGTGGTCATGTGATCTTTCACTTCCTGAATAAGGACCAAAGGTTTTTTCCAAACCTTGGTTCGAGTCTGACAACCAAAAACAAACCGATTTCCAGTTTTAATTGGTGTTGGAGTAGGCCTGGGATTGGACATTGTACTGTAATAAAGCTAGTATAGCATTGCAATGAATCATTGTGGGCGAAAAATTAGATGTGCAGGATATTGCTGCACTGTCCACAGCTTTGAAATCACTACAAGTAGGGTTTGCGTGGGTTATATGGGCAGGGATCCAATACCACCTGAAGAGAACCTTGTATGCTAACTGAGAATAGATGTGTTGTAGGAACATTTTGCTTTGATCCATCCTCTATATCAGGGGAGGTTGCAACATCTTCCCAGTGGCCTACATAGGAGATGGTTGATGTGTAGTTCTGGTTAATTAGTGTGGAGTAAATATCATAAATAAGTCCTGGTGATCCAGGAGAATGCACACACCTATGCTCAAAGTCTTTTTCGATAGGGGAAGTCAGATACTTGGCGTAGGTCATTATCCAGCGTTGAAGTTGTATATAATGGTAGAATTGAGATGAGGGGGTGGGCCTTGTGAGTTTCTTGTATGGAAACCCAGGAAGGAAATATCCGAGTCAATAGAAAATGGTACACATTCATGAACCCGCGGACGACCACCACATGAATGCTTCCGGTTACTCCAAGGTGGGAAAAGAGGATTATATAGAATCGGCAGTAAATGTAGCAGAGCTGCAAAATTTGAGCAGCTAAATAATATTTGGACCTCCCTGCAATCTGAGGGTAAAAAGTGTGGAACGAGGAACCGAATAAATAGCCCAAATAAAGAAGAGAACCTTATGCTGTAGGAGGTGCAAATAAAAGGGGGACTCTAACTGCCAAACAAATCTATTAATATTCTATGAGAAGGTGATCTGCCATCTAGATGAAGGAAGGCCGATAGACATAATGTATCTGGATTTTGCAAAGGCATTTGATACAGTTCCACACAAATGTTTACTATATAAGCAAAGGCCTGTTGGCATGGACCAAAGGGTGAGTACCTGGATTGAAAACTGGCTACAAGGGCGAGTTCAGAGGGTAGTGATAAATGGAGTAATCGGAACGGTCCAATGTGGTAAGTGGGGTTCCTAGGGGTTCTGTCCTGGGACCAATCCTTTTTAATTTATTCATAAATAATCTGGAGGATGGGATAAATAGATCAAACTTAGTATTTGCAGACAATGCTAAGTTAAGCAGGGCAATAGCTTCTCTGTGGAAATCTTACATGTAGATCTAACCAAATTAATGGGGTGGGCAACTACATGGCAAATGAGGTTTAATGTAGAAAAAGTAATGCATTTAGGTGGCAAAAACATGAATGCAATCTACTCACTAGGGGAGAACCACTGGGGGAATTTAGGATGGATTAAAAAGGGAATTAACTCCAGAGATAAAACAATAATTCTCCCACTTTACAAGACTCTTGTCCAGCCGCACCTGGAGTATGCTGTCCATTTCTGTGCTCCATTCCTCGGGAAGGATGTGCTAGAAATGGAGCGAGTACAGAGAAGGGCAACAAAGCTAATAAAGGCACTGGAGGATCTTAGTTATGAGGAAAGATTACAAGCACTGAACTTATTCTCACTGGAGAATAGACATTTGAGAGGGGATATGATGTAAATGTATAAATACCGTACTGGTGACCCCACAATAGAATAAAACTTTTCAGCGAAAGGGCATTTAAAAAGACTCGCAGCCATTCACTAATATTAGAAGAAAGGTGATTTAACCAGAAACTGCATAAAGGGTTCTTTATGGTAAGAGTGGTAAGAATGTGGAATGCTCTTCCAAAGCAGTGGTTTCAACAAGGAGCATAGATAATTTCAAAAAGCTATTAGGCACCTAAACGACCAAAATATACAGGGATATGCAATGTAATATTGACATAAAAGCACACACACACAGGTTGGACTTGATGGACTTGTGTCTTTTTTTAACCTTACCAATTATGTAACTGATAAAGACCAAAAGTGGTAGACATCTTTTGGCAGAATTGTCATTTTAACAGTGTTGACATGCCAAGATAAAGAGGGAAATCGCCAGGACTGCATAAGAGAGGTCAGGGAGCCTAGCAAGGGATAGTAGTTAGCTTTAAAGGGAGGAGTAATTGTAATCTAAAGTTGAGGCTGCTCTGGCCTTCCACTGCCCTTCATATGCCCCAATTACTGAACATATGCCTAGCTCCCATGTTGTTCACGTTGAATATCTGGAAAAAGTGCACTGACCGCTTTTCCCTATCCTCACCGGGTCCACCACTTTTGAATATCCTATTTAACCCAGACATCCCAGATAGCCTGTCCTACGATCATATGCTACCATGGACCCAAGCGGGACTTTTTCAACTCCGACACTTTGTTAACCCAGCGACACCCCATTTATTGACTTTTCCCACCTTGCAAAAGCAACACCAGATCCCCCAAGAGCTTCTACATTCTCACTTACAGATCAGACACTTTTTCTCTACCAGATCCCCTTCTCTGACTTGGACAAACTCACAGACTTTGAGATCCTATGTGCTAAAGGTCCTAAAGAGCCCCAACTGAGCTCTACTATTTACCGTACACAATATTACATGAAGTGATTCCTATGACAGTGAACACCCACCACTACATGAGGAAATGGTCTCAGATTCTACAGCACGATATCTCCCTGGTGGACTGGGGGAACATATGGGAGCACACTTCCAGAATATCTCGATGTGTGACCCACAAGGAAACTGCATACAAAGTTCTAATGCACTGGTATAGGACCCCAGATATTCTACATGCCCGTAACAGATTAATTTCAAAGCAATGCTGGAGATGTGGTGGGGAAGTCGGCTCTCACTACCATATTTTTTGGGACTGCCCCCTAGTCCATCAGTTCTGGCTCCAAGTCCAAAATCTGTTAGAAAACACTGGCTGGCATGCCTATTCCCCTGACGCCCATGCATTATCTGCTAGGCCTCCCTTTCTCTGGTATTTCTAAGGCCTTGCGCAGATTGTTGTCCTTCATCTTATTGGCTGCTAAAAGGGTCATACCCAGGTTATGGTTGTCCACCTCTCCACCAACACTTCCGCAATTGATCACCACTGTAGCTGACATACGCGGAATGGAACACTTGACGGCCGTAGTGGAGGGTAAGGTGCAGAAATTTTCTAAAATATGGTTAACATGGGATGAGTCTACATATGGCTCTGATGGGATTAATCCTACTTAGTTAAAACCTGGATACATACATATCCCCGAGAGAAGGTCTGAAATTTATTTTTTCTTGTGTGTAAAGCTTTCTTTGAAGTTAAATGGTATGTTTACAGTTTCTGTCTATAACCCCCTTAAAGATACGGTAGAAGGTCACTTAAATTTCTATTATTTAGGGATGCGACCATCTCTCCCCCCACTCAAATTAATACTTTAATCACATCGCTATACCTCTATGTGTTTAGATTTTGTATGCCTGGTAATCAAAGTATACCTGCAATCTCGATATGTTAATATTAATATTTCATGTATATTTCCTTCTGTATGATGTTGAAAATGTAAAATAAACAATTACAAAAAAAAAATAAAAAGTTGAGGCTGCGCAGAGGTAGGTAAAGGCAATTTGGAAATGTGAAACCAAATCATTAAGGAGGGAAATATTCAAAGTGATTGTCAAAGATTGGAATTCCTGGATTTCATATTCTGGATTAATTAGTATTAATTCAGAGACCTGAAATGTCTACAAGCTAAGGTTAGGGTACTTTGTAGATTCAGGAGAGTAGTGAGTGGATTTGTGAGCACCAGGAGGGTGTCATCTTCAAATGAGTTCACATTATATTGTTATCTAGCATATGGGATTCCAGTAATGTTGAGATTCTCTCTAATGGACACTGCCAAGGGTTCTAGGGATAATATAAAGAGAATAGGGGAAAGGGGCAGCCCTGTCATGTTCCCTGGAAAATTAAAAAGATAGCTGAGGAATATCCTGCATACTTGACCGCTGCCGACAGTGAAGAGTGATACAGGATATAACAGAATCTCCAAAGCACCAACATTTCAGCACATACAGTAGGTAATCCCAAATAGAGAATCAAATGCTTTATAAATGTATCTAAGGAAAGGAGAAACCCAGTAACATGCATTGATGCAGAATGGAAAAAGATGAACAACTTTACAGACATTGCCCCCTGCCTGACGTCTGATAGATAGTTATTAATCCCAGTACCCAAGATCTTTAAAGCAGGATTTTCAAAATATCCCCCATTAGTACACCCCTCCCACACACACACACAAATGGACCATCAGTTCCGAATATCAGGGACCACACGTGCCGAATGTCAGGGACCACACGTGCCGAATGTCAGGGACCACCAGTACCGCATGTCAGGGACCACCAGTGCAGATTATCAGTGCGGTGTCACCAGTGCAGATTATCAGTGCCCATCAGTGCAGTGTCACCAGTGCAGATGATCAGTGTCCATCGGTGCGGTGTAACCAGTGCAGATCATCAGTACCCATCAGTGCCTTATATGTGCCCATCATTGTGGTGTCACCAGTGCCTTATCTGTGCCCATCATTGCATTGTCACCAGTGCCTTATCTTTGCCCTTCAGTGCAGAGCAGAAATAGTTACAGACAGAGAGCATCTTGGGCTGACAGGTCTGGATGTGATTGCACTGCTCATGGTACAGCCCCACCTCCCTGCACCGGAATTTTGATAGACAGTACAGAGCTCACTTTTCTAATGTGCATGGAGGCGAGGCTGTATGAAAAGCAGTCTTTGCAAATACAGATCTGTCAGCCTGAGATCCGCTCTATCCTGATTATCTGTAACTCTCCCTGCACTGGAGAGTGAGAGGGTGGGATGGCAGGAAGGTGGGCGGTGGCAGAGTGCTAGCAGGGAGAAGGAGGAGGAGGGAGCAGAGGAGGAGGACACCACCTCTATGGGCAGCACAGACCGGGGGCTGAGGTTACTGGAGGGTTAGCAGCCAGCGGTCTTGCAAACGGGAAATCCAAAGTCCTGACCTGAATCCTATTGAGATGTTGTGGTATGACCTTAAAAAGGCCGTTCATGCTCGAAAACCCTCTAATGTAACTGAATTAGGACAATTCTGCAAAGATGAGTGGGCCAAAATTCCTCCAGGACGCTGTAAAAGCCTCATTGCACGTTATCGCAAACGCTTGGTTGCAGTTGTTGCTGCTAAGGGTGGCCCAACCAGCTATTAGGTTTAGGGGCAATCACTTTTTCACACAGGGCCATGATGGTTTGGATTTTTTTTCACCTTTAATAATAAACACCTTCATTTACAAATTGCATTTTGTGTTTACTTGTGTTGTCCTTGACTATTGTTTAAATTGGTTTGATGTTCCGAAACACTTAAGTGTGACAAACATGCAAAGGAACAGGAAATGAGGAAGGGGGCAAACACTTTTTCACACCACTGTAGTTGGTGATGGTAGGAGATCAGAAACGAGAACATGTAATAAAGTGTAACGGTTGGTTACCACTAGTTACTAACATCCACCAAATCACCCTGCTGTCAGACCCCCATCTATCACCTCTGAGACAATGAGCAGTCATTTGCGTAGTTTTGTTGTGTTTATTGCGGGATTCAACTTGGTTGGGGTAAAGGAAGATATGGGACTTATTGAATTGTGATCACTTTTGTAAAACATTGATTAGCAGCTTTAGCCATGAAAATGATGTGCTTCTAACATTCACAGTCTATTTCCCTGCATATCTCCAATGCAGACTATTGATCCTCTTCCTCTGCACTCACTCCTATAGATTATCCCTTCTCTAGCTTCCTTTCTTCTTGTACAAATCCTCTACTGCAAAACTGTTAGACTCCTGTATCATCACTTCCAGTAATACAAAAAGGGATCACTCTGAATAACCCCAGTTTGCTGGCTGTACTTGAATGGTGTTGCTTCAGCAAATCAGTGAGCCAGAGGCATACAATGCCTCTCCCCAGCAGCTCAGTGAATTGGGTAGCTACTTGGAAGGTATTACCACAGTGCTTTACCAGGCCAGAGATACTTGTTACCTCTCCCCGACGTCCTAGCACATTGTAATGAGTGGACTACTGTTCCCAGTCAGTCCATAACTGCAAACGCTGCGTTCCCCCGGCTATAGCATTCTGCACCACTCTCAATAATTTTCCTTTTGCTTCTTTCACACTGGCCTTCTCCAAAGGGCAAGTTCTGTGTTCCCCAGTCACAGAACTTTGTTCTATTCTCCTTAGTCCTACTGTTCCCTTTTCTTCACCAATCTTCTCCTGTGTGCAAGTCCTGTGTTCCCTGGTCACAGCAGCCTGACACCAACTCCATGGTGAAGATCTTTATCCAGGAATACCTCCTAGCAGCTCCTCCATCCCTCCTCCTCGCTCGGTGCACCCCCAACGTGGGGACGCCCTGTGGCAGCTACTTAAAACTCCATTCTCCTTTTCTCCTGCCCCATCAGAACTCCCTGGCATCATGTAACCCCAGCTTATATGGGAGGTCTACCCACTGCCAATACCGATGGTAATTGGTCAGAACTCCTCACATGAGCTGCCTGCCACTCAAACCTCAGGTCCAATCTCTGTTCCGGAACAATCTTCCTGAAAGCAGGGGATGCGCTTCTGAGTCAGAGCACAGGTGGTCACACCCACCACTACATTAAACGCTCCCAATCTCAAATATGTAATTTCTTGAGACCCTAAAATGCCAGGGCAGTACAAATACCTCCCAAATTACACCTTTTAGGAAAGTTAATAGTCCCTTTCACACATGCGAACCATATGTAATTTTTTCATCCATCCCTTGAAAGATGAAAAACAGACATTAATGCATCTCTATGGAAAAGCGGATGTAAATGGATGATCATCCATTTACATCTGTTTACATCCACTTCCGTCAACATCCATTTTTTGGAACAGATCAAAGCCCTATTTTTCTTCCATTAAAAAAAGGGATCGGACAAAAAATGAATGTAAATGGACAAATGGTCCTTGCATGAAAAAATGACTGGGCGGTTCTAGCTGGAGGATGTAAAAAACTGATGTAAAAGCACGTGAAAAGGGAATGAAAAACTGATGACAAATTAATGAAAACCTGATGTAAACTTCAACCGTTTTTTCTTTGAAAAAAACGTGACTGTACTGATGAAACAAATGGTCCGCATTTGTGTGAAAAGGGGCCTAAGAGGCACAGTGAATTTTGAAAATTGTCATTTTTTTGTCATAGTTTTTTGAGAAATTAAGAAATTAAATATTCTTTTTTTTTTATTTATTTTTTTAAGTTGTAATTTTAACAAGTTATGTTTCACACACAGCATGCTGTAGGTGTACTTGCAATTACATTTCAAAACATTCTACTATGCCTCCTGAGTATTGGCATATTACAGTATATGTGACTTTTTCACAACCTGGATTTATAGAAGGGTCTGAAATCCAAGGAGCATCTTCAGTCACCCCAAGTTACTTATCACATTTGTGGAGGCCCTGGAGCCCCAGGACAGTGGAAACACCCACAAAATGACCCCATTTTGGAAAGCAAACACTCCAAGGTATTTTCTGAAAGACACAATGAGTCTTTTGAAAATGTAGTTTTTTTGCCACAAGTTTTTGGAAAATATAGGAAAGAAAATGAATATGCAAAGTTGACAATAAGATATTTCTAACACACAACAAGGATATACTTAGAAATACACCCCAAAACACATTCTGCTACTACTCCTTAATCTGGCAATATCACAGCCTAGGCACACAAAAGGGTCCAAAATCCAAGGAGCACCTTTAGGCTTTCCAGGCGAATAAATTACTCATCTAATTTCCCGAATACCTATCATATTTTTGGAAGCCCTGGAGCACCAGGACATTAGAAACACCCACAAAATTACCCAATTTTGGAGAGTAAATACCCCAAGGTTTTTATAAGAGGCATTGTCATTTTAACTAATTGACCTCCGGAAGATTTACCCCCCCCCCCCCTTCATGACCAGGCCATTTTCTGTGATACAGCAGTTTGTTATTTTGTGCTATAAACAAAAAAAGACAGACAACTAGAAAAAAAGATACTCTTTACTT
The DNA here is from genome assembly GCF_037356315.1 of Lithobates pipiens. NCBI lineage: Eukaryota > Metazoa > Chordata > Amphibia > Anura > Ranidae > Lithobates > Lithobates pipiens. The sequence goes on from NW_027507903.1 coordinate 395,038,659, forward strand.
TCTGATATAAAACATATCCAATAAACACATTTACATTTTCTTCATAAATTTAGGCCAGTATATATTCAAGAAAATCCCAATAAGTGTTTATTGATTGTTTTTTGTGCAAAAGTTACAGTGTCTATAAACGCATATACTATGGAAATCCTTTTTTTCTACTAGTAATTGCGGTGAACTGCGACTGCGACACTTTGTAAAATAATATGCACTGTCAATGTATAAATGACCCTCGCTGGGAAGGGGTTAAACATCTAGGGCAATCAAAGAGTTAAATGTGTGCCAAACCAGTGTTTATGTATACTATGATTTTACTAAAGGATGTGAAGGATTTTATTCAAAGTTTGCAGGGCAAGAAAATCCATTGAATGCTGCTGACAGGATGGAGCTCTGCCTTGTTTATATAGGCAGAGCTCCATCCTGTGTCTCTCCTCACCGATCCGCAGGTGCCGGCAGACATCCATTGGCCAGCACTCACTGATCTGCATCTGCTGTGACTAATCATTTCCCCGTAGGCGAAAGAAAGTGCAGAGTCAACTATATATATATATATATATATATATATACATATATACGTGATTCTGCACAGAATATTTGCCCTGTAATAGTAAATCTGCTATGGGGCAGTTGGGAAGTGGTTAATAAGATATTTCTTACACATAGCATGGAATACTTAAAATTACACCCCAAAACACATTCTGCTACTCCCTCTGAGTAAGGGGATAACACATGTGTGAGACGTTTTATAGCCTAGCCACACAGCGGGTCCCGACATCCAAGTAGTATCATAACCTCTTCTAATCCAAGCCAATTCTGACATTCTTCTGCTGTATAAAGCATACTTTTTTTCTAGAAAACTATTTAGAATACCCAAACATTATATCTTAGCCCTAGAGAATTAAATGGTGGTTGTTGCATATTTTTATGTCACATGGTTGCACAATGGTTTTCCAAACACATTTTTTGGAAAAAATATGCTTAGAAAATTTCAATGCACAAAAACACAGAATAATACCCAATATTTTGGTAAAATATAAAATATGATATTATGCCAAGTAAATAGATATCAAACGTGTTAAGCTTTAAAATTGCATCTGCCCGTGGAATGGTGCCAAACTACAGTACCTAAAAATCCTCATAGTTAACAATCTAAAAGCCTTTATAGGTTACCAGTTTAGAGTTACACAGGAGGTCTGGAACTTTAATTATTGCTCTCACTCTGACATTGGTAGTGATATCTCACATGTGTGGTGCGATCTCTGTTTACATATGCGAGCTGGACCAGCACACGTTTGCATTTGTGCATGAGCAAGGCCAAATGGGGCACTTTAAATTCTTTTTTTATTATTTATTTTATTTAAAAAAAACATTTTTACACTGTCTCTTTAATTTATTTTATCAACGTTATTTTATCAACGTAAGATCAACTTCCCCTGTGAAAGTATGGGCCATGACAGGTCCTCTTTATAGAGAGATCGGGGATCTATCTCTCCTCTCACTTACAATGCAGCAGATCAGACACTGATTGGTCTGATCAGCTGCTTCCCTGGCAGGTAATGGGCAGGTAAATAGAGAACCAAACCTGGAAGAGACGAACACACAGTGGGAGGAACAACATCAGTTCCTCTCACTTATGTGCCTGGAGCCAAATGCCACAGGCCGCATCTTTACCAGACTCCCCAAGAGCCCAGTAAAGGCAGCAGCAGGAGGGTGTGCCATCCCACCACCTGGAAAGAGCCACTCGGATTACTTTTACCGGATTTGGAATCACCAGTAATGGCAGGTCACTGGAAAGGACGAGGTTACGGTGGTCTAGGGGCATAAATTACGTATCCACAGTAAATTCCTGACTATCTATCACCTTTTTGGAGGTCGTGGAGAACCAAGACAGTGGAAACAATTGGAGATACTGGCTCTGACAGTGGTACTGGTAAGGTGATGATCAGGCCCCTGGTATGGCACTGATGTTTACTTTCAGTTTCTCTTGTTTACCTTGGGATTGCTGCGATTGGACGCGACAATCACATGTACAAGCCTAAGTGATCACCTGGACACAGCTGTTACAGTTAGTCCATCCAGTTGTGGATTTAATAGCTATTATAGAACCAGTTGGAGCCTGTCGCTTTCAAAGATGGCAGGGATTTTGGTAACTTCCATTTCAGATATGTCGGCATTTTGGAAATCTCAGGCCGACTCCAATAGTGGGGAAAGTCGTAGGTCTAAAAAGAAGAGGTCCACTTTCTCCATGATAAAAGGGGTAGTTTTGCCATACAGAGTCATGAGCAAATCTGAAGAAAGGAAGTAATCTTATTGGGATTAGATGTAATATTCCCACTATGAGTTATTAATTGATTCAGTTTGCAGGACTTTTCTGTGGAATTAATTCTCTTAGCAAGCGCGATCCCAGGTTTTTTCACGCATGAATAATGCTTATGTTTGGACCAGTGCACTGCTAATTCTAAACTGGTATTATTTGTCTGTGAAACCCACCTCACTATGAACTCAAAGTACCAATTAAAGTTCATGCAGATCAGGGATGGTTCTTTAAAACCAAACTCCAGCCAATTTTTTAGTTATTATTAACTAATTATTTAGTTTTGGACACAGTGGGGAAGTTATTGTTTCTGTCAGCATGCCAATTGAGGATATGTTTCCTTATTTCCTATAACTGTGACACCTATACAACAAGTGTGGGATTGATCTTCATATGAACCAGAAGGTACAGACAGCAGTAAAAACATTGTCAGAAGTTGTACCCTTCCTAGTGAATTTTACAGCACTTCCTGTCTGACTATCAGGACAAATTACGTATGGCTGTGATACAGTGCCAATTAACTAGTTTACCACTGAGTAAGAAGTCCCCCTATAATAGTAACAGTACACAATTTGTATCAGCACTACACGTACTATACATTTATCACCCATACTATAGTTTGAACTAAGTTAAAGCAGTTGTATAGCCTTTTTTTATAACTATTACCTACAGGTCAGCCTATAATAAGGCTGACCTGTAGGTAAAAAAAAATCTCCTAAACCTGTATGGTTTAGGAGATATTCCCCTCGCAATGCGCACAGGGGATTCTCGGCTGAAAGTCCAGCAGACGCCGGACCCTGCCGGAAAGAAATCTCCCGCACGCATGCGCGGGAGTGACGATATCGCAGCTCTGGCCACTCAAAGCGCCGGAGCTGTGATACCCGGAAGACACGCTGAGGGAACGTGTCAGCTCCCTCGGCATGGATCGGGTGAGATTTAGGGCCTCGTTCAAAGGAAAATATTTCATAATGAGCTAGTATGCGGTGCATACTAGCTCATTATGACTTTTCCCTTGCAGGTCAGAAAAAAAGTCAGCGGGTTTACTCCCACTTTAATCCCACCTAATGATATGCGTTTTTATAAAGAATTTAGAAATCTGAATAATTTTTTTCAGTCATGAAATTGTAATACATTTCTTTTCTCTACATACTCTACAGTTTTTTATATAGACTTCTCTGCTGGATTGCGGAAACATCATTTAAATTGTTCTGTCACACATGGAAAAAGATCTTTGTTTTTTCTGTGGGTGGGAGGTGATGAAATGTTACTGTCATGGGAGGAGGACACTGCTGTGTGTAGCTGTCTTAGAATGGTGCACCCCACCCAGTCAGTAACATATCTATCTGCAATCACTGCTCACCAGTGACGTTGAACAATGTGTTTAGATTTAGAAACACAAGTACTACAGAAAAAAACTTTTATTCCATGACCACTGCAGATGGCATTCAAAAGACAGTGTATTTAGTGCACAAAATATTTTATACGCTACAATTTCATTTTAGATCAGTTAAAATATAAAAAGAACCTATTGTATACGAAAAAAATAAATCTTATGTTATTAAATGTGATGTTGTATCATCTCTAAAGTAGAAATCACACTTGTTGAAATTTCTATAATACAAGCTCAAAAGAACAGAAACTTGAAGACGATTTTCTTATACACTAGATTGTTAAAGCTGAAACATTTGTAAAGCATTTGCTTCACAAAACTACAAACGGAAATTTATATTGGAATATAGAACTCTAAATAGACATGAATTGGAATTGGAATACATTTTTGTTTTGGGCTATGGGGTCAAAAGTAGTGATGGACGAACTGACACCAGCACCAAGATAGAGAGCACTGACACCAGCACCGAGATAGAGAGCACTGACACCAGCACCGTGATAGAGAGCACTGACACCAGCACCGTGATAGAGAGCACTGACATCAGCACCGAGATAGAGAGCACTGACACCAGCACCGTGATAGAGAGCACTGACACCACACCAGCACAGAGATAGAGAGCACTGACACCAGCACTTATGTGTTGACTGCAAAGGCTGCAGATGGCAACACTATTGTCAGCAGCAGACACGTTAAAAAAAGCCCACACTGCGGAGCCATGTGCCGGCATCCTGGGAGCGCCAGATGTGACTGTACATGGTTGATGCCTTGCTCCTGATACCTTAGCAGTCTGGTTTGTCCCTCCTGTGCAATGTAAGTTTCGCTTGCTTTTCCTCCCTCTGAACTCCCCTCCTCTTCCTCTCTTGGGGGCACCCACCTGACATCACTAGACACGTCATCATCGATGTCACCTTCCCCACCCCTATAATTAGAGATCTCGAAGTAGGCAGCAACACGGGAGACCAACCTCCTTGGGCTGATCTGGGTACTGTCGTCAGACTGCTGAGTGGCAGTTGTTGCTACCTCCTCTTCCTGATCCAATGCCAAGAATGGCTGCCCATCGGCAATGTCTTGTGATGGATCGGAAAATAATTCCTGTGACTCAAGCGGAGGGTGCAGATCGAGAGGATGAGGAGGGTGAAGAAGAGTAAGGCTGAGTGAGCCACTCAACTAAGTCTGGTGTGTCCTTTGACGTAATAGAATGCGCCTTCTGCAATTTGCCACTTTGGCTCAAGCCTGTTGCTCCTGCCCTACCCCTACCACCCCTGCGGAAGGGCCTACCTCTTCCTCTGCCTGTCATTTTTTAAATGACCCCATGACAAACGTCTCTAGAGAAGTGCAGTATATGTGGAAGAAGGTATATAACACCCCGCTTCAATTTGTAGTTTTTGGGGGCCACTGGTCTATCACACCAGTTATAATACTTTTTTGTAATTGCGTTTGTCACTCTTTGTAGTATTGCTGCAGAACCGCTCAGCAGTCACAATGCTGCACAGTGGAAATGCACTATACTATGCTTTCTATATTTGAAAGTATTTTATACGTGTATTACACCCCTATATACTGCACACCAAATAGTACATCTATACCAGTCCTTAAAAGGACCTTTGTGGACCCAATAGTAGCTAGTGAATTGCAGACTGTCCCTGCTCCAAACACCAAACTGTCCCTACACTGAGAAAAGACAGCTTCAGAATCGGTCAGCACTGCAGTGTACTATAATATGCTTTCTATATTTGAAAGGAAGTATATTATAAGTGTATTACAACCCTATATACTGTGCACCTATACCAGTCCTTAAAAGGACTTTTGTGGACCTAATAGTAACAGACTGACTGTCCCTGCTCCACACAGCGTCCTTTCCCTATACTGACAAAAGACAGAATGTAAAATGGCCGCCAGATCAGGTCTATTTAAAACGTAGGGGGTATGTCCATGTGCTCAAATGTCTCAATTGGCTGTCCTGTACCCCATGATGGATGTGTCATGGGTCAAAGTTCTTCACAATGTAAACTAATATGTCCGCTGCGAACAGCGCCAGAAGTCCACCGGTTTGGCGAATCGCGAATGAGCAAAGTTCGCCGTGAACCGACCGCAAGGCGAACCGCAAGGCCATCTCTAGAGAAATAGCTCTGTGGTTGGTTTTCAAATACTGTGTATTTGCACATTTCAACGTTTTTAGATTAAGAAATAATTCAGGAAAATGTATGTATTACTTAGAGGTGTTCAGCTATAGAGGTAGAGGCTTTAGTTCAAAGTTTTAACTAGAGTTTTTTCTTACTGTGCTCTTGTTGGACCACTCACTTAAAGTGGTTGTGAAGGTTGAATATTTTTTATCTTAATGCATTCTCTGCTTTAGGGTAAAAAAAAGCCCCACCTCTGTGCAACTCCCTTCCAGCCGATGGCTCCTGCTGCTTTCATTCACAGCCAGTGAGAAGAGAGCAGGGTCTATGGACACACAGAACCGGCTTGGCGGTGAGCCTGTACGAGTGCCCCCCCATAGCAAACAGATTGCCACAATGGGCACTTGGCGGTGGGGAGAAGCCAGGAGCACAACACCATGGTGACTTATCTCTTTTTTTTTATTCTTTTTTTATTAGACTATCTAATGCTACCTTTTGGAAAATGTGGAATAGTGTAAATCAGACTGATTCAAGCTTGAGAGTAAGACACCAATATTTAAATTATTATTGTTAATACAGTAAAACTTTGTGACTGTCACATATTCACTATGATCCCAAACAGACAAGTTGTTGTCTTTTCCAGCTCAGTAATATATTTATGAACAACACCAGGAATCAGTGGAATAACTAGGGGGTGGCTTTTGGGGCTATAGACCTGAATCTGGGACCCATAGCCCAGAGTCTCTACAGGGGTCCCCAAGGGGAGAGGAGGCTTTCTGGGGACCCTGATATAAGTGGAGGGCTCTTTGAGGACCCTGATTTAAGTGAAGGCTCTCTGGGAACCCTGATTTAAGGGGGAGGCTCTTTGGGGACCCTGATTGAAAGGGGAGGCTCTCTGGGGACCCTAATTTTAGGGGGAGGCTCTCTGGGGACCCTGATGCAAGGGGGAGGCTCTCTGGGGACCCTAATGTAAGGGGGGGGGGCTCTATGGGGATACACACACACACGCGCACACACACACACACACATATTATATGCATGTATATGCCTACATTTGACTTTTTTTACTACACTGCTATGGGCTCTAGCCCCAGATCTTTTGTAGACCTAGCAACGCCTCTGCCAGAAACTCTGGATGCTTGTAGTGAACAGGCATGGTTGACCTGCTTTTTGTAGGCCTGCAAGGAACTCCTACATACATATGAAGAGAAACGTAGATCAAATATCATAGCTAGGCTTAACATAAATTACTGTCCCGATGACAAAAGAAATCCTATGAATAAGAAAGCAACAAAGGAATATATGAATGCAAGCTGTACTTGATTGCTTTATCTTAAGCAGAAAAGGCTATGACTATAGGATATTTCTAGAAAAATTGGATAACCAAGATTTATGTGACACCCAACATTACACAAATCATACTCCAAAAGCATAAATAGTCCAATTTGCTGTCATGATAGCTAAATATTATTGATAGCCATATACCATGCAACAGTTGAAAATTACACAGTGTTTTGGCTTTACGTGAAATACTTGCAAGGATAGCAGATCCCCAAATTATACATATTTAGGGATCTCTGGGGATATTTGTCCAGTACTTGTTTTCAAACATGCATCATCGCACCTTCAGTGTCACTTACAACTTCACTTCCTCTTCTCCAACTCCCCTTTCTGTTGGGGTCCCACAAGGATCTGTCCTTGGACCTCTACTATTTTCGATCTACACATCCGCCCTGGGTCAGCTGATAGCTTCCCATGGCTTTCACTACCATTTATATGCTGATGACACCCAAATCTTTCTCTTTGCCCCATCAATCTCATGCATCACTGATCTACTAACAGACCTATGAGCCTGGATGTAAAACCACTTCCTCAAACTTAATCTATCTAAAACCGAGCTCTTAATATTTCCACCCCCACGGGCCCCTTCCCCTGACTTCTCTGTCAAGATCAATGGCACATCTATCAGTCCGTCCCCACATGCCAGGGTACTAGGGGTAACCTTAGACTTTGAACTGTCCTTTCAGGCCCGCATACAATCCTTGTCCAAATCATGCCTCCTTAGTCTCCGTAACATTTCCAGAATACGTCCCTTTTTAACGAATGACACCATCAAGCTTCTAATTCACTCCCTGGTTATCTCTCACCTCGACTATTGCAACTCCCTCCTCATTGGATTACCCTTACATAAACTATCCCCCCTTCAGTCCATAATGAATGCCGCTGCCAGACTCATCCACCTTACCAGCCATTCAGTGTCCTCCACCCCTTTCTGCCAATCCCTCCACTGGCTTTCACTCACCCAACAAATAAATTCCAAGTGCTAACAATAATTTACAAAGCCATCCATAACTCTGCCCCTAGTTACATCACTAAACTAGTCCCAAAATACCAACCAAGCTGCTCTCTTCGGTCATCCCAAGACCTGCTCCCTTGTTACCTCCTCCCATGCTCGCCTCCAGGATTTCTCCAGTGCTTCTCCCATCCTTTGGAACTCCCTACCCCATCTGTCCAACTGTCCCCTAATCTATCCATCTTTAGGCGATCCCTGAAAACCCTTCTCTTCAAAGAAGCCTATCCTGCTTCTAAGTAACACTGTTTTTACTTCCTTCATCAGCTCATCCCCCCACAGCTATTACCTTTTTGTATCAAATGACCCTTCCTTTTTAGATTGTAAGCTCTAACGAGCAGGGCCCTCTGATTCCTCTTGTACCACATTGTAATGTAACTGTAATGTCTGCCCTTATGTTGTAAAGCACTGCGCAAACTGTTGGCGCTATATAAAACCTGTATAATAATAATAAATAATAATGCATAACTTTTCTCATGCATGTAACTGTTTTCACTTAATGTATCAACAATTAATACAACACACCCTGTTAGACAGAACTCTAGAAGTTATACCCAAAAAAGGGCCGGTCACCAGTACTGTGTCGGAGCTGGCTCAGCCCTTCATTCTCTAAGCTGGCCACTCAGCATTTGGCTAATTGCCAGCTCTCATTTCTCTCCACAGTTACCCAGTTGTTCCTGATCCTGATCGTCTGACCTGCCCACTTAAAGCTGTTCAACTCACTTAATTTCTGCCTTCACCTTGGTCACATCACAAGAAACCATCTCCTGCATTCCTGTTTAAAGACTGGATTTGCTGACATCCCTTCTGGCTCCTTATCCTGCTTGCTGTTCCTCTACGTGGATCCCTAAATTTTGGCCTGGCTGATTACCTGATCTAGCTACTGAACTCTGGCTTGGCTGACTACCCGATCTGGTTACTGGACTCTGGCTATGCTTTGACTATGCTTACTCTATTTACTTTTTTATATTTATTAATAAACAAGTGTGATTTTACTGTACTTCTGTCTCTGTCTGGTTCATGGTTTCTGACATATTGCCTGTGGTCTCTCTGCAGCTAATTATTCCTCATGCCTTTTTCTGATCTGTGTGGAGGTGACCAGCTTCTAGGAGGCATGCCTTTGATACTTGTCAACCCTTATGAAGAACATACCAGCAATGTAGCAACATCACCTAATCTCACCTCAAATAGCCTTAGAGTAGCATAGGCAGCAGTGCCTTAGATGTCATACTGCAGATGACTCCTGTGCAGACTACAGTATGAGGCTATATGCATAGGAGTGCCTAGGCATCACCACACATCAGGAAGCGCTATATTTCAGAAAACTAAACTAAAGGTACATTTTTTGGGGTACTGCTTATACAAAAGTAACATGTCCCCTATAAAATAGTAAATCTTTAAAATTTGAGTTAAAGTGATACTAAACACGCACTGTTTACTTTACACTGTCCCTTCTATTTCTGTATGTGGAAAATGGCACTGTCATTATTTTAATAATAAAAAATAAAACACCTGAAAACCTTTTTCTTAATCGATATACAGTCACATAACCCAGATCTTTATCAGCCTGTCTGTAGGGAAACATAAGCAGAGGGAGCTTCTAGTCCTCTGCTACTGGTCACATACTCAAAATAAAATAAAAACTGCAGTTGGAATACAGTAAAAATAAATAAATAATTTTAACAAACTGTTTTAAATTGGAATGCAAATATACAGTAAATTTAAAATCAAATCTTAATTATTTTGTGGAAATAACATAATGTGGGCGGATTTCTGTGGATTTCTACCAGTCACAGGCTGTTACACCCCTCCAGCCTGTTTCTTAGAATAAGAGGGGGGGGATGAAGCCTCCATTGATCTACATGTAATATCACACCCTCATTGCGTTTAGCTGGCTAGTGGACATGGAGGAGGAAGTGGGCTGTCATTTACCACTGTGTATACACCTGCATGTGTGACTCTATAGTCACACGGGCTGCTCAGATGTTATAGGAAGGAAATGCTCAGTATAGAAAGTCACTGAATTGGGGACACAAACAGAAGGTGGAGATAAAGAGCACTTTAAGGCAAAAAAAGTGTAAATCCATAGCAAAAAAAAGTATTGTAATCCATAGCAGCATAAATAGCCTTGGCATATTAAATATTATGTGGCTGTTATTGGTCCCTGCACTATGCGCCTCAACTTTTGAACTACTTATATAAGTCAAACTCAGTGTATGCAATATAATTACGGTACATATAGTCTAAAGCTCAGGGTGGATGGAAAAGGATGAATCATTAAAAAACATGCACATACATTACACCTGAAAAACATTTTTTTATATTTTTTACCTCTTAATGTACCTTTGTTTTCAAAATGAAAGCAAACATTTCAGGCAGCTTTATGCTCAGAGAAGGTTAAGCAAAAGGAAGAATTTAGGCTTGCAATCTCCTATAATTAGGCAATAAATAGATTAGGGGTTGAGATAGTACTGCATCATGTGCACATGAATGAAAGCAGCAATAAGCTTGCTCGGGTTTCAGTCCTAATTTTTCACTTTGTAAAGTTTTGAACTTTGCACACTGCAATTTAATACTGGTGAAACCAACCTTCAAATTAAGCATTATTGACTTCTTTGTTAAAGTCAACATACCATTAAAAGTTTAGAAGGAAAATAGATGTGACTGCTTCATGCTTGTAACATATACATAGTCACTGGTGTAGCAGGTGCATGCCGAATAGGAGGTCATCTAGGCTCTGTGTGATGATTCAAAAGATTCAAAAGAAGAACAAAAGCAAATGACCAAACTCCAATGATGTTAGGTTTTTTTTTTTCCAACTTTATTAAACTGTACAAAGGACACCATATTGCTGACTTGGACTGCCCCACTCTGACCAGTTTCACACTTATGCAGGCTAAAATTGTAGATAGTAGAGATGGAGGGAGATGGTGTGTTTGTATAATATACCATCTAAATATAATCACGTGTTATGACAATGATGACTGTTGCTTGCCAACTGTTGAGGTGGGACTGTATACTACAAAAGATTTACATCACCAGTTATGTGACTGACTATTATGACAGCAGCATTCCCTAGTGTATGGGTAGCTGCACACTGCCAATGGGGACAGAGCTATGTAAGTCTGAGGCCTCACTGTGTGGATTCAGCCATCAGATAAAAACATTTTGACCTAAGGAATTAGCCCTTATGTTGCAAACCTGTTTTTGCATTTTTTGCACACATGTTTAAAGGCTAAGTTCACCTTCATGAAAAAATTATAAATGCAGATATTTTTGCTAGAAAAGATGTGAGCTTATTTTTTTCATAGAAATGTGCAAAGCATCTACTGATCATGTGGGCAATTTTAGGCTCCTGCAAATTCTTCCTCCAGCTCTCTATTCGTACCTTGGTTGCCAGTACCTCTTTAAGTTAGAAAGCGGAAGAAAGTGTTAATGGACTACATGTGCGCTGATTACTGCACTCATGTTCCATTGAGAGCTACAAGTCCATCCAGTTTCAAAAGTGACAGTGGCCACGGAGAGAAGAACCTTTACACACTGTCATGGAGGGAGGCGGGAGGCAAGTGCTTAGCAACACGTTACACTTTAAATATGGGTTGAACACAGAGACCCTTGAGAATAAAATAGAGGTAGCTAAAATCTTTTATACACACAATATTTTCTCAGCTGTTTGTATGCCTTTCTCCCTCTTACACTAGGATCTTTCTAGCTCTACACCTATGAATTTTTTTGTGCATTTTGCAGTTTGCAGAAATGCACTACAGTCCATGCAACATGGTTTCCTATGGTGCACATTCACAATTTTTCTACGGGTGCATTTTTGGAAAGGGCCAAGGAATTTTCCCGCAGCAGATTTCATTTTATGTATAATAGACTTCAATGGACCCGCATGAAAACCGCCAGTGTTTGATTTGTTTTTACATGCGTTTTGCATTTTTTCCCTCCATATTAAACTGTAAATAGCTGGTTGTATTGCCAGAAATAAAAAAATTGGGAAACAAATAGTGTGGGGTCCCCCCAATTCATTGTAGGTCCTATGGGTCTGGTATGGATTTTGAGGGGAACCCCATGTCAAAATTTTAATCAAAATGGTGTGGGGTCCCCCCAAATCCATACCAGACACTTATCCGAGCATGCAACCCAGCAGGTCAGGAAAGGGAGGGGATGAGCGAGCGCCCCCCCAAAGCATATCAGGCCACATGCCCTCAACACAGAAGGGGAGCAAAGCCCCCCTGCCCCAAAACACTTAGTTAATGCCCCTCCCTGCTTGATGATATCATAAGGTGAGGGGATACCCAATGACATCGGCTGTTGGCATCGCCCCTTGGTTAAGAAGTTGTAGACAGTGGAGCTGGCAGTCGGCGGGGGCCTTTTTTTTGGGGGTCAGCCATGATGGTGGGCGTTGTGATTGACAATGGATCTTCATTGGAGAACATTGTTTTTTATTTTTTGTTTTTTAAATAAAGAACTTATTATGTAGCCAAAGAACGAATTATGTACCTTATTATGTACCCCATACTCACATTGAGGGAGCTTCCAGGTTATGATAAGCCCCCTGTCGGCTGACCCCCACAACCCCCACGGGTTGTGGGAAAGAGACAAGGTTCTTTGAGGGCCCTGCCTAGCAAAGCACCCCCCATGTTGAGGGCATGTGGCCTGGCATGTTTCAGGAGGGGGAGCACTGACTCGTCCCCTCCTTTCCTGACCTGTTGGGCTGCATGCTTGGATAAGGGTCTGGTATGGATTTTTTTTACATTTTGACATGGAATTCCCCTCAAAATCCATACCAGACCCCAAGGTCCTGGTATGAATTGGAGGGACCCCACACCATATTTTTCCTATTTTTTTTTTTTTGCTGCCAATTTCTTTTTTTTACATTCAGCTGTCAACAGGAAACCGCTCTGAGAGCTATTGACTCATTGGTTGTTAAGGACACAGCAGCTGGCTTCCTTGCCCACTGCTTAACCACTTCCCACCCAGCCAATGTACAAATACGACCGGGTGGGAGCCGCCTCCTTCTGAATGGACGTTCAGGAACGTCCTTCAGAAGTAGGGGATCGCGCGCGTGCGTGCCCACACAGCGGCGCGATCCCGATGTGCTCGTGTCACCCAGACACGGCGCATCTCAGATCGGCAGGAGGGCTCTGTGATTGGCCCTCCTGATCACATGATGGCCGTGTCCAATCACGGCCGTCATGTGATGTAAACAAACAGCCGGTTGCTAGGCAATCGGCTCTCCTCTCCTCACACAGAAGTCGTAGCTGAGGAGAGGAGAGCAGATCGCTGCAGCCGGCTGGTGATCAGTGAGTTTTAGCTGTTTTTACAGCTTTTTACTCACTGATCACTAGTCTAGTATAAACCTACAGTGTAAACACACGTCACCACAATACACGTTACCACACATGTCTCCAAATAATAAAAAGACATGTCCCCAAATAAAAAAAACACATGTCCCCCACATATGTCCCACTAAAATCACATGTTCCAATGATTATCTGCACACATATGTACGTGATCACCTGCACACATGTACATGATCATTTGCGTACATATGTCTGTGATCACACAAATCAATTATTATACACTTAACGGAATTTTTTTTACCAAAAACATGTAGCAGAATACATTTTGGCTTAAATTTATGACAAAATTTGATTTAATTGGATTTCTTTTAAAATAGAAAAAAGAAAATATAGTTTTTTTTTTCAAATTTCGCTTATAGTGCAAAAAATAAAAAACGGAGTCGTGAATAAATACCACCAAAATAAAGCTCTATTTGTGCGAACAAAATGATAAAAATGTCATTTGGGTACAGTGTAGCATGACCGCGCAACTGTCATTAAAAGTGCGAGAGCGATGAAAGCTGAAAATTGGGCTGGGAAGGAAGGGGGCGAAAGTGCCCTGTATTGTAGTGGTTAACAACCAGCAAAATACATTGGGGAAAATAATTATTTGATCCCCTGCAAATATTGTAAGTTTGACAACTTGCAAAGAAATAAAGGGTCTATAATTTTTATGATAGGTGTACTTCCGGACCTCCGCATGCAGATATACGTCCGAACTTTGAAGAGGGATATCTTTGAAATGGCAGCAGCTAGCTGCCATAACCCCGGTATCCTCTTATTCAGCGGGCGGTCTGGTTTCCGATAATAGTGGTCTCTGTGGCAGACTCACAGCAAGATCACTTTTATCGGTGGCGGGAGAGGGCCCCCCTCCAGCCGCTCTCTGATGCCCTCTGCCGCTTACTGGAGCCGTCGGTAATGGCAGAGGTGATGGGATCCTTCTCCTTCTTGGGTATGGAGATGAGTGAGGGGAAGATGGTCCCCACCCGTCTCCATACCATTGCAGGGTGGAAGCAACGTCAAAACTTTACTTCTGCCCATAGCTCTTAAAGGGCTATTTTTTTGTTTTGTTTTTTTTAAAATGCCCAAAAAAAAATGTATTGCATTTTAGTGTAAACATGAGATCTGAGGACTTTTTGACCCCAGATCTCATGTTTAAGAGGTCCCGTCATGTTTTTTTCTATTACAAAGGATGTTTACATTCCTTATAATAGGAATAAAAGTGACACAATTAATTTTTTTTTAAAGAACAGTGTAAAAATAAAAAATAAAAGGAATAATAAATATATATATATATATATATATATATATATATATATATATATATATATATATATATTTTTTTTTTTTTAAATGCTCCCCGTCCTGCCAATCTTGTGTGCATAAGCGAACACATACGTGAGGTATCACCATGATCGGTAAAGTGAAAGCAATAATTTTAGCCCTAAGACCATCTCTGTAACTCAAAACATGCAACCTGTAGAATTTTTTAAACATTACCTATGGAGATTTTTAAGGGTAAAAGTTTATCGCCATTCCAATTTTGGTCTCATATGACCACAGAACCTTCTCCCAATCTTTCCCTGAATCATTTAGACATTCATTGTACATGTGCCTTCTTGAGGAAGGGGACTCGCCATTTTGTCCTTAAGAACAACATCCCTACAGTCAAGCACAGAGGTGGAAACATTATGTTTTGGGACCAATTTAGAGGGGCCAATGGATGGGGCCATGTATTGTAAATCTTGGATGAGAACCTTCTTCTCCCAGCCAGAACACTTAAGGTGGGTCATGGATGGGTCTTTCAGCATGAACCTAAACATATCACCTAGGCAACAAGGGAGTGGCTCAAGAAGAAGCACACAGGTCTTACCTCTGTGCTTGCCAACAAGGGTTCTTCACCAAGTACTAAGTCATGCTTTGCTTCGGCTCAAATAATTATTTTACTGAACTGCAGCTCAATTTATAACATTTGTATCATGCGTTTTTTTTTTCTGTATTTTTGGATGATATTCTGTCTTTATCATTTAAAATACTGCTATGGTAAAAATTATAGACCCTTCATTTTTTTTTTAAGTGGGCAAACTTGTGAAATCTGCAGGAGATCAAATAATTATTTTCCCCACTGTACATGAAAACTGCATGCAAAAACAAATCAAAAACATGGATTTAAAAATGAAAATGCACCACAAAATGCACCGAAAAAACGCATCAACCATAGCCTCATAGATGTGAACCTAAGGTTAATAGAAATAAACCAGTATATGGACTAGTTTACCGTTTCCCAGGAGATTAATTTTCGATAGTTTATCTGCTAATTCTTCCTGGTGATCTGGTAAAGGTGTTGGGTTCATCCATTAATAATATTAAATCATGAATAAACCTGACATATTTACTGGTTGCAATTTCAGCAAGAAGGGTTCAGTTACAAGTTATTATTTGTAAAAGGTTTATGCTCATGTAAATGAATGTGATTATTCATGGTTATGGGAGTCTTCCATACTCCCACATTCCAGTCATTGCTGTTGTAGTTCTCCATTAAAAATAGCTATTGTAAACCTGGATACTCCACAATACAGACTTGTATGCACAAAAAAATTCTAAATAATTCAGCAGATTTAATATGACTGAATTGGTGTTTTAGAATTTAGTGGATCAGATTACAAGAGTGGCATGGCAAACTGCTGATCTCTACTCAACTTCATTCTTTAAGAGATATTTCCATATATAAAATCTGTTAAATGCAATGCTGGTTTCTAAAACTGGATATGTAAAAACAATTTATAGTTACCCTCACAGTAACAGATACAGTGTAAACAGTTAATAGAGAAGGAAGAGAACACTCATGATTTTTCTTTCTTTCTTTTTTTTTTTTTGTCTTTTTTTTTTCTTATCCTCAGATTTAGCAAGTTTTAAGTTAAAGTCCAAACCGTGGTCTCATTGGCAAGATTTTGCATCACTTCCTGTAATGTACAGATACATGGATGTAAGAGAAAATCTCACCAAAATTCAGCCCTAGACAATTGTCACTGAAACAAATGCCCTCGCTGGGAAATTTTGCCTCTTTTTCTGTTCTTGTAACAGCTCAAATTTTTTGATTTTTCCCTCACTTTTAGTCTTGGTGAAAGTAGTTGCCAGGACAAATAAAGAGTGGAAATCTTTCCAGTGAGGACAATAAAAATAAAAATCTGACAGGGTTTCTAACCTCTCATATCTATTCAAACCCAAAAAGTTTTCCATTTCATTACAGCTTAAAAAATTAATATTATTATTAATATAAAGTCTTCCTCAACTGCTTCAAGTGATGGTTCTTTAGGTTGTCCTTTATAGTGGCAAGAAAGCCTTTCTCTTTAGAACTTTCATTTACATAGAATGTTGACTCATCTTAGGTGGAATTATGTACAGAAATAAGCAAACATTTCTCTATTCACTGAGGTATATATATGCAGCTATGGCCAATGAGCAAATGAAGCTCCTGTGTAGATAACATTCTTGTTTACTGTATGTTTTTTCAGGTCACTTAGCACTGCGCCTTCTGAACGTGCTTTTGGTAGATTCTAAATCCAGTGTGACTAGTATTTTGGTTTGCTCAGACTATCCTATAATACAAAACAAATGAACACTTTCTTTTTAATAATGTGGCAACAAATATGAGATGTAACAGGCAAACTGGAACAAAATCATATTTTGTAAAAGATGTGAAGTCACAGAACACTAATTTTTTTTTTTCTACATATGTATTGTACGCAGGAATTTATTTTCAAGTTGAACTGCAGCATAACTCATTTTGTCAAGTGCTGTTGCTCTTTTTGTGGAAAATGTATTTTGTTTGTTCAAGGTGTGAGTTAATTTGTTTTTTCATTTGTACTTTCATTGTTACGTATACTTTTATGTAACCGTGAGTACTTTTTTCTTCATTAAAAGAAATGGGCAAACAGATTTAGCTTCAGAAGAATATCTGCTTCAAGCGGAGCATGAAGTAGAAAAGGTTAAGGGAGGATAAAGGTTTCCCCACTATGAGTCACAGCAGAGTGTCTTGGCACCATCTTGGTATTTCTCAACATAAGCCCAAGCTCTAGATCTTACAAGGAAACCTTTACAACATCTCATATTTAAAATGCAACTAAATACATTACTTGATTAAAAGTGTAAAGGCATTCAGGAGGGCCAACAAAACCCTGTCTCTTACTAGTAATGTCAAAACAAGGAAAGACTGAATTCAGGGACAGATTGGAAGATTTTTAATGAAATGATCTATTATAATGTTGCTGGGACTCAGGAGACATGCTTCTGCATCACTGTACATTCCGTAGCTTACAGAAGCAAAATCTTGAACCAACACATAACGATACGACTAAGCATTACAGATTGAACTTTTGAGGTGTCATGTGTTCACAATAGTATTGTCAGAAACCATAAATAAGACTGAGACAGAAGTACAATTAAATCACACTTGTTTATTAATAAAAATAAAAAGGTAAATAGAAAAAGCGTAGTCAAGCATAGCCAGAGTCCAGTAACCAGATCGGGTAGTCAGCCAGTCCAAAGTTCAATAACCAGATCAGGTAATCAGCTAGGCCTGAAGTCAGGGATCCAAGTAGAGCAACTGCAAGCAGGATAAGGAGCCAGGAGGGATGTCAGCAAGCCAGTCTTGAAACAAACCACAGGAGATGGTTTCTTGTGATGTAATCAATGCAAAGGCAGAGGTGAAGTGAGCTGGAAGGCTTTAAGTAGGCAGGTCAGACAAGCATCATCGGGAACAGCTGGTAACTGTGGAGAGAGAAGAGAGCTGGCAATTAGCCGACAGCTAAGTGGCCAGCCCAGAGAAGGAAGGGCTAAGCCAGCCCTGACAAGTATATTAACTGCCTCTTCTTGATTTGATTAACTGTCATCTGTATTATCCAACTACCTTGTCCCTTTTATTGTGACATAAAAATATTGTTTGAGTCAACCTTTCATGTCCTCTGTTCAGTCCACTTCTATGGAGTCTCATTGGGATTAGTATCCCATTGGACCCTGTTCATTATCTTTTGGGTCTGCCTGTTCCTGGTATCTCCAAACACGCCTGGACACTGGTTTAATTTGCCTTATAAACTGCTAAAAGGGTCATACATTTAGGTTGGCTGCCCTCTTCTCCTCCTACATCTTCTTATCTGGTACAGGCTATAGCCCACATACACAGAATGGAACATCTCACAGCAGTTGTACATGATTCCAAACCCCAATTCTCGAAAATGGGATATGTGTGATAATAATGTAACCCTGAATTGGCACATTCAGCTTCAGACTGACATCACTTTATATTTGATATTCAAATACCATACTCCTTGCTAGTTCATGTTTTTGGAACCTTCCTTACTATATCAAGTAGATCTCAAGAAGTAGATCCAATGAGCTGTACTAGGTTCTTTGTATTGATAAGTTTGGTATTTCTCTGCATGCTCTATTAGAGGTCATATACATATTATCTACAGTTGTATTATAGCATACTGCTTAATTCCGTCATGCATACTTCAATACCTATTCATACTGCTCTGTATTGTTGAAAAATCAATAACAAAAATACAATTATATAAGAAAAAAAGGTTTCTGCTACAATTTAAAGCAACGTTTTTGTTGTTTACAAATCAAATTAAGATTTTTTTGAAATTGCATTTTTTACAGTTAGTCCCTATTCAAATGTGCAGTTAAAGTGGAACTGAAAAATCAGAAACCAAAAACGCTATTTAAATAGTTTTTAATACAGTATTCAAAGCAAACTCATCCATTCTTGTCTCAATGCTTTATCTTACATCAACTTGGATACAATCAGCCTGCCCATACATGGTTAGAATTTCAGCGGTTCCTGCTAAACCGGCTGAGATTCAAACCATCTATGACTGACTTAAGTGATCATTTGCATTTTTTTTTACAGAGTTGGGTGTTAAATAACATCTGTGTAAATAAATAAACTTTTTCTAATGAGTTCCTCCTGACAGATACAGTTAAAGCAATGGGTCTGATTTACTAAACATTAGGGTGAGTCAGTCAGTGAGCCGTAATGATGTGCTTTATCTTCTAGCAACCAATAAGGGAGTGTTAAAAATCTGCAGTAATCTCTAATAACCAGTGAGGGGTAATGATGTGCAGTAACCTTCAGCAACCAATCAGTGAACAGTAATGATCTGCTGTAATCTCTA
Organism: Lithobates pipiens; assembly: GCF_037356315.1. NCBI lineage: Eukaryota > Metazoa > Chordata > Amphibia > Anura > Ranidae > Lithobates > Lithobates pipiens. The sequence continues at coordinate 395,058,354 of NW_027507903.1, forward strand.
GCAACCAGTGAGTAATAATAATTTGGAGTAACCTCTAGCAACCAATCAGTGAGCAGTAATGGTGTGCACTAATCTCTAACAACCAATCAGCAAGTAGAAATGATGTGCTGTAACCTCTATTAACCAGTCATAGTGAGCCATAATGATACACTGTAACCTCTTGCAACCAATCACTGCCTGATCTGCTGCAGTAAACTGATTTTGAGTCTCGTTGTTATTTATTGTATGTCTCAGAGGGGGCTGGGGGGGGGGGGCAAAAAAAAGGTTTGCCTAGGATCCAATCAATATTAAAGACAGCCCTTCATGTAAGGCACACCAGCCTTGTGCATTATCCCAAGATAATGTATTAATAAAAAAAATCAATAAAATACTACTCACAAACATGTGATGAATAAAAAGTGTGTGAAGATCACTTGGTTGTGGCTATTAGGGATGAGCCGAACACCCCCCTGTTCGGTTCGCACCAGAACCTGCGAACAGACCTAAACTTCGTGTGAACTTTAGAACCCTATTAAAGTCTATGGGACTCGAACGTTCACAATCTAAAGTGCTCATTTTAAAGGGTAATATGCAGGTTACTGTCCTAAAAAGTGTTTGGGAACCCGGGTCCTGCCCCAGGGGACATGGATCAATGCAAAAAAAGTTTTAAAAACAGCCGTTTTTTCAGGAGCAGTGATTTTAATAATGATTAAAGTGAAACAATAAAAGTGTAATATTCCTTTAAATTTCGTAGCTGGCTTGTATCTATAGTATGCCTGTGAAGGGGCGCATGTTTCTGGTGCTTTGAACTGTCCCTGCACAAAGTGTCATTTGTGCAGGAAAAAAAGTCTTTTAAAATCACTTGCGGCTAAATTGTTGGGTCTCCGTAATACAGAGAACACTCAATGAGTGTTCTCTGTATTAGCCGACAATTCATTCATTCATTGATTAAAAAAAAATAAAATAAAAAAAGCGTGGGGGTCCCCCCAAATATCCATACCAGACCCTTCAGGTCTGATATGGATATTAGGGGGAACCCCGCATCAAATTTTTAAAAAAAATTGACGTGGGGGTCCCCCTAAAAATCCATATCAGACCCTTTATCAGAGCACGCAACCTGGCAGGCCCCAGGAAAAGAGGGGGGGGACGAGAGAGCGGCCCCCCCTCCCTCCTGAACCATACCAGGCCACATACCCTCAACATTGGGAGGATGCTTTGGGGGTCTGTGACCCCTCAAAGCACCTTGTCCCCATGTTGATAAGGACAAGGGCCTCATCCTCACAACCCTGGCCGTTGGTTGTGAGGGTCTGCGGGCGGGGGGCTTATCAGAATCTGGAAGCCCCCTTTAACAAGGGGACCCCCAGATCCCGGCCCCCCCCTGTTTGAAATGGTAAGGGGGTACAAAAGTACCCCTACCATTTCACAAAGAAAGTGTCAAAATGGTTAAATAAGACAAACACACTTTTGAAAAATTCCTTTATTAAAAATGAAAAAAAAGATTCCAGTGGTGCTAATCCACTCTTGCTATCCAGCGACGGATCTCCGGGGTCCAGCGATGAATGATCATATCCAGCGACGGGGGATCTCTCAGTCCAGCGCTGTACATACATCCTTCTTCTGTCTCCACTCCGGAGACACTGCAGAGAGCCCAGCGCTGACGTTTCTTATATTAGGAGGGCGGGGCCACCCGTCACCTGACCCCGCCCCTCTGACGCTGGAGAGGGAAGCCAGGGGTTCCCCAGTGACGTGTGGGTGACCCCGCCCCCTCTGATGTAACGCAGGTTTCCGTTACATCAGAGGGGGCGGGGTCACCCACACGTCACTGGGGAACCCCTGGCTCCCTTCACCAGCGTCAGAGGGGGCGGGGTCAGGTGACGGGTGGCCCCGCCCTCCTAATATAAGAAACGTCAGCGGTGGGCTCTCTGCAGTGTCTCCGGAGTGGAGACAGAAGACGGATGTATGGACAGCGCTGGACTGAGAGATCCCCCGTCGCTGGATATGATCATCCATCGCTGGACCCCGGAGATCCGTCGCTGGATAGCAAGAGTGGATTAGCACCGCTGGAATCTTTTTTTTTTTTTTTTTTTTTTTTTTTTTTCATTTTTAATAAAGGAATTTTTCAAAAGTGTGTTTGTCTTATTTAACCATTTTGACACTTTCTTTGTGAAATGGTAGGGGTACTTTTGTACCCCCTTACCATTTCAAACGGGGAGGGGCGGGATCTGGGGGTCCCCTTGTTAAAGGGGGCTTCCAGATTCTGATAAGCCCCCCGCCCGCAGACCCTCACAACCAACGGCCAGGGTTGTGAGGATGAGGCCCTTGTCCTTATCAACATGGGGACAAGGTGCTTTGAGGGGTCACAGACCCCCAAAGCATCCTCCCAATGTTGAGGGTATGTGGCCTGGTACGGTTCAGGAGGGAGGGGGGCCGCTCTCTCGTCCCCCCCTCTTTTCCTGCGGCCTGCCAGGTTGCGTGCTCGGATAAAGGGTCTGATATGGATTTTTAGGGGGACCTCCACGTCAATTTTTTTTTTAAATTTGACACAGGGTTCCCCTTAATATCCATGTCAGACCTGAAGGGCCTGGTAATTGAATTTAGGGGAACCCCCACGCTTTTTTTTTTTTTTTTTTTTTAATCAATGAATGAATGAATTGTCGGCTAATACAGAGAACACTCATTGAGTGTTCTCTGTATTACGGAGACCCGACAATTTAGCCGCAAGTGATTTTAAAAGACTTTTTTTTTCCTGCACAAATGACACTTTGTGCAGGGACAGTTCTAAGCACCAGAAACATGCGCCCCTTCACAGGCATACTATAGATACCCCCCAGCTACGAAATTTAAAAGAATATTACACTTTTATTGTTTCACTTTAATCATTATTAAAATCACTGCTCCTGAAAAAACGGCCGTTTTTTTAAAACTTTTTTTTGCATTCATCCATGTCCCCTGGGGCAGGAACCGGGTCCCCAAACACTTTTTAGGACAGTAACCTGCATATTACCCTTTAAAATGAGCACTTTAGATTTCTCCCATAGACTTGTATAGGGTGTTCCGGCTTTTCGAATTTGCTGCGAACAGCCCAAATTGTTCACTGTTCGCTGAACAGGCGAACAGGCAATGTTCGAGTAGAACATGAGTTCGACTCGAACTCGAAGCTCATCCCTAGTGGCTATCAATCATAGAGCTGTCAGTCTCCAGAAAACAGAGGAGCAGGACCTCAGAACCACTGCTGGCTGATGTGTTTTGAAGGTAGTAAGTTTTCTAACTCTTGATTTTCCAATATTCACTGTGCCCTATGTTATTGTCCCCATGTGTTGCATATGCCTTGTATACATCTGTTGATTCATTTACATTTATGTATTTTTATTTATTTATTTTAAACAATTTTTATTGATTTATCACATGAATAACAGGTACATATGTATGTACGGATGCAGCTGCTTTAGTTAACATTTAAATCTCTATACATGCACAAAGATGTAACTGTGTAACCAGGATAATAGTACATAACCGCATATTCATTTATTTATTTATTTATTAAGCTTCTTGTATTGTTAGGTGTATTATCTTTTTGTGGTGTTAACTGCAGAGCCTCTATTTCGTCCAATTTTTTTAGCGACTGTCTGGGAAAGTTTTATGTGCTATGGCTTATAAGTGTTGGAGTATGGGCTTCGAAATATGAGTTGTCAAGGGTTATTCTGTGAAGGTAGTGGGCTTGTTTTAAGAGCTGGGTAGGGATACTTAGATGGGAGAGGGGGACGAAAGTCCTTATGGTGATGTCTACTATGGAGTAACTAAATAAATTTATTTTTCGGACGAAAACGAAATTCCCAAACAAAATATTTCAGTGTGCACATGTCTAGTTTGTCTATATTCTTATCAATGTCAACAAGACGTTTTTTATATTCTTCAATGAGCAATTGCCTCATATGGCTGGAACATGATTTAAGGTTATCTTCCTAGGCAGTTTTAAAAGTAGAATCAATGTTATCAAAATGTGGAAAAATCTGAATTCAGAGACCCAGGGTATTCAAATCATCCCTGATGTACCCTATTAAATACTCACGTTCCTTTCATTGAACTTAATAAGAAATTAAGAACTCATATTGAATCCTTTAACAAAACTATCCTTTCAAAAAAGGATAACAAATTTTTTATGGGAGAAACAGGCCTGGCAGCATTATGCTAATGGTAGAGTAAATCAATATAACTCTACACAGAATGGGCAGCAGTCAGACTTCTCTGACACTTCATCCATTTCTTCGAATATTTCACAATCTTCATCTAAACAGACTAAACGTTTTAGACAACCAAACTGACATAGGGATGGAGACAGTTTTGAAGGCAGACCTAAACGGAATCAGGGACACTGTGCATGCAAAACCCCTAACAAGTTTACAACCACAAGGTGATACCCCTATCCAAGGGAATACTGGGACTACTGGAAAAGATGCTGTTGCAGTATCGAATATTAAAATTCCTAATTTATATTTCCCAAAAACCCAGGACCCCCTCCGTCTCCTCCAGTCTAGAAAATATTGCACATGTACAGCCGACTACTGTACTACAATTTAACGTTATTAATCTTTCTTCATACCCTCTCAGTTGATAAGATTTCTGTATTGTCTAAGGGACTCACATTTTGTCCAAATCAGAAATCTGACAAATTTTAAATCATAAAAGACTTACTCTTGTTTACACGTAAGCTCCAACTACAGAGTATGTTTGACAAAGGTGGCTCACACTCTAACACATGCCAGTCTCTTAGTGAACCACAAGTACTAGCTAATCTAAATGTACTCTTAGGTGAAAGTGACAATAGAGACCTAATCAATATTGTTGATTTAGAGTCTCTATTGGAACAATCTACTAATCCATCCACTACTGGTATGGTTTCTTCTAAATTAAAGAAAAAATCAGACATATATCCCCCTCTAGCGCCAATCATGGCATAGCTACTTTTTTAAAACTGATCACTCAGGATATAAAGAAATTAAACTTAGTAACGGATTTACCAGATAATTTAACAACTAACGTAAAGGCTACTTTGAATGGGCTTTCCAACAACCCGAATCTGACCATCAAACCCTCAGATAAGGTTAGATCCTCCAGGGAGACTGATCGTGTCGGGGCACGGGTCTATTCCGGAAAATCTTTCAAAAGTGGTAGATGAATACCTTAGGCCATTTGTGTCCTCTCTACCTTCTTATGTGAGAGACATGATCCACCTTTTACAAATCATCGATGGAGTCCAGGTGGCTAACCATACTATCTTGGTATCCATCGATGTAGAAATACTTTACAGTTCCATACCACATGATAAAGAGTTAATTTGTATTAGGAAAGTCTTGTCACAAGCCAGAGGCTTTGAAGAGCCATTCGGTGAAATTATTTTGCGGCCATTGAAGTTTATACTTGAACAAAAAGTTTTCAGCTTTAATGGGCAATATTTCCTCCAGGTGCAGGGCATAGCCATGGGCACCTGTTGTGCCCCTGGCTATTCCAATCTTTACCTGAGGGAATGGGAGAGGACTCTATTTGAGGAAGAGTGTTTTTCTGAGTACCTGCACCACATTACTATGTGGCACAGGTACATTGATGATATTTTCATTCTCTGGAATGGCCGATTGATTTATTACACAATCTTCTAACAACTTTAAATTGTAATGAATTTAATCTAAAATTTACAATGACGCTTGGCCCAGCGTCTATAACATTCTTGGATGTCGAAATATTCAAGAGCCCTAACAACACAATAAGCTTTTTAGGAAACCCACATCGGGCAATACTATACTAGATTACAATAGCTTTCACCCCAGACCTCTAGTAAATTCAATCCCTTTTAGTCAATTTTTAAGGCTCAAGCGCAACTGCTCAAACAATGCAGACTTTTTTGGGAAGCTAGAGCCCTAAAGAATCACCTATTAGAATGAGGCTATAGCCATAGATGCTTGAAAAGACCCTTCAATAAAGTTAACAATAAAAATAGACAAGATCTGTTAAGATCTCACAAAAAAATTATGCCTGACCCAAACTCTTATACTATAATAGTTACTACGTTTTCTAATGAACATATACAAGTCAAGAAAATTTTGAGCAAATTTTGGCATGTTTTGACTAGCCATCCACTAGTAAGTCCCTTTGTTCCCCCAAATCCCCTCCTCACCATTAGACATAATACATCAGTAGGGGATCTTTTGGTTAAAAGTGAGTTCAGGGGACTCACATGTGGTGACGTTTCCATGTGGCACTTGTGGCTACATGAATACAGATAGAAATGTACGACTTCCCAATGAGTGGTGTTTTACTCCCAAACATTATGCCAATTGCCAAACCACATTTGTAGTATATTTATTGCAATGTGAGTAAGGCTGCTATTACATTGACAAAACCATTCAAAAGCTATGGAAAAGGTTGTATCGACATTTAGCAGCTATGAAAAGTAGCAACCCTGACTTTCCCTTAGGCCGTCATGTAGCAGCCGTCCATAACAATCGGTTCCCAAAAATTTCAGTGTTGGTGTTAGACTCCACCCAAATCCCAGGGGATGGTATCTGAACAAGATTCTCCTGCAATGGGAAATGAGGTGGATATCTAACCTTAATGCTACCTCACCTCCAGGTTTAAATGAAATATTCAGCTTTAAACCCTTTTTACAAGGTTTTATATCAGGTGGCTATGATGGGGATCTGTCATTAATTATTTATTTTTTGTATCCATCTTCCCTTCTGTTCGCCTGTTTTTATTTGCTACAGTGATCTTTTACATACGCATATTGTTTTGCTTATTGTATAATTAAAAACGTTTGTATTTGATCATGTAATTGTCTTATTTGGATTCTAATATAAAAATTTTCTTTGTTCCTCCTTTGTTTTCCAGGGTCACTCCACTCTTCGGTCTCCTGCTTATAGATTGTGACAATATTTTATTACGTTAGACTGTTTGATTTCCATCTATATACTAGGAGCCTGGTTTGTGATCTTTAGCAGGCTTTGGTGTCCCCCGCCACTGTGAGGCCCCATGACAGCCTTTTGTCTCGGGGGACCTTTTTGGGCCTTGGGTATTTACTGCCTTGCCGTTCATCGCACTTGTGCAACTTGGCTGTTCTATCTGTCGGACTTGTCGGCGCCCTTTTCCCCATGCTCCGACGTTTGACGTCATAGCGCCCATTAACGCGGTGACGCCGGATGCTGCTCCACTGGTGGAACAACATGGATGACGCATGAATCAATAACAGCATGGACGATGCCTGCTTTCTCTGCTGACACTTGTCGGCTGGGGTTGTGCGCGTCATGTCACTTGGGCGGGATCCCTAATTCATTGTACCTATCAACATCAGATACCCGCCCTATATGGGCGGGATTTCCCCTACATCAGCTGGTATTTAAATATGTTAGCCACACTAGGTAATTGCTGTATGCCCAGACTTTGCACCAGAAACAGACTGTTTTAGCTGGACACAGTAAGCAAGCCTTTGGTATATTAATTTATTTTGCCACTCTATTGTTAGTACTTATGCTTTGGCATTCAGCCATCTGCACTATGTGGCTCACCCAGCATGTATGGGCTTTTTCACTACTCAGTATATACATGTCAGTATCTTTCACCATGCGATTTGCCATTGAACAACCTATGGTGGTGCTTTCAGACTTGTTTAGAGTTATATCAGTTTAAGTGATTAGTTACTCACCATACATTTTACCATATATTGTTTATGTTTAGGGGTCCAAGTCCCTCTTTTTCGCTGTTCCTCATGGATTCTATAGCCTGCTACACTTGCCCGGTCCTCTTCAGATGTTACAGTTTGGTAGTCATCATTATGAGCTGATCTTACCTCCTTGTCTCCAGTCCATTGAACATTCAATTTTGGGCTGGTGGTTCCCTCAGTTTTTACTCTATCATTTTTTGGAGACCGAATTTCTGGAGTGACATCTGTCAAATTAAGGGGCCATGATCTGTTTGCAGTACAGACACTATACATAAACATTTCTAGTAGTAAGTTTTCTAACTCTTGATTTTCCAATATTACCTGTGCCCTAATTTATTGCCCCCATATTTTGCATATGCCTTGTATACATCTGTTGATTAATTTCCATTTATCCTATTTTTATGATAGACCATACAGTATATCTTCAAAACCCCTGAAGAAGGAACTGTACAAACAAAATTCTGAAACATGTTGGGTATTCTGATTATTAACCACTTAACAACCGCCCATTGCCGATTAACGGCTTCAGGGCGGTTGTTTAACTCTGAGAGGCCGTTAATTAACGGCCTCCCAGAATTCTGCTCTCGCGCACCCCCTGGGGTGCGCACACGAGAGCATCCGTGACCGCTGGCTCCAGTGGACCCGGCGCATCACAAATCACGGTAAACGGCCGCTCATCGCGGCCGTTTACCACGTGATCGCTCCGTCAAATGACGGAGTGATCACTTGTAAACAAGCCGGCGTCATGTTATGACGCCGGTTCCTCCCTCCCCCTCTCTGTACCGATCAGAACAGCGGAGGGGGAAGAGATCGGTGTCAGCAGCAATGTGGGCTGCATCTGCAGTGCCCACATCGCTGCTCACCAAAAATTAACCCCTCAATTCCCTGCCAACACTCTGCAATGCCCTGCAACACTCTGCAATGCCCTGCAACACTCTGCAATGCCCTGCAACACTCTGCAATGCCCTGCAACACTCTGCAATGCCCTGCAACACTCTGCAATGCCCTGCAACACTCTGCAATGCCCTGCAACACTCCGCAATGCCCTGCAACACTCCGCAATACCCTGCAACACTCCGCAATACCCTGCAACACTCTGCAACACTCTGCAATACCCTGCAACACTCTGCAACACCCGCCAATACCCTGCAACACTCTGCAATGCTCTGCAACACCCGCCAATACCCTGCAACACCCGCCAATACCCTGCAACGCAATACTCTGCAATGCCATACTCTGAGATACCCAGCCATACTCTGAGATACCCAGCCATAGTCGGTGATACCCTGCAATACCCAGCCATAGACATCCCCCCCCCTCCCGTCGCCCTCCGCCCTCCAGTGCTTCTACCGAATCGCTAATACGATCAAAGCCAGAATCTTTTTTTTTTTTTTTCAGGCTTCCCAGCTTAGAGGTGAGATGTGGGGTCTTATTGACCCCACATCTCACTGTAAAGAGGACCTGTCATGCCATGTTCCTATTACAAGGGATGTTTACATTCCTTGTAATAGGAATAAAAGTGATCAAAAAAATTATTTTTGGGGAAAAAAATGTCAAACTAAAATAAATAAAGTAAAATGAACAATAAAAAAAAAAGTTTTTTTTAAAGCGCCCCTGTCCCCATGTGCTCGCATGCAGAAGCGAACGCATACGTAAGTCCCGCCCACATATGAAAACGGTGTTCAAACCACACATGTGAGGTATCGCTGCGAACGTTAGAGCGAGAGCAATAATTCTAGCCCTAGACCTCCTCTGTAACTCAAAACATATAACCAGTAAAAAAATTTAAATCGTCGCCTATGGGGATTTTTAAGTAGCGGCGTTTTGGCGCCATTCCACGAGCCTGTGCAATTTTGAAGAGTGACATGTTAGGTATCGATTTACTCAGTGTAACTTCATCTTTCACATTATGCAAAAATTGTGCTAACTTTACTGTGTTTTTTTTTTTTAAGCACAAAACTGTTTTTTTTCCAAAAAAAAGCATTCGAAAAATTACTGCGCAAATACCGTGCGAGATAAAAAGTTGCAAAGACCACCATTGTATTCTCCAGGGTGTTTGCTAAAAAAAAAATATAATGTTTTGGGATTCTATGTAATTTTCTAGCAAATAAATGATGATTTTTACATAGTTTCATAGTTAGTAAGGTTGAATAAAGACACCAGTCCATCCAGTTCAACCTGAGTGAGTGTCTACAATAGACCCCATCCCTGTACATTGCGCACTCACATTGGTCCCTACCCTCAAGGCGCCCACAATCCAAGGTCCCCATTCATATACTAGGGCCAATTTTGGACAGAAGCCAATTAACCTACCTGCATGTCTTTGGATTGTGGGAGGAAACCGGAGTACCCGGAGGAAACCCACGCAGGCACAGGGAGAACATGCAAACTCCAGGCAGGTAGTGTCGTGGTTGGGATTTGAACCAGCGACCCTTCTTACTGCTAGGTGAGAGTGCTAACCACTACACCACTGTGCCGCCATGTAGGAGAGAAATGTCAGAATTGTCCTGGGTGCTCCAGAACGCCTGATGGCGCTCCATGCATGCTGGGCCTCTGTATGTGGCCACACTGTGTAAAAGTCTCACACATGTGGTATCGTCATACTCGGGAGTAATAGCAGAATGTGTTTTGGGGTGTAATTTGTGGTATGCATATGCTGTGTGTGAGAAATAACCTGATAATATGACAATTTTGTGAAAACAAAAAAGTAAAAAAAATCTTGATTTTGCAAAGAATTGTGGGAAAAAATGACAACTTCAAAAAACTCATCATGCCTCTTACTAAATACCTTGGAATGTCTTCTTTCCAAAAAGGGGTCATTTGGGGGGTATTTGTACTTTTCTGGCATGTTAGGGTCTCAAGAATTGAAATAGGCCGTCAGTACTTCAGGTGTGATCAATTTTCAGATATTGGCGCCATAGCTTGTGGACTCTATAACTTTCACAAAGACCAAATAATATCCACCAATTTGTACTTATTTTTACCAAAGATATGTAGTGGTATAAATTTTGGCCAAAATTTATGAAGAAAAAATTACTAATCTGCTAAATTTTCTAACAGAAACAAAGAAAAATTAATTTTTTTACAGAATTTTCGGTATTTTTTCTTTTATAGCACAAAAAATAAAAAACCCAGCGGTGATTAAATACCACCAAAAGAAAGCTCTATTTGTGTGAAAAGAAGGACAAAAATTTCATATAGGTCCAGTGTTGCATGACTGAGTAATTGTCATTCAAAATGCGAGAGCACCGAAAGCTGAAAATTGGTCTGGTTATTAAGGGTGTTTAAGTGCCCAGTGGTCAAGTGGTTAAAGAACAAGTAGAGAGAAATTCCCCGTAGGGTTTTTTTTAGCAGCAATTTGAGAGACACAAAATTTTATAAAAATCCAAAAGTTTTTATTTAACACCAAATGATGAAATACATTGTGAAAATATGAACTTGGTTAAAATATGAGCTCTGGTGTGTACAGGGATTATGCAAGTATTGATAAGAAAATATATACAATCTCACATAGGAAATGATTATCTATGATTTCAATCAATAATCCTAACATGTAGTTCCCATATTCATAATTCAGAGAACCATTGCATTTCAACCTGGAACTAATAATGGTCTTCTTCAGGGGGATTTTCGTATTTCTGTTGATACAGCAAATGGATAATTATAAGTATTAAACTTCACTAGAGCAACAATTCATAAGTGTCATAAGGGAGTTTAAAAAGACACATGGCCATTCATTAAAATTGGAAGAGAATTAGTTGAACTGTAAACTGCGTAGAGGGTTCTTTACTGTCAGAATAGCAAGGCTGTGGAATTCTCTTCCACAAGCAGTGCTATCAGCAGGAAGCGTTGATAACTATTAGATACTTAACGATCACAACATATAGTAATATGTGATCTACATAAACACATACATTAGTCTGCTGTATTCATCTTTGCTTCCCAAACTTACATTCAAATCTGAAATCATGGAGCCAAATTACTTTGAGGTCATTTTAAAAAGTTTCAGTATATAAAACCATCAGCTCTGTGGTAAGCGGAATATGTCCAAAAGTTCCACATACTGCACATTTCTTATTTATCCAAACCTGATGCAGTTAACTACCTAGGATGAACGCACAAGCTGGCCACACTCCAATGACATCAATCTTCACACAGTTTTATTCCAGGACTGGATTACAAAAGAGTCTGCCCAGAGCAAGTCTCACTCTGACATGTTTGATTAAAAAAGGGCTTAAAGTATTACTAAACTCACATCTTAAAAAACTATCAATAAAATGTTGTATTAAATGCTGTTCATACTCACTCTCTATGAGATTCATTTTTGTATTCTGGAAAAAACCTGGTTGATCCTGCTGTTCTCTCTCTCCCTCTTTTGTCTAAGTCCCGAATTCAATAAGAGATATTGAAGAGCAATGTTGGCAGCTCTGCACATACTTAGTTTTTATGCTAGCCTCTCTATCACATTATTATCTACTATAGAGTCACACATGTGGGTGTATACACAGTGGTAAATTGCAGCCCACTTCCTCTCTCCTCCTCCATGCCCACTAACCAGCTAAACATAATAGGGGTGGGATAGTACAGCTTGATGGCTTCACCTTTTTCTTATTCTAAGACACAGGTTGGAGGTGACTGGCAGAAATACACCATGTTATTGCCAAAAATAATAAAGATTTGATTTTAAATATATATTAGTATGACAATTTAGAAAAGTTTATTGATATTAATTATTTTGCATATTGATTAGCAAAAAAGATACTTCAATGTATTATTTTTTTTTTATTAAAATAGTTACAGTGCCATCATCTATATACAGAAATACAAGGGGTAATGTAATTAAACAGTGTGGGTTTAGTATCACTTACATCATAGCCCTTTATGGTAAAGACCTTTTTGGGTGAAACATCTTGCAATGATTCTTGGGATGAGCAGACTCTTCTGTGTTCTTGACCTTTATTAATAAAGGTTTGTGAAAGCTGATGACATTGGAGTGAGGCCAACTTGTTTGTAAATTTGTAAAGTTTGTAAAATGTAGGGAGCATTGATGAGCTCCATTTGCTGTGATGGGTGAATTGCAAGCTTTGAGCAGCAGTTCTTCATTTTATGTTTAACATTTTCTGTTTAACCACTTCCCACCCGGCCTATAGCAGAAAGACGGCTGGGCAGTGGTTCAATCATCCTGACTGGGTGTCATATGACGTCCAGCAGGATAATATGCATGCAGAGGGGAGATCAGTGGTGCTGTGTGTCACTCTGAAACACTGCATCTCCAAACGTAGTAAGGAGTCTCTGACAGAGGCTCCTTACCGTGTGATCAGCTGTGACCAATCACAGCTGATCACATAGTGAACCAGGAAGTGGAAGGTCTGTGCTGATAATCAGCACCGCCCCATCAGATGTACCACCAACAGTGCCCATCAGAAACGCCTGTCAGTGCCCACAACAGTGTCAATCAGTGCCCACTACAGTGTCAATCAGTGCCCATAACAGTGCCAATCAGTGCCCATCAGGAAAACCTGTAAGTACCTCATTATGAGTGCTGCCCATTAGTGTCATCTATTAGTGTCCATCAGTGCCAATCAGTGCCGCATATCAGTTCCCATCAATGTAGTCTATCAGTGCCCATCGGTTCTGCCTGTCAGTGTCCATCAGTGCTGCCTGTCAGTGCCCATCAGTGCCATCTATCACTGCCCATCAGTGCTGCATATCAGTGCCGCCTATCGGTGCCTATCAGGGCTGCATATCAGTGCCGCCTATGAGTGCCCATCAATTCTACATATAAGTGTCTCCTCATCAGTGCCCAACAGTGCCACCTTTGTTTTGGAACCGAACTGGGAAAGCTTGGGATTGTTTCTGACCCCCTGGCCAAATTAATCCTTAATATAAGTGTGCACACTTGAAGTCAAACACTGACACACACGTAGTTCAGTATTCAGATACTTCTGCTTTTTTTATTTCCTGAGCTCCGAATAATTATGCTTATAGCTGGATATTATACTATCAAATCAAAAACTAGATAAAAGACAGTGTGTACAAACCACAAATTATACATATTCATTATTGTGATGGAGTATAAGCTTTTTAGCTGGGTTATGTCCAAAATAGGGAAGTGCAAGCTTCGGTAGCTAAATTAGTCTTGTTCCCAGCCCCCGTTTCTCCTTGGGTGTACTGTCACGGTGGCCGAGAACAGGCGCGATTCTTTTCTTTGACGTTGCTCTCTTTCTTTTAACTCTTGCAGTTGTGATTAAATGTGTATGATTAAGGTTGATAACTGAAAATGAAAGATAAGCACTTATACCTATAAGAGTACCAGAAATAGGCATTTCACTTATAACACTCATGATCACATCCATTACACCTTATCAGTGCCAACTCATCACTGCCCATCATTGCTGCCTCATCAGTGTCCATCAGTGCCCCCTCATTAGTGCCCATCAGTGAAGGAGAAAATTACATTTTATAACAGAGACAAATAATTTTTTTTATTAATTTTTTATAAAATTTCGGTCTATTTTAGTTTGTTTAGCAAAAAATAAAAACCCCAGTGGTGATCAAATACCACTAAATGAAAGCTCTATTTGTGGGAAGAAAACAATATAAATTTAGTTTGGGTACAGTGTTGCATGGACCGCGCAATTGTCTTTCAAAATGTGACAACGCTGAAAAAAAAAAAATTATATACATACATATATATACACATATACACATACACACATACATACATACATACATACATACATACATACATATACACCAGTTATAGGATAATGCTCTACTACTGCACTGGTGACACTTTTTTTTTTTAAAGATTTTTTGAATCTGTGACAAAAAAATTATAACTTAAAAAAAACTTGGGTGTATTTGTACTGTCCTGGTAATTTCGGGCCCCAAGAAATGAGATGGGGGGGGGGGGGTTATTTACAAAAGACAAATCCACTTTGCACCACTGAAAGTGCATTTGGAAGTGCAGTCACTCTAAATCTAAGGAGTAGATCTGAAATGAGTGGAAGCTCTGCTGATTTTATCATCCAATCAAGTGCAAGCTAAAATGCTGTTTTTTATTTTGCTTGCATGTCCCCCTTGGATCTACAGCAACTTTACTTCCAAGTGCACTTGCAGTGCAAAGTGGAGTTTCCTTTAGTAAATAACCCCCATGGTGTCAGTACATCAGGAATGATCAGTTTTCAGTTTCAGTAAATACAATAGTTTGTGGTTTTTATACATTTCCTACATACTAAATAATAAACACTGATTTGGGTTATTTTAAGAATATGGGAAATTTAGCAGAATACATTTTGACCTAAATGAAGAAATTATGAAGAAAGAGTATTTATTGAACAAAGAAAAATTGGATTTTTATATACAGCTTACCTGTAAAATCCTTTTCTTGAGAGTACATCACGGGACACAGGAGCTTCATTACATAGTGGGTTATATAGGCATCTCTGGTGATTGGACACTGGTTAACCCCAATTAAGGAGAATTCCTCCCCTATATAACCCCTCCCATATGGGAGGCACCTCAGTTTTGTAGCAAAGCAATAAGAAACCACGTAAAACCCAAGAGGTGCGGGAGCCCTGTGTCCCGTGATGTACTCTCAAGAAAAGGATTTTACAGGTAAGCTGTATATAAAAATCCCATTTCCTTGATCATACATCACAGGACACAGGAGCTTCATTACATAGTGGGATGTCCCAAAGCAATGCTCAGATTGAGGGGAGGGAGACACAGATCATAATTATAGACCGCCAGGGCCTGGAGGACCTAAACTGCAGCCTGCAGTACACTGCGCCCGAAGGCGATATCCTCTTGCCCTCTGACATCCACCTGATAGAATCTGGTGAATGTGTGGACTGATGACCAAGTTTCAGCCTTACAGATCTGAGCCAGGGAGGCCTGGTGATGCACTGCCCAAGAAGCACTTACAGCCCTAGTAGAGTGCGCTTTCACTTGAAAAGGAGGAATCTTCCCCTTTACACTATAGGCCTGAGAAATAACTTGTCTAATCCACCTTGAGAGAGTGGATTTTGACGCCGCCTGGCCCTTCCTAGGGCCTTCCGGCAAAATAAACAAGCAATCAGTTTTCCTTATCTGAGCAGTTGCTTGCAGATATATACTGATTGCTCTAACCACATCCAAAGTGTGCAAAGATTCTTCTTCTGCGGACTGTGGGTCCGGAAAAAAGGATGGTAGGATTACGTCTTGATTCAAATGGAATCCCGAAACCACCTTAGGTAGAAAGGACCTGTTGGGATGCATGACCACCCGGTCCTTATGAATAATTAGATATAGTTCCTTGCTGGAAAGAGCTGCTAGCTCTGATACTCTTCTAGCCGTAGATATGGCTACCAAGAAGACCAATTTTTTAGTTAGGAGAACTAATGAAGCCAGATGCAAAGGTTCAAATGATTGCCCCTGCAAAGCCGAGAGAACCAAATTCAGATCCCATGGGCATACCGGAGGTTTGACTGGCGGTCTTATCAGCATGGCCCCCTGGATGAAAGCCCGTACCAGGGAATGCGATGCAAGTGGCTTCTGAAAAAACACTGACGGGGCCGAAATCTGCACCTTGATAGTGCTTATGGCCAAATTCACTTCTAGGCTTGACTGGAGAAAGGCCAAGATCCTGCTAATGACATACTTGCCATTTCCTGAGTTCACACCAGGAAACATATGCCCTCCAGATTTTGTAATAAATAAGCCTGGAGGCTAGCTTTCTGGCATTGACCAGAGTAGAAAGGACTGACCCCGAAAGGCCACGGTCTCTCAGAATGTGGGTCTCAGCAGCCAAACCGTCAAATTCAGACTGCGTAAAGCAGGATGGTAAATTGGACCCTGTGAGAGCAGATCTGGCCAGAGAGGGAGGATCCATGGCCTGCCTACTGCCAACTTCATGATCTCTGCTTACCACGGTCGCCTGGGCCAAGCCGGGGCCACCAAAAGGACCGATTTTGTCTCCCTCTTGACTCTTCCCAGGAACCGCGACAGAAGCGGGCTCGGGGGGAAGGCATAGATCAGATTGTACTGATCCCAGGGAACTGTCAGAGCATCTGACCCCTGAGCAAGTGTATCTCTTGTCCTTGACACAAAATTGTCCAGTTTCCTGTTGAACCTGGATGCAAACAGATCTACGTCTGGAGTACCCCACCTGCGACATATGTTCTGAAACACATCGGGGTGCAGAGCCCATTCTCCTGGGCACAACTGCTGGCAGCTCAGAAAATCCGCCTGCCAATTTTCCACTCCTGGAATGAAGACTGCAGAAAGACACGGAACATGCTTTTCTGCCCAGACAAGTATGCGATTCACCTCTTTTTGGGCCACCAGACTCCTGGTACCGCCCTGGTGATTGATATAAGCCACTGCTGTGGCATTGTCGGACTGAACCCGAACAGGGAGACCTTGTAGTCTGTAAGACCACTTTATGAGAGTCATATAAATTGCCCGGATCTCCACGACATTTATGGGCAATAGCTTCTCGATCGCAGACCATTTCCCCTGTGAGCACATCTCCTCCAACACTGCTCCCCAGCCTGTCAGGCTGGCATCTGTTGTGATAATCTTCCATGGAAGAGGAAGAAAAGTTTTGCCCTTTAGCAAATTCCTGGTTTGTAACCACCAGATGAGACTCCTGCGTGTCCCTGGGGATAGACGCATAGGAAGATCCAAGGATTGGGGCTTCCTGTTCCAAGCTGCAAGGATGCATCTTTGCAGAGGCCTTGAGTGGAACTGGGCGAATGAGACGGCCTTGAAGGAGGCGACCATTTTCCCTAACAGTCTCATGCACAATCGAATGGGGGAAGTTCTCCTGCCCAGAATTAAGCGCACCAGATCCCCAATGGCCAAGGCCTTTGGCCTTAGAAGAAACACCTTGCCCTGAGCGGTGTCGATGATCATACCCAGGTATTCCAACCTGGTGGCAGGCTGTAGGGACGACTTTTCTAGGTTTATGA
Source organism: Lithobates pipiens (assembly GCF_037356315.1). Lineage (NCBI taxonomy): Eukaryota > Metazoa > Chordata > Amphibia > Anura > Ranidae > Lithobates > Lithobates pipiens. The sequence continues at coordinate 395,076,000 of NW_027507903.1, forward strand.
TCCAACCTAGGCGTTCCAGGTGTTCTAGCGTTATGGTGACGCTGTGGTTCAGGAATGCTACTGTTTTCTCCATGAGAAGCAAATCGTCTAGATAAGCCATGACGGCTATACCCTGAGCTCTTAGGTTTGCCAAGAGAGGGTCCAGAATCTTTGTAAAGACTCGAGGGGCCGTAGCAAGCCCGAACGGCAAGGCCACAAATTGAAAATGGCGCCGCTCTACCGCGAACCTTAGAAATTTTTGGTGTGCGGGAAAAATTGGCACATGGAGATATGCATCCTTGATATCTATTGATGCCATAAATTCTCCCCCTTGCAGGGAGGAGACCACAGTGCGGATTGACTGCATTCGGAAGGACCGGATGCGTAAAAACCGGTTCAGATCCTTCAGATCTAGGATAGGTCTGACACTTCCATTTGGCTTCAGAACGGTGAAGAGATTTGAGTAAAACCCTGAACCCTGTTCTTTTTGGGTCCACTTCTACTATTACCCCCTGGGATAGTAAGTGATCTAAGGCCAGAAATAGCGGTTTTTGCTTTACTGGATCCCTGGGGATCCTTGACCTTAGAAAGCGAGAAGGTGGAATCTCCTGAAACTCTAGCCTGTAGCCCAGAGATACCGAAGAGATCACCCACTTGTCCCGGATCTCTTCCCGCCAGGCTCCTGCAAACTGCACAAGGAAGCTTTTGGGCTCTGCTTGGCAGGCTTTCGCCCCCAAGTCTTTTTCTGCCCCTGGGCCCTGCCCTGAGCCTTTCCTGTAGAGGAGGGTTGAGAAGGCCGTCACCACTGCTTAGAGCTTGATGCTCCGGGAGAGAGAGGACGCTTGCTCCTTTTGACTGGAAGGAGAGTAGATTTACCCCCTGAAATTTTTTGGACGAATTTGTCTAATTCTTCTCCAAACAAACGTTCCCCTTTAAACGGGAACCCAATCAAATGCTTCTTGCATGACAGCTCAGCTGCCCAATTCTTTAGCCATAGGGCCCTTCGCATGTGTACCAACATGAGGAACAAACGTGATGCTTGTTGGACAGAATCCAAAATCGCATCAATCATGAAACACAGAATATGAGGCATTTCTGCATACTTCTCTACTTCCTCGCTGGGAAGGAGCCCAATCATCTGCTTAACCTGTTCCTTGAGGAACTGGCACAACCCCACGGCTGCGACTGTAGGTTGCACTACAGCGCTAGTTATGGAAAAGGAGGCTTTAATAAGGTTTCCAGCTTCTTATCAGTTGGATCTTTAAATACCTGCGCATTCTCCAAGGGACAAGTCAGGTTTTTATTCACGCAAGAAACAGCCGCATCAACAGATGGGACCCCCCACTTCTTGGTGAAACTCTCCTCCAGAGGATAATGCATAGAAAACCTTTTAGGAGGAGCAAACAGTTTATCGGGATGTCCCCAATCCTCATACAACAATTCATCCATTAAGGGATGAATTGGAAAGGAATAGGCAGTCTGTGGGGGCTTTCCTGACTCCCAGGGAAGAAACAGAGGAAGTAGCGACTTCAGCAGCAGGCATTCTGAATGTGGTACGCACCAATTCAGTATAATACTGCACCTGTTTTCTGAGTGCCTGGGAGGAGGGGACTCTCTCCTCTTCCTCTGATTCATCCGACTGCTTAAGATCCCTGTCCCAAGACAGGGATCTCTCCTCATTTTCAGAAGAATCCTCTGAGAGAGGAATTTCAGCAGAGGAAGGGGATCTACCCCTTTTCCTGCTATCTTTCAGCGAAGCAGAAATAAAATTCATAATTCTCCCTTCAAAACCCTCCAATGTAGCCCTAAGGGAGTCCTCAGTGACATAAATCAGGGCTGGGATATTAGGAGAGGCTGCAAAACCTGACAGGGGCACTGACTCATTTTGAGAGGCTGGCTCTAGTCTTGCAGGGGGGATGGTAACTTACAGGCACTTTTAGAACCCCTGGACCTAGGCGGTGATTTACCAGTGCCTTTGCTACCTCCCCCTGAGACCCTCTTACGAGGAGACATAGTCCTAAGCTACAAAGCAGAGGTACTAGTACAATCACTGTTGTGCTTAAAGTCTCACAATAAATATATATGCTTAAACTGCACAACCTGATGCTGAGTAGGTGTCTAAGGTTTGCCTGGATCCAATCCCCTGGGATGCTTACTGCCCACGGCTCCTGTGTCTCCACTTACAGCCCCCTGACGCTCTGGGCTTTTTAAATCTGCCGCCTGGCGCCTGCGCAGTACAGCGCCGAGCACACTGACGTGCACGGCTCACAACCACACTCCCCCCCCCTCCTCCATTAGGCTGGGAACGCACGCGCGTGATCAAGGACCGCGGGATCCAGGGGGGAAAGGAGAACTCCACCGGAGCTGCGTGGGACCCCCAGACTACGTGGGACCCCTGTGTTACCTTGTTGTGGCAGGGACTGCAGTGGAGACGTGAGACAGCTGGAGAACCAGGCTTCACTGAGCGTGTGCACTGAAAGGCATGTAAGTATGCATCAGGCTGCTCTTACTCCCTCTAGTGGTGGAAACCAGGTAAGACATACAACTACTCAAAATGAAGAAATCCATCATATAATTACATATATAGGATTAACTTCCCTTACCTGTCCTCGCTGCAGGAATTGCTGAAACAGACAAATTCCAGCCTTCACCCATCACGGCGGGCAGTGTTGGCCAACCTTCAGGTTTATCTGGAGCTCTTTCTTGGAAGAGCCTCCTACCTGGACCATGTAAAAGACTCTGCCAGAAACTTTCGTGCGCTCTGTATAAACAGTACACCAAGTCTGGTTTTCCCAGAGCCCAGTCTTCCAATAGGAGAGGACTTATAGGCCAAACCTCGTTTCTTCGGCTGACGAGGTCCGGGTACCATACCATCTTGGGAGTCAAATATCGGCCCGAGGTATGGATCCGGTTTGTTGTAGCCCTTAGGCCCCCGCAGGGACCTGCACAGAGCTAAAGTTTTACGTGACCAACCACCATAGACACTGGCGAAAAAAGAAAAAAAAACTGAGGTGCTTCCCATATGGGAGGGGTTATATAGGGGAGGAATTCTCCTTAATTGGGGTTAACCAGTGTCCAATCACCAGAGGTGCCTATATAACCCACTATGTAATGAAGCTCCTGTGTCCCGTGATGTATGATCAAGAAAATACTTTATTTTAGCAAAAAAAAAAAAAAAAAAACAGTGGTGATTAAATGCCACCAAAAGAAAAAAAATGGTAAAAATGTATTTTTGGATACAGTGTTGCATGACCATGCAATTGCCATTCAAAGTGTGACAGCGCTGAAAGCTGAAAATTGGCTTGGGAAGGAAGGGGATAAAAGTGCCAGGTATTGATGCAGTTATAATGTGTGATTTTCTACTTATATATTTCTATATGTTACACCACTATAATAGTGTGACAGAGTTACATAGAATATGACTGTGTTGTTCAATGCATTGATCTGAGTATACAGTGTATGCTATTAATTATTATTTCTCTTCCATATGAACATTCCTTTGTATGTGTGTGATTTACAATGTGTGTACTTTTTGTTCAGTAAACTGAAAATGAAAATTACAATAACATTTTTAAAAATCTGTAGTGCTAAATATTACATTAAAAAAGGTTGTTCTGACCACCCTTTTCTTAATGTTCTATAAAATTGCCATTAAAGTTTACACCAACATAATTAAAATTATTATGAGACACCCACACTCTATTCTAACCCTTCTCTTATCTCAAACAAAAGACCTGAGAGCTGCTAATAGGTGTATCCCTTATAACACCAAATCAAATAAAAAAAGAAAGAAAAAGCAACACTTATTTATATGTTTTATATAACTTAATAAAGTACTGGAAATGCCACACTGTGTACATATAAGTATATAATCCCCATAAGTTATGTAAATTATATTACAAGTCCATAACATTGAATACAATTAAGCCTTGTACACACGATCGGAGAATCCGTCGGAATGTGTCCTATCGGACCGTGTTATCGGATAATCCGACTGTGTGTGGTATGCATCGGAATGTTTCCGTCTGAATATCCGTTGGACCCAAATTTCCAACTTGTTGGAAATATTTCCTGACCAACTGGTTCGATCGGACATACTTCGATCATGTGTAGAGAATTTTGATCGGACCAAGTGCCACGCATGCTCAGATCAAATTCCTACATCAAAGCTATTGGCTACTAGCCTGAATGTAGTCCCATCGTAACAAAATTACGTCATCACGTTCTGAAAGATCGTATTTTTCGACAACTTAGGCAGCGTACACACGCGCGGACTGTTCGCCCAACCTTGTTCGTCAAACAGTTTGAGCGGACAGTCCGCTCAAAATTAGCATGGACGGACTTGACCACACACGACGAACGAACAGTCCGCTGAAACTTGCGCGATGACGTGAACGGCACGTACGACGGGACGAGAAATACGACGTCCAATACACTGCAATGCAACCTTCACCGTGTAAATCCTTTCTGAGCATGCGCGGAACAAGCCTACACACGGGCGGACTGTCCGCTCAAACCAAGTTTCAGCGGACAGTTTTACGGGATTTCCGAAAAACTTTGTTCGTCAGACTGTCCGCTGAAGCCCACACACGAGCGGACTGTCCGCTGAAACACTGTTCAGCGGACAAAGTTGGGCGAACAGTCCGCCCGTGTGTACGCGGCCTTAGTCCGACCGTGTGTATGCAACAGTTTCGGACAAGATCCGACGGACAAAATCTGATGGATTTGGTTGTCGAAATCTCTGACCGTGTGTACAGGGGCTTAGATAAATCAATAAGCATCCAATCAGAAAAATATAGCCACAATTCAAGTACTATATTCGATTCCATGCTGATGCCCATAAGAATGGATCACTCTCCAGAATCTGTGGACCCCCTAAAGCCGCGTACACACGTAGCGGTATGTCCGACGTACTTAGTCTGGCGGACTTCCCGCCAGACTGTCCGTCGGACTTTCCGAACGGGCTACTTGCCCACACACGGCACTTTTTGAGCGGACTAATACGGTGTACTAAGTCCGCCGTACTATCCGCCCTACTTTTGAAATGAACGGACTCGCCCACACACGCGGAGGAAAGTCCGCTCATTTCGAGCGCGTCTCCAGGTAGGCGGGGCCCGAAAGGAGACATCGCTGGCCCCGCCGCCTGGTATGGACTTAAAGGGAAACCCCAACGCCGAAAGAAATCGGCGTGGGGGTCCCCCCCCAAGTCCGCAACAGACCCTTGTCCGAGCACGCTACCCGGCCGGCCAGGAAAGGGGGGGGCGAGCGAGCACCCCCCCCTCCTGAGCTGTACCAGGCCGCGTGCCCTCAACATTGGGGGAGCCTTGGGGAAGGGGGGGGGGCGCGGCCCCCCCACCCCAAAGCACCTTGTCCCCATGTTGATGAGGACAAGGGCCTCTTCCCGACAACCCTGGCCGTTGGTTGTCGGGGTCTGCGGGTGGGGGGCTTATCGGAATCCGGGAGCCCCCTTTAATAAGGGGGCCCCCGGATACCGGCCCCCCACCCTATGTGAATGAGTATGGGGTACAATGTACCCCTACCCATTCACCTGTAAAATAAAAGTACAAAAAAAACACAACACACGAGATAAAATATTTTATTGCACAGCTCCGGGGGTCTTCCGTCTTCGGGGGTCTTCTCGCCGGACTCCTCCGCTATCTTCTTGTAGCTCTTTTTCTAGCGGAGGAGTCCGGCTTTCTTCCTCGCCGCCGGCCTCTTCTTCCGACTTCGGGGGTCTTGTCCCCCTCTTCGGTTCTTCTGCCGGGCCACCGCGCCTTCTTATAGCTCTTTTACAGGCGGTGGCCTGGTCTTCTGTCGCCGCCGCCGCCTTCCGTTCTTCTTCTTCTCCAGGAGATGTTGACTCGACGATCTCTCCGGCCGCAATGCCAGGGACGCGCTGCGCTGCCACTTATATAGGGACAAGGGGCGGTGTACATGGCTTTATGTCACATGGGTTGGTCACATGGGTTGATGTCACATGGGGACTGTGACATCGTAAGGGGGCGGGGTCACCATGTGACACCAACCCATGTGACATAAAGCCATGTGGCACCGCCCCTTGTCCCTATATAAGTGGCAGCGCAGCACGTCCCTGACATTGCGGCCGGAGAGATCGTCGAGTCAACATCTCCTGGAGAAGAAGAAGAAGAAGAAGAACGGAAGGCGGCGGCGGCGACAGAAGACCAGGCCACCGCCTGTAAAAGAGCTATAAGAAGGCGCGGTGGCCCGGCAGAAGAACCGAAAAGGGGGACAAGACCCCCGAAGTCGGAAGAAGAGGCCAGCGGCGAGGAAGAAAGCCGGACTCCTCCGCTAGCAAAAGAGCTACAAGAAGATAGTGGAGGAGTCCGGCGAGAAGACCCCCGAAGACGGAAGACCCCCGGAGCTGTGCAATAAAGTATTTTATCTCGTGTGTTGTGCTTTTTTTGTACTTTTATTTTACAGGTGAATGGGTAGGGGTACATTGCGCGCGGCCCCCCCTTCCCCAAGGCACCCCTCATGTTGAGGGCACGCGGCCTGGTACGGCTCAGGAGGGGGGGGCGCTCGCTCGCCCCCCCTTTCCTGGCCGGCCGGGTAGCGTGCTCGGACAAGGGTCTGTTGTGGACTTGGGGGGGACCCCCACGCCGATTTTTTTCGGCGTTGGGGTTCCCCTTTAAGTCCATACCAGGCAGCGGGGCCAGCGACGTCTCCTTCGCGGGCCCCGCCTACCTGGATACCCGCTCGAAATGAGCGGACTTTTCTCCGGGTGGGAAAAGTCCGCTCATTTCAAAAGTACGGCGGACTGGCATACACACGGCCGGATTGTCCGCCGAAATGCGAGTCCGGCGGGAAGATTGGTGTGCAACACGGCATTCTAAGTCCTCCGTGCTTTCGGGTCAAAAAAGTATGCCGGAGGCTACACACGGGGGGATTGTTTGGCGGACTTGAGTTTGCCGGACTTTTCCACCGGATTGTTTGATCGTGTGTACGCGGCATAAGAAGGTCAAAAGGCACTTCATGTCATTAACCTCCCTGGCGGTACGATTATTTCAGATATTAGGTGCTAAAAGCGGTACAATTATTTTGCATGAAAATTTGGTGTTTTATATTGTAGTCCTTTAATTCTTAGCAATAACTCACTTAAATCTGTCCAAACCAGAGTCTAGCAGACATCCTGGGTATGATAAAGTTTGAAAAATGAAATCATAAATTATAATATAATAAATAATTCTAAATAATTGTACCAAATAATAATAACAATTATTCAATAATGTAATCAAATCAAAAACACTGAAATTTGCTCAGTTGCAGAATTGTCGCTGTCATTACTTTTCAGTATTTGATGATGGATCTCCCCACAAATAGCTATCGCTCAATTCTGCGAGTGATTCCAATTTATTATCGCTGTTTTCTAGCTGGTCTAAAATAATTTTTGATGTAAAGGGACAGTTTTGGTTGCTATGGACAATCTCCAGTTTCCAGGCATAAAGAACAGTTTTCATAATATAAAACTGCATGCAGGACACTGGACAAACCACTAGGGACAAAGGGGATGTGAAATTATTACATACAGCAATGTAATCAGTAAGATTACATTATACTGTATGTAATGTGTGTGTTTCACTTTTTGAATTTGGTGCCGATCTCCGTCCCCGTGCGTCGCAATGCTCACAGGGAACGGAGATCGGCTCCGTGATGAATTGAGCGGAGGACGAGCCGCTCGTACAGCGGGGGGACATCGCTGGATCCAGGGGAGAAGGTAAGTAAGTGTCCTCCAGCGATGCGGTCCCGAGTCTGGCTCGGGGTTACAACTTTTGGTATGAAAAATTCCACCCGAGCCAGACTCGGGAATACCACCAGGGGGGTTAGTGCCTCTCTTTCATCCTGGTCATTCATTTCACAAATATGGGATTTATATTGCATACTTAAAGCATAGGCACTGTAACGTATCAGATAAGACCAGAACTGTGTGGACTGCAACAGAGGAAACCCAAACATGTATGAGTGAAATATAATGATTTCTTAAGATAGGTGAATAAACACAGCCACCTCCAATATAATACAATATGCAACCAACCAACCACAAACCCACAGATAATAATAGTAACAGACAAATATATACATATAATGGGGAATACTGGAATCATAAACGTAGCCAGGCCAGAGTCGTCAACGGGAGGTCAGCAGCTGGCGATAGGGAACAAACAGGACAAGGAGAGGATAGATGGATCAGGCCAAAGGTAAGGGTAACAGGATCACAGGAGGGATGGGTACAGGTACAAGGCTCAGGGGTCAGGTAAACAGACAGGAACAGGATCAGGATCAGGTAGATACAGAGCTCTCAGGTTCAGGGTCAGGGCACAAAGAAAGATACCAAGGCAAGGTGTGTGTGTGCCTGCTGGGTATTTATACACATCTCCTGCAATCAGGCTCAGGTGACACCTGATCGCAGGACATGATGTCGGCTCCACACTGCCAGGAACCACCCGCTGGTGGGCACCAGTACTGCAGACCAAAGATCAAATAATATCACCAACGGGAAAGAGCTCCCCTGAGAGTTGGACATCAGTATTGCAAATTTCTGGCAATGCTACCAGCAGGTGGAACCATCCCTGACATGCACAGTGTGGCACTTCCAGCACTTTATCAAATTTTTTTGCACAGGAATAATTATATATTTCTGTAGTTTATTTATTGCACATTGCACTTTAGAGCGTTCTAAGCACATAACATTTTTCATTTAACTTATATAATGCATATCAATTAGCGCTGCACTTTCTTTCAATGTTACACTTACATAATACCTGATTAGTGGCTGGCTCATATTTGTGGTTTATATATAATGAAATGGAAATAATCTCTAAGAACTTAGGCTGCATGTTATTTTAAGATTTTATCATTGTTCTGTCATTCCCATTGCAATGATTTCTCCAGATCTCTCTGTGTTTCTAGACTTTATCATACATCTCACTGTTAATTGTGATTCATGGTAACCACTAATCTCTTTATGTACACTGTGATTTGCATATAATCTTTCCTAAAATGAAATCTATTATAGTATAATTTATTAGTTACTTCTGTGATTTCAGCAAAATCTTCTTTTCCTTAACACATTCTTTTGTATTTGCTTCTGCTTGCTACATAAGGTAAGCTATGACAAATGAAGTAAACGCTAGCATGTACTTTAAACCTGAATATTTACTTTATTCCAATAGGTGCATATTTATAAAGCACTGACTGACATTCACCAAACATTCATTCGAGGTAAATTACCAATAATTAAAAAAGCATGCACCAGGAGTATACACCTGCAGTGAACATTACATTCACTGCTTTATAAATATACCTCATACTGTATGTTTTATATAGCAATGTTGTTTAAAAAAGATAAGGTGCATAGACTCATAGCTCGTAGGATGCTAGCAATTCTGCATGTACAGTTTTGGTACCCTAATGTATGTGCTGTGTGTGACTAAAAACGAACAATGCACATCACACTGAACACACCATCCCCACTGTGAAACATGGTGGTGGCAGCATCATCTTGTGGGGTTGCTTTTCTTCAGCAGGACCAGGGAAGCTGGTCATAACTGATGGGAATGGATGGAGCTAAATACAGGGCAATATTAGAAGAAAACCTGTTAGAGTCTGCAAAAGACTTGAGCCTGGGGATTGAGGTTCACCTTCTAGCAGGACGACTCTAAATGTACAGCCAGGGGTACAATTGAATAGTTATATCAAAGCATATTAATGTGTTAGAATGCCCCAGTCAAAGTCCAGACCTAAATCCAATTGAGAATCTGTGTCAAGACATGAAAATTGCTATTCACAGACGCTCTCCATCCAATCTGGAAGAGGTTGAGCTATTTTGCAAAGAAGAATGGGCACATTTCACTGTCTAGATGAGTAAAGCTGGTAGAGACATACCCAAAAAGACTTGCAGCTGTAATTGCAGAGAAAGATGGTTCTACAAATTATTGACTCCAGGGGGCTGAATACAAAGGCACATCACACTTTTCAGATATTTGTAAAAAAGTTTGAAAACCATTTATCATTTTTCTTCCACTTCACAACTATGTGCCACTTTGTGTTGGTCTATCACATAAAATACCAATAAAATACATTTACATTTTTGGTTGTAACATGACAAAATGTAGGACATTTCAAAGGGGTGTGAATACTTTTCCAAGGCACTGTATATGTTATTAAGTAATTTTGATGTATAATTTTCCACTGGAGACGTTTAAAATTCCTTGTATGTGTCTTTCTAATAGTACCATTAACCCAAATTGACTTTAGGACAGTACCTCCTGAGACAATGATCTGCTTATTATAAATTTCACGTTGTTTCTTTATTCTATAATCATTATAGCTTTCTTTTCTTTATATTTTTTCACTGTTATAATATTTAAATAAGGGGATACATTCTTTTTAATGTAAGTTTTAAAGTTTGGGTTAAGGTTTAGGACTTAAACTGTATGGCCAAACATTTCTTTTTTTTGAATAGAGTAGGGAAGGGTTAAACCACTTATCAGCTTATTTGTGCTGTCTGTGACCTGTTGGAGAGTTTTACCTCCACTTCCTGCCCTGGAGAAAAAACAGGAAGTAAGTGAATACAAAGTAAAGGGAGTTCTCCTCCTAGACAGTTGCAACTGGAACAAGTATCCTCAATGGACAATTTTTACCTCACCTCTCACCTTGGTAACAGCTCTTACATTTACATTTATGTTTCCCATCACTTCCTGCCTTAGTGACAGTGGTCACAAGGACAATTAGAGTTAAACCTCTGTAGCAGGGACATAAACAGCAGTAACAACTTGATGGGGGTTCTAATTTTTCACTACTCTATCCAATACAAAATATGTCTATGGTCAAATTTTAAAATTATTATATTAATTTCCACCTATTTCTAGCCTACTCTAAGCAATCTTAATAATTTTGAAGTTTGTACATTTAATTTGTGAAAATCTCCACATATTTACTTCTTGAATTCTGTGACACATGTTCACTTTGCTCTGTGAGTAGCCAATCATGTATCACAGAATTCACAGAGCCTACCTTCTGACTTACAGAGGTGCTGAGGAGAGAAGTTTCAGGAGGCCAAATCAGACCAGGGGTGACCGCTTAGAGGCAGAAAGGTACCATGGGATATGTAGTCCTTAGAGGTCAAAAGTAAACCCAAAATATTGAACAGAGGAATAGTTGCAAAGCATGCAGGGAATCCAGGAATTTGTGAAAAGTAATGGTCAGCAGACAGGCATTAAGAACAAACAACAAATGATTCCTCTTAATCTAGCACTGGGGGGGATTGGCTACCAACCACTTGAGGTATACCTTGGAAAAGTCATAAATGTCTATGCCACAGTGATTGATTGAATTTAAAACACAAAATTCCAAAAATAAAAAATAACAAATTAATATAATTTAAAGTATATGTGTTATCATGGATAATAATTATCCTATTGAAAAGACAACAGCTTTCTGGACCCATTATGGACATACCATCACACTGAAGCATATTGGCAATATTGCAGTTTGGAGTCCTTTGGGGTCTCTCAACATCATGGACCCTTACGGGTTCAACCAGTGGCCTGTCATCGCTTCTATTGATTGGATACCCATGCGACATGTGGCACCTACACACCTTTTTGGTCACCCCCAGCTCCGACCCTGATATACCTCAGTCAGCCTCCCAAGGTTTGGGTGAGATCAAGGTTTATAATTAAGCATGATGTTTAACATTGATTGCCTGTCAGCCATATTTTACCCTTTCCATTCTTGGAATCCTTTGACTTTGATTTTACAATAAATCGTTAATCACAAAACATGGCATAGACATTTTTATGACTTTTCCGAGGTATGCCTCAAGTGCCTCAAATTATGAATTTGTCTGTGCTATAACAAGCAATTACCAAATGCAAAGTACAAAACTGCAGAACTATCATGTATCAAAAGCATTATGAAAGGGAGTCATAACATAAATAAAACTCAGAAAAAGAACTGGGTCAGGTAATCACATGCTCAGAAGTATGAAGCGTCTTTATTTACTATACTTTGAATGGGTAGGTGAGTATGTGTCACTTAGAAAGAGGTAGCTAAGTGAACCTTCAAATAGTTATTAATATTCCTAAGACCAGTAAATATTTTTTAGTAAGGACCCACTGATCTCTGTAGTTGCAAGAACTGTGGAATAATTCATCCTCAACTTTAACAGCAGATCATTTTTCTTATTCCCTGATCATTATATATTCTATATTCATTCATCATTATTTATTCTCATCCACCCCCTTCCTTCCAGCAGTGACTTGGCAGTCTATCAGTCTTTAAACCTCTAAAGTAAAAAGATAGCAGGTACTCAGGAACAGGGGGTAAGCAGAGTGCTGGCTTTGATTGTAAACTTGCTGCAGATGTCTGCAGCTACAGTGGTCAGTGAGGGCTTGTTTTAACCACTTCAGCCCCGAAAGATTTTACCCCTTTAATGACCAGAGTATTTTTGCGATTCGGCACTGCATCACCTTAACTGACAATTGTGCGGTCGTGCGACGTTGTACCCAAAATTTATGTCCTTTTTTTCCACAAATAGATCTTTCTTTTGGTGGCATTTGATCACCTCTGCCGTTTTTATTTTTTGCGATATAAACAAAAAAAGAGCGGCAATTTAAAAAAAAAAAGCAATATTTTTTTACTTTTTGCTATAATTAATATTCCCAAAAAATATGTTAAAAAATAATTTATTTCTCAGTTTAGGCTGATATGTATTCTTCTACATATTTTTGGTAAAAAAAATAAAAATCACAATAGGTGTATTGGTTTGCACAAAAGTTATAGCATCTACAAAATAGGGGATAGATGTATGGCATTTTGATTATATTTTTTTTCTATTAGTAATGGGAGTGATCTGATTTTTATCAGGATTGCGACATTGCAGCGGACACATTGGACACTTGACACTATTTTGGGATCATTGAGACTTATACAGCGATCGGAGCTAAAAATAGCCATTGATTATTGTGTAAATGTCACTAGCAGGGAAGGAGTTAAACACTAGGGGGTGATCATGGGGTTAACTGTGTTCACTCAGTGTGTTCTAACTGTAGGGGGGGATGGGTTACCTAGGACATGACAGAGACCACTGCTCCCGATGATAGGGAGCAGTAGCTCCCTGTCATGTCACTAGGCAGAGTAGGGAAATGCCTTGTTTACATAGGCATTTCCCTGTTTTGCCTCTCCTTTTTGTGATCGCGGGCCACCGGCGGACATCGAATCCTGCTAGCCTGGGATTACAAAGGGACATACGGGTATGCCCTTTTGCGCACCCGTGCCATTCTGCCAACAACCATCGGCGTGCGGTGGTCGGGAAGCAGTTAAAGCTCATTTGGTGAGCTTTAAAACAAACCTTATTAATGGTAAAAGGTATGAGGGATAAAACATATCAGGAAAGACTTTGGGAACTTAATATGCACAGTCTAGACCCTAGAGGAAAGAAGGGAAAGGGGAGACACGATGGAAACCTTTACATACATCAAGGGTGTGAAAAAGATTCAAGAAGGCAGGATTTTCAATATGAAACCAAGATCAAGAATACAGGAACATGACCTCAAACTAACAGGAGTAAAGTTCAAAACTAATCTTAGAAAGTATTATTTTACTGAAAGAGTAATTGATGCTTGGAATAGACTTCAAGCAGAGCTAGTGAGTCAGTCAACAGTAAATGGCTTCAAACACAGATCACACTCATTACCAAAACAATACACAACCACATATAGATTCAAAAACAAAAAAACAAACAAAAAAAACTGTCAGACTCAATAGACCACTTGGTCTTTTTTCTGTGTTTCTATTGCATGTTACTGCAAGAATATGAGGAAAATATTGACTGACCATAGCCTGACCAAGGTTCTAAGTTCTAAGCTCTAGTATTCTAGTAATATCTAAAATAGTTCCTATCACCTTTTGACTTTTATTTTTTTTTATTTTTATTTTTATCTTGTTTTAATTGTATCGCTCACTCGAGGGGTTCTGTTTCGATTTGACAAGCCAGTGATACTCCCTTTTGATCAGCGCTAAGGCGCCAAGGATTTTATAATTTAATAATCATTTTTTCAACCTACTAAGTTTTACTTTTGAATTCATTCCCTAATAGCCTGAACATCTTTGTGTAAGCAGCTCCCCTGGGGATAGAATATACCTAGAGATAGTGACACTCTGGAGAATATGGAGTCTAATCCCCCATTGAATAAAGGAGTAAAACTGCTTTACAATAGGCTATACATGATGGATCTGTGAGATGTTTTTTTGCATTGTTTTTTATATTTTTGTAAAAAAAATTTGACTATATTTTTATACATATATTTTTTCTAATCTTGCAATAAAATATATAATTTTTTAATTAGCGGCCACAGTCCTCCCTCCTTTTTTCAATATAGCCCTATAAAGAGTTTAACACATTGTGACAATAGCCTGTTCCCCCTAAAAAAGTTTTTCTGGATACCCGACATACTACACCATGAGAGTTGTTTTTTTTTTCCTTTTGAGGAACTACCACCGGACACAAGATTGTTTTTCCTTCACAACGAATAAAATCCTGTGTAAGAACGTGGAAGACAAAGCCGAGTGGTGGAACCCCCAATAGCAAAGTGGAGCAGAACCTATATGCCTATAACCCCCCTAGGGGGTGCGTGGATCTGGTGAGTGGGGACCCATGAGGGGGAAGGAGCACGGAAGTCACCAATAAGCATTCATGATCACAAAAAGTCTCCCTCTTTGAGTCTCCTAAGCTGAAAATTTGCATATCTGTGGACATTTGACAGAAGAACTATTGTGGACTATTTTTGTTATTTTTTTATTTAAAAAATTGCTTTAGGCTTCTCACATTTTTTGTTCTGTTTCTATTTTTATTATAATTATTCGGGTCTTTATGCTGATATACTTCCCATGTGGATGGGAAATTTTTTTCACAGGTTTTCACAATTTTGGATTCAAATTTGCACTATTTTGTATATTGTTCACATATAATTGGTATATATAGAATATTCACCTCATGTTGAAAAATAGGGGAAATTAGTTTTCCTCCTTGATACATATCCCTTTGTTGAGGTTCATATAGAAATCACTCATTTTTTGGACTGATTATTAACCACTACAATACAGGGCACTTTCACCCCCTTCCTTCCCAGCCCAATTTTCAGCTTTCAGCGCTCTAGCGCTTTCAGTGACAATTGCGCGGTCATGCTACACTGTACCCAAATGAAATTGTTATCATTTTGTTCGCACAAATAGAGCTTTATTTTGGTGTTATTTATTCACGACTCCGTTTTTTTTTTTTGCGATATAAGCGCAAAAAAAGCGGAAATTTGGAAAAAAAACAATATTTTCTTTTTTCTATTTGAAAAGAAATCCAATAAAATCAAATTTTGTCATAAATTTAAGCCAAAATGTATTCTGCTACATGTTTTTGGTAAAAACAATTCCGTTAAGTGTATAATAATTGGTTTGTGTGATCACGGACATATGTACGCAAATGATCATGTACATATGTGTGCAGGTGATCACGTACATATGTGTGCAGATAATCATTGGGACATGTGATTTTAGTGGGACATATGTGGGGGACATGTTTTTATTATTAGGGACATGTGTTTTTATTATTTGGGGACATGTGTGTTTTGGGGACATATGTGGGGACTGTGTTTGTACTGTGTGGTGTGTTGTGTGTTTACACTACACTGATGATCAGTGAGTAAAAAGCTGTAAAAAGCAGCCCATACTCACTGATCATCAGCCGGCTGCAGCGTTCTGCTCTCCTCTCCTCAGCGGTGACTTCCGTGTGAGGAGAGGAGATCCGATTGCCTAGCAACCGGCTGTTTGTTTACATCACATGACGGGCGTGATTGGACACGGCCGTCATGTGATCAGGAGGGCCAATCACAGAGCCCTCCTGCCGATCTGAGATGTGCCGTGTCCGGGTGACACGAGCACATCGGGATCGCGCCGCTGCGCGGGCACACGCGCGCGCGCGATCCCGCTACTCCTGAATGACGTTCCTGAACGTCCTATCAGGAGTGGACGGCTCCCACCCGGCCGTATATATGCATTGGCCGGGTGGGAAGTGGTTAAGGGACTGGTTTAGTTTAACCCACACTAGTTGATAGGTATTGTATTAAGTACACATAGATATGGTCACTGGAATGTATAGAATAACCATATGAGTTTTTTTTTTGGAAATCAGCTTATCTACACTTGTGAGAAAAAATCCTCACAATTGAGTGGAATCAAACATATTTAGTGGAACCTAAAATTCTTCATAACGGGTTCTATTTACATATTTTGTTTAATTTTTTTTAAATTTTTATTATTGTTCCTTTTTATATGTAATTTTTGACTCAAAGTTCCCGATAGAATATATCACCCATCAATAGAGGCTACTACCTATGTGGATGGATATATATATCAGTGAAGCCATCAATCTATGCATATAGGCAGTAGGGAAAGGGATACATCATTAATATAGATATTTTCCAGGCCTGGGAAACAGTGAGGGTCACTAATGGTATTTTTAATAATCTTAATATTTTGAACATATATATTGGAGGTAGCGCCAGTAGCCCATATTAATCATTTAATTGTATCTTGTTTTCATTTCTTTTGCAGCCCTGCATTAATGCACAGCACTGTCAGTAGCAATGCCCAAGTATATTACATCTAACTTGTTGCATCTAAAAATATTGTACCACTTAAAGTCATTACAGCAGTGGTGCTATTCATGTTTGCCTATTGGCTTGGCTATATCTGTGACTCTGCTGCTAAGCCACTGTACTTTGACCTAGATTTGACATCAGGTCTGTATCTTTGTTTAAGCACGGTATAAAATAAATTGTAAAAAGCTCAATGTGCACTATATAGTTGCATACAGTGATATTTTGCCAAAGTCTTTTAATATTTGACAATTGGCAGCAAAAGCCTTTGGTTTTTCTATTTACAAACAGAGAGTACAAACAGCTGTATATAAAGACTTGGCATGTGACTCCTGAGCAGATTTTCACAACTAAGACAACAAGCTTGCATAAAATCTTCACAGCTCATTTGCTGGAAGGTCAATGTGTGGCCATTTCATCTAGAATGGACATGCATGAGATGCTACCGTTTTGTGCCAAAGGTTGAGTCCCATTGCAGAGCCTCTGCAATCATTTTTCTCAGAACATCAACATGTCATACTGTATGCATACCGATACTCCTGTCTCCACAAGGTATTTACTTAAAATCAATCTTCACGCGATGCATACAATTTGGCTCCTCAAATGAATCAGTGATATTTGTTTGGGTTGCTACACAAATACATTCGTTAGCCATGATTGAAATGAATCATTGAAATGCTACAGATTTAGTTTTCTTCACATGCATTGAAAAGTGAGCATACATATCATATACTTAGGACATCTTTGAGTTTCAGCAATTTTTGGTAAGATGCGCTTTTTAATGTGTTACTGCTACACAACTCAACGCGTGAACTTTAGTGCAGTAATTTGTAGAGTCAATCCCTTTGGATGGCATCACAAATCATGAATGTACAGTGCCTTTAAAAAGTAAAATTTTCCACATTTGTCATGTTACCACCAAAAACTTAAATTTTATTACATTTTATTTGGATTCTATGTGATAGACCAACAAAAAGTTGAAAAAAGAATTGTGAAGTGGAAGGAAAATGATAAATGGTTTTCAACATTTTTTACCAATAAATATCTGAAAAGTGTGGCGTTCAATTGTATTCAGCCCTCCTGAATCAATACTTTTTAGAACCACCTTTCGCTGCAATTACAGCTGTAAATCTTTTTGGGGATGTCTCTACCAGCTTTGCCCATCTAGAGAATAACATTTTTTGCCCATTCTTCTTTACAAACTAGCTCAAGCTCTGTCAGATTGGATGGAGAGCATCTATGAACATCGTTTTTCAAGTCTTGCCACAGATTCTCAACTGGATTTAGGTCTGGACTTTGTCTGGGCCATTGTAGTTCTGGCTGTATGTTTAGGGTCACTGTCCTACAGGAAGGTGAACCTTTGCCCCAGTCTCAAGTCTATTTCAAACACTAACATATATTCTTATAAGACTGCCCTGTATTTGGCTCCATCTATCTTCCCATCAGCTCTGACCAGCTTCCCTGTCCCTGCTTAAGAAAAGGATGGTGTGTTCAGGGTGATGTGTAGTTCGTTTTCCACCACACATTGGGGGTTATTTACGAAAGGCAAATCCACTTTGCACTTGAAAGTGCATTTGGAAGTGCAGTCACTCTAAATCTAATCTCTGAAATGAGTGGAAGCTCTGCTGATTTTATCATCCAATCATGTGCAAGCTAAAATGCTGTTTCTTATTTTTCCCCCCTCGGATCTACAGTGACTTCACTTCCAAGTGCACTTGCAGTGCAAAGTGGATTTTCCTTTAGTAAATAACCCCCAGAGTGTTTCGCTTTTGTTTTCATCTGACCAGAGCACCTTCTTCCACATGTTTGCTGTGTCCCCCACATGGCTTCTTGCAAATGGGACTTATAATAGCCAGATTTGTGGAGTCCGTGACTAATAATAGTCCTGTGGACAGTATCTCCCACCTAAGCTGTGGATCTATGTAGCTCCTCCAGAGTTACCATGGGCCCCTTTGCTGTTTCTTTGATTAATGCTCTCCTTGATTGTCCTTACAGTTGTGTTGGATGGCCATGTCTTGGTAGGTTTGAAGTTTTGCCATACGCTTTCCATTTTAATATGATGGATTGAACAGTGCTCTGTGAGATGTTCAAAGCTTAGGATATTTTTTTATAACCTAACCCTGCTTGAAACCTCTCCATAACTTTATCCCTTACTTGGCCTTCATGATGCTGTTTGTTCACTAAGGTTCTCTAACAAACCTCTGAGAGATTGACAGAACAGGTGTATTTATACTGAGATTAAATTGCACACAGGTAGACTATTTACTAATTACAGTAGCTGAAGACAATTGGTTCCACTAGATTTTAGTTAGGGGTATCAGAGTAAAGGGGGCTAAATACATGCACGCCACATTTTCCAGATATTTATTTGTAAAAAGAAATTGAAAACCATTTATCTTTTTCCTTCTACTTCACAATTATGCGATCAACTTTGTGTTGGTCTATCACATAAAATCCCAATAAAATACATTTAAGTTTTTTTGGTTGTAATATGACAAAATGTTGAAAATTTCTCAAGGGGTGTGAATACTTTTTCAATGCACTGTAGCATTAAATAAAGCGCCCACACAATGCACATGATGTGGTTGTAGTGCACTGTGTAGTAAAACAAGAGTGCAAGTACATTTTTTTTTTATTCATTTAGGATTAATTTGTCATTCAGAATCAATAGGATTCCTTAACACAGTGTGCATTAACCTCCCTGGCGGTATGATTCAGTCTGGAATAAGGTGCTGAAAGCGGTACAATTATTTTGCATGGAAATCTGGCTTTTATTTTGTAGTCCTGTAATTCTTAGGAATAACGCTCTGAAATCTCTTCAAACCAGAGTCTAGCGGACATCCCGGGTATGATAAAGTTTATAATATAATAAAGAATAATAAAAATTATTCAATAATGTAATCAAATCCAAAAAAAAATGAAAAAGGGACATGTTTTGGTTGCTATGGACAATCTCCAAATTCCAAGCAGTAAAAAACAGTATTTATAATATAAAAGTGCATGCAGGGCATTGCACAGACCACTAGGGACAAAGGGGGTGTGTATTTTTTACTACAGCACTGTAATCTGTAAGATTACAGTGCTGTGTGTGTTTTGTGTCTTTTTACATTTTTGAATTTGCCGCCGTTCTCCGCTCCCGTGCGCCGTAACGTCGCAGGGAACGGAGCTCGGCGGCATTCGGCACTGTGAATCGAGCGGAGGACAGCTCGATCACACAGCGCGGCGGACATCGCTGGATCCAGGGGACAAGGTAAGTAACGTTACCTGTGTCCTCCCCTGCATCGAGCGGTGCAAGCCCGAGTCTGGCTCGGGGTTACCGCTATTGTAATGAAATTCCCAACCCGAGCCAGACTCGGGATTACCGCTAAGGAGGTTAATGCACACAATATTTGCAGAGGGAAATTAGCAAAAAAGGTACTTAATTTTTGCAATAGTTCTTTTCTCTGATGTCACTCTAATGTTAAATATAAAAGTAACCCATAGAAACCAACTAAAAATCACAATTTGGCAGCTTAGGGAGGAACTCTGGACAAAAATAACAAGAAAAAAAATGAATAGCCAAATAAGTGATGAAAATAACAAACACAGCTTTTCCTTCTATTTTCACTTTCAGCCAATACATTTCCTCCACAGTACTTCTTTTTCACTAGATGTCTTCAGTCTGATTGTCAGCATCATTATCCCACTTCTTCTGAGCCCAGGTTGTTCTGGACTCACCCCATGACAGGACAGTGAATCAGCTCACCTCTCTGTCACTTTATACAGGGACTGTAAAATGATGATGCCAGGTTAAATTCAAGTACTCACATTGGGGGTTATTTACTAAAGGAAAATCCACTTTGCACTAAACATGTGCATTCGTTTTCGTCCAAAAGGATTTTTGTCTGAATTTCTGGTATTTTTGTTGTAACAAATGATAATGAACATGCAGAATCCGAAAACTGAAAGATCCGACATAAATAAATGCTTTATTTTCATTTTCGTTGCAACAGTTCGATAGAGATAGGAGATTTGACATGGCGCTGACAATATCAATCTGTGTCCATCGAACCTGTGGTCAAATGTGCCTAACCTTAGCTCTATTAGTTCAAGATTATTCTACATAGAGAGAAAAGATTCAACATTATAGAGACAATAGCAAAAAAAGGTTGAATGTGCCTAACCCAACTCTATTAGTCCAAGATTATTCGACAGAGAGAAAAGATTCGACATGAAACAGTTGCCGCGAGCGGACATTTATGGTCAAATGCTCTGCCCATAGGCTACAGAAGAATTCTAATGTTGGTTGACTAGTAATAATAATTAATAAATATAATTATTACTAGTGTCATACAACATTAGAATTCTACTATAGCTTGTATGCAGAAAATTTGACCGGAAATGTACGATTGCGGCGCCGTACAGTTTAGCTGCTCAGTCGAATCTTCTTAGAACATTCGACAGACACCATAAGCCTTTAATGACAGATTTGACCTTAATTATTTCCGATTTTCAGATGAATGCATTTTTTAACAAAACAAAATAAATAAAAACGAATTTCAGGAGTAACTAAATAAATGTATTTTTCAGACGAAAACTAAATTCCGAAACAAAATATTTCAGTGTGCACATGTCTACTTTGAACCGCAAGTGCACTTGAAAGTGCACTTGGAAGTGCAGTCCCTGTAGATCCGAGGGGGGCATGCAAGGAAAATAAAAAAACAACATTTTAGCTTGCACATGATTGGATGATGAAATCAGCAGAGCTTCCCCTCATTTCAGATCTATCCCTTAGATTTAGAGCAACTGCACTTCCAAGTGCACTTGCTGTGCAAAGTAGATTTGCCTTTCGTAAATAACACCCATTGTTTCCATTTAAAACATGCATGTATTGGAGTATTAATGATCACATAGGTGCATTAGTGTGTGTATAGTTATCGGCCTAGTGTTCAAAAAAATTAAATGGAAAGTAAAATGGAAAGGCAACATTCTCAGTTCATCAAAACGTTTTTCTTTCTTTGCACAGTGCTATTAGTCTAACACTGTGGACATGCTTATGGAAATGGAAGGCACAGGGATGACATTGAAGATCCAATCTTCAACCCAATTGCACAATTGCAAAGTAATCTTTAGAGAGGGGAAAAGCATATCAATTCTATTTGCCATTGCTTTTTAAGATCAAAATTACAAATTCTTTGGCAGCTTAAAGTCTGTGTAAACTCAATTAACTTTTCTTATTTGCTCCCTTTTATTATGTTTAATATAACACTGAAAGCATTTAAATATATCTGTTTGATAAGTACAGAAAGCTACATGGGAAATCTAGAGCTGTACTGTGTATAGTGCAATCTGCAGTTTTTTTCTTAAACAGTCCGATGAGGTCTACCTATCTCACTTCCTTGAACTGCAAAACATCCTTCTATGTTGTGGAGATGAGAAGGGGGTGGCGCTCCTAGAGGCACATATGCCAGTGGTGGCGAACCTTGGCACCCCAGATGTTTTGGAACTACATTTTCCATGATGCTCATGAACTCTGCAGTGTAGTGGTGCATCATGGGAAATGTAGTTCCAAAACATCTGGAGTGCCAAGGTTCGCCATCACTGACATATGCCTTATGGATGTCCATGGTGCCCCTCTGTCCTGTGGCATGCACATACCATGCAAATGCTCATCTATGGCACACACACACACACAACACATAATGGGTATCGTCGATTCACACACACAATCATTTTGGCATCGCTGTGTACGCTATAATGAAAGCAATATTTCTAGAGCCAGCATTATGGATAATTCTAAACTGATGAGCTGAAAAGGTTTTTCAAACCATCATATTTCGTTTCCAATTCATGAGTGCACACAGTTTTAATTCTTGGCATGTTTGGTATCTATTTACTCATTTCAGTCTCTTCTTTTATACATTTGAAGATTTTATTATATTTGTGTGAGGATATGGATGTATTTTTACTATGAATATGGGTTTGATATACAACTGCACTAATATCGAATGGCATCAAAAATTGCACTTGAAGTTCATTAATCCTATGGATCCTCTGTTTACATAAAATATATTATGTCAATATCACGATAGCTACTAACCTCAGGCATAAATAGGTATGCACACATTAAATAAGAGTTCCTGTTTAGGTTGTAAAGGTGGAAGAGGAATGCACTGTACAGCACACTGGAGACCATCCCAGAGACAGTTTATCTTGGGAAAACAGCAATTGGACAAGAAATTCTAACCTGTTTTATCAACTTCTACAGCTAAATCGTCAGGCTGGATTATTCGCAGCTGTTCCATAGACGATTCACGACGCATTGCACGATTCAGGGAAAAATGTCCAGATATGGCAACTGTTATTTTTTTTCTATGGGTACATTTACACCTCGCATATCTACAATGCTCTTTGACACATGAGGCAGCTTATCTTTACAGTATTATGGTAAATAAAAAAGCATTTTTCAGATAATATTGCTATGTAACATTTATAGGAAGTCATGCCAAACTCAATCATATAGCAGAAAAACAGCAATACACCAGAACACCAAAGTGGAAGCGCCTAAGTTAAATAACATTGTTTTACAGCTTTGCTTATTTTGGAGAAAGGGATTATGAAATCTTTTTTGTCAACATTGTTTTGTGACTTCACCAAAGGCGTAGCCCTAAACTTGGCTCTTCAGTTTGTATGACTACAGAAGCAAGGTCACTACCTGTGTTTTAAAGTTACTCAGATAAAGATTCTGGGTTATATTTCTAGGCAACTTGTCCTAAGCTGCTGTGAGTCCCCAGATTACTTATAATAATGTTCAGCTATGCACAACATATCCGCACAATATGGATGACATTTGACCTCCTCCAGTGATACAAGGTCTGCACTCCCCTTTTTCCATCTCTGCTGTTATTTCCCCATGGTTTTATTTTAGCAATGATTCTTATTTCTTCAGTCACTGAAGGATGGAGGGGCACCAATGGTGTAATTCTTCTGCATAAGCATTGAAATTGCCATTTTCTGCAACTTAGAGATGTCAGGAGTAGGGATGAGCTTGACGTTCCAGTCGAACGTTAGTGTTCGCCCGTTTGCCGAACAGCAAACATTATGGGGCGTTTGCAGGAAATTAGAGCGCTGTGGAATGCCCTATAATGCACTGCGAGATTGCTGTACGAAGATTGGCCAAAGCATGCACCTGACCCGCATGCTTTGGCCAATCACAGCGCACTCTTCGGGTAGAGCCATAATTGCCCAAATGCAGGGTGCATTTGGCCAATCATGTCTCAGGGGGACTAAGTCCATGACGCCCCACACTATATAAGGCTGCTTACATAGTGGCAGTGTATTTGAGATATATATATATATATATATATAAAAATCAACAAAACATATAAAATACTGCGCTATGAAACAACATATAATTGAAATATTAATTTTATTTATATTCATATAAATATACATTTAAGAACAGGCTACGCTGATTGATAATAAATAATCAAGGATACTGCCTGGAACAGGTGATGGATACACCAATTATTATCTGTGCAACCTGTGAAAAGAATTGATAATGACTCCAATAGAATTAATGAAAAAGTCACTGATTCCAGCTCGGAAAAAGAACCAGAAAAAGTCCATGTGTTGAAGATGCTAATTCAATGTCATCCTCCACTGTGGCACACAAACGTAACAGCACAGGAAAAGTGAAAAAAGTAGTAGTGCCTCCACCTCTGTAAATACTGTCTCTTACCAGCTTTAAATTATCTCCTGTTATGGAAGATCAAATGCGCCTGTGGCTTATTACCCCATCTCGGGGCTCTGTATTGTGCACCACTGTTCCCAGCAGTGTTTTCACCAAATGGATAGCCTCAGATACACATATATTCAGAAACATCCCATGGAAAGATAATAAAGGCTTGTATAGTGTAAAACCTTTTATTATTCAATTTATAAAACTAAATTGCATTTACAATTAATATGAAATAAAACAGCATTAAAAATCGAGCCGGCTGGCTCTCGATAGCAGCCCATTGCTTCTGGGACCTGCGTACACGTGGTGACGTCACCTTCTAAATATATGTGTATATGAGGCTATCCATTTGGTGAAAACGCTGCTGGGAACAGTGGTGCACAATACAGAGCCCAAGATGGGGTAATAAGCCACAGGCGCATTTGATCTTCCGTAACAGGAGATCATTTAAAGCTGGTAAGAGACAGTATTTACAGAGGTGGAGGCACTACTACTTTTTTCACTTTTTCCTGTGGTGTCACAGTGGAGGATGACATTAAATTAACATCTTCAACATGGGGGGGAAAGGCAAATACACTTTGCACTACAAGTGCACTGCAAGTACACTTGAAAGTGCACTTTCAAGTGCAGTTGCTGTAGAACTGAGGGGGACATGCAAGGAAAATAAAAATCAGCAGATAAAATCAGCAGAGCTGGGGGCGCGGCCTGACGCGAGTTCCGGATGGTCGCATAATTCCAGAGCTCCGGTGACAGGGGACCCAAGCGGCAAAAAGCAGCACCATCCGTGCCTTCTGGAAGCAGCGTCTGGCTGCGGAAAGCCTTCCCATCCCCTCGGGATCATGCCCGGTAAGCGCCGTGGAGCGGATAAACCGCAGCGTCTTACAGACTTCTATTCCAAGATACCTGAAGGGAGTCCCAAGATGGCGCCCGGGCCTACTCTCCGCAGAGAGCCTCACCGCGCACGAAGGGGGCTGATCCAGGTAAACAGCAGCATAAAAAAGCCTCCACCACTGGCCACCACTTCTACCCCCCCTCCCCATCCACCAGCAGCCCAGCTAAGTCGAAACCCAGGCTGGATGGCAGCGGATTGAGTGGGGCAGGCAGCCCGTCCACAGACTCAGGGGATGACACCCGGGAGTTACCCGAGCCCATCGAATCATATCCCACTCAAAACCAACCGGTGTTAGACACTGTTTTGAAAAGACATGTTATTATTACTCCGTAGCACCATCCAGTCGGATTTGGCAGCTTGTATGCATAGCTTTCATAAGGATCTTAACGCCATAGGAGATAGAGTGGATCACATAGAAACAAAGATGGGGGAATATGCTGGGACTATAAATGATCTAGTGGACGCACATGAGGAGAAAGAGGGGGAGGTGGAGAGGCTTAAGGAGAAATTGGCGGACCTGGAAGACAGATCACGAAGAAACAATATCAAAATTAGGGGAATCCCCGAAACTGTCTTACAGGCCGACCTAAACGCACATGCGGTGACGGTGTTTAAACAAATATTACCAGCATTGTCAGATCTTGATGTGAGGATCGACAGGATTCATCGTCTTCCCAAGCCAACTCACTTGTCTGATCAGGTCCCGAGGGATGTACTGTTAAGGCTACATTTTTTCCATGTGAAGGAGGACATTATGGCAGCAATGCGACAAAAATAGCATATTCTGCCACAACGTCAAAACACTTGCAGTTTTTCACAGATCTTTCACAATATACTCTCCAGAAAAGGAGAAACCTGAATACTATTACCAAAGCTTTGAGGAACCACAAAATTGTTTACAAGTGGGGATTTCCTACAAAACTGTCTGTAACTAAGGACAACCGTACATACTTAATCACCTCTTTGGACAGAGGCATAGCTCTATTACGGGAGTGGGGAATACTCTCGGAGTTGGAAGTGAGCGCAGCATTGTCTAATGCTCCGAAACCGATAGACCTGGAATGGAAAACTGTCACGGCACGGAACGCCAAGTCGCACTCGTGAGGTGGGACGGATGTACTTGTCTAAATGTGAGATCCCATTGTCACTGTTACTAGGGAACCTCAGGCTGAACTTTCCCCCCAGTTAATTTTGCAGCACCCGCTGCCCATTGTTTTGTTTTGTTAGTCCAGCTCTAGTGTGAAGAGAGTGGACGTTACTACACATTCTACTAACTGATGCTCTGTTTTACTTTCTTCTTTTACATCTTCTTTTTCTTTCTTTTTTTTTTTTCTTGTTTGGATGCTGAAACACGTGAAAACTACAGACCGCTTAACATATGGTGGATGGGTGATACGACAGATACCTCAATTTGTGCCGCAGAGAGAGCCGGGGAGCCTATATGGTGCCAGGATCGGAGAATTCCTCTTCGCAACAGTGAGTACTGTTCTGCACACAGTCCATGCGACATCCTCGAAGAGGTTAGGAGACCCCTCTGGACTAGGGGGACCCTCTTTAGTGGGGCTGGTCAGCACACTTTTCTGCATTGCCTGCACATATTCCCTCTATGGCTCAGAATATTTTGTCTATTAACACTAAGGGGCTTAACCACCCAGTGAAGTGACACTCGCTCTGGAAAGAAGCGGAACTACACAAATGCGACATTGTTTGCACCCAGGAGACCCACTTTGTAACTGCCAAAGCACCCAAGTGCTCGCACAAAAGTCTCCCGCACATATTCACAGCTAATGCAGAAACCAAAAGGAAAGGTGTTTTAACAGCTATAAAGGACTCTGTGGCCTTTCGTCTGCACGAGTCTGTTAGTGATCCCCATGGCAGATTCTTAATATTGATATGTGATGTGAACCTGACTACCTACACAATTGTGAACGTGTACTCCCCCAACACTCACCAGGTGAGATTTTTTAACGGCCTGATGCGGAGAGTAAGGAAAATCCAAAAAGGTTTCCTGATAATGTGTGGGGATTTTAACTTAACTCCGGATCCTACTTCAGACTCTATGTCACGGTCCACGAGACTGCGCCCGGCTATGCAGCCCACTATTCACCAGCACAGCCTATACGAGGCCTGGAGATGTTTGCACGCCAATGAGAGAGACCTTACTTACTTTTCGCCTCCGCACCAGGTCTACTCTAGAATAGACCTGTTTTTGGTGGACCAACGGACTCTGATGCGGACGTCTTCTGTGGCTATTAAACCGATAACATGGTCTGATCATGCACCGGTGGTGCTCTCCATGGTGGGCTCGGCAGCGGTTGATGCGAGGCCACTATGGAGAATCAACACCTACGTGCTGCAGAAGGGGGAGTGCAGAAAGGTTCTTCAGGAACGCCTAACGGAATTTTTCAATGACAATGTTGACTCCGTTACAGACCCATTTGTGTTATGGAATGCCCATAAAGGCGTATATGAGAGGTATTTGCATTCAAATGGGAGCGAGGTTAAAAAGGCAGAGGCAGAGCAAACTTACAGGCTTGTTGACAGACATCGAGAAGTTAGAGCTGCTCAACAAGTCTAATCCGACAGACCTCCTGTCCCAAAAACTTGCCCAGTATAGACATGACCTGCGCCTACTACTACTTGAAAACTTTGAGAAATACAGCAAACGGAGAAACATGACGTTTTATGCTTGTGACAATAAGGCAGGTAAGCTCCTAGCTCATAAAATCAAAGGCCATAGATATAAAACTAAAATTCCATATATCATTCACCCTGCCACTAACATAACCCATCCTAAGAAAATCGCTGACGCTTTTAGCTCCTATTATAGCTCGCTTTATAACCTTAAAGATGACCCCATGACTTACCAACCAAATCAGGAACACATTGTTGATTTCCTCTCCCGACTCCCAATTCCGCGACTGACTCAGGTGCAACTGGACTCGCTAAATGCTCCATTCACTGATGCCGAAGTCCAGACATCAATTGATTCCTGATGCCTAATAAATCCCCAGGACCGGACGGTTTTAGTGGTGAATACTACAGATTGTTCAAAAACACTCTCACCCCGCACCTTACTACGATTTTCAACAAAGCTGCTGCCTCTGCCTCTTTCCCACTGGAGATATTAGAAGCTTTGATCATAACTCTGCCTAAGCCAGGGAAGAATCCAGTCTCTCCACCCAACTTCTGGCCAATTTCTTTGCTCAATAGTGATTTGAAATTATATGCCAAAATAATTGCAGCTCGTATGGTGGATATACTGCCTACGATCATTCACCCCGACCAGACAGGTTTCACGAAGAATAGACAAGCCTCAGATGCGACCCGTAGACTGGTTAATTTAATACATCTGGCCGAGGCGAGGGGGAGGCCTTCTCTGCTTCTATCATTGGATGCAGAGAAGGCCTTTGACCGCATTCACTGGCAGTACCTCAGTGAGGTTCTGAGAGCATTTGGATTTGAGGGGGGCATTGACTCAGCAATTAAGGCGCTATATTCCAAACCCTCGGCCAGGGTATTTATCTCAGGGGTTATGTCCTCCCCGTTTCCTATTTCGAATGGGACGCGGCAGGGGTGCCCTCTATCACCCTTGATATTTAATCTACTGATGGAACCCCTAGCCATTCACATTAGATCTCATCCACGTATAACAAGATTCGGGGTGGAGACGGGGAGTCATAGTATCAGCCTGTTTGCTGACGATGTGATATTGATGTTGACCAATGTGGAGATCTCCCTGGCTGAGGCACATGAATCTCTATCACTGTTCAATCGTGTTTCTTACTACAAGGTAAACGAGGGTAAATCCCAGATATTAGGACTGGGGATAGATGGTGGAACGCAATCCAGGCTGCAACGTATCTTCCCTTATGCTTGGAGCTCCACTGGTATCAAATATTTGGGCATAGTATTATCTGATAAAATAAGTAAATTGTGTAATGACAATTATGTGCCATTCTTGGAGGGACTAGAATCCAAACTGCTATCTTTTTCTAAGAAAGAACTTTTAAGATGATGGTCTTACCGCAATTCCTCTATCTATTTAGGACCCTTCCTATTCCAGTCCCGAATGTTTTTTTTTCTAAGGCACAATCCATGATCAATTCTTTTTTATGGCACGGAAAGAAAGCCAGGTGCGCTTTCAAGAAACTGATCCAGACGAAAAGAGCGGGAGGGGTGGGACATGTTCTTTTACGGGATTACTACCTGTCTACCGCTATCTTGGCCCAGGCAAGATATTGGTTTGTGCAGGGCAGGGGTCCTAGATGGATAGAAATAGAACAAGCACAATGTTCTCAGCATCATATTGGAGATCTATTGTTGACGTGTTCACTCATCCCACGGGTAGTAGGTATTTTGTCTCCCCCTATGTGGGCCACGCCCGGACCAACCCACCAAGTCAATCCCTTTAACATTATCGAGCCTGCGGCTCCTCATTCCTCAACTATCCGTTAGAAACTGGCTGAGGAGGGGGATTTCTTCAGTACAGGACATTATGATAGGTCCATCTATTAAAACATTTAGGGTGCTACAGTTGGAGTTTGGGCTGGAACCTAGGGACCAATATACATACAATCAGATCACACACCTACTTAGTACAGTTCCTACAACCCAGATACCCCTTCCTCTAAGAGTTTATCTGTACTACCGAAATAATCAGACAACAATTAAAGGCATATCACGGTTTTATAACCTCTTAAATCACAAGTCTGAGTTTCGGAGGTCTCCATCTATGAGATCTTGGGAACTCGAGTTAGGAGTTTCCTATTCTCAGGAACAGTGGGAAGAATCCATAAAGGTTGTTTATTTAGCGACTAAATTTGTGAATCTGTGGGAACTTTCTTCTAAGATCCTTCTAAGGTGGTATCTAACTCCGGTGAGACTGGCGGGCTTTCATCCCCATGTATCACCACTATGCTGGAGACTTTGCGGACACAGGGGGTCGCTGGGTCACATACTTTGGTTGTGCCCAAAGTTGAACAAGTTATGGTGCCAAGTATTCAACTTGATTTACAGAATAACCGGCTCTATTACTAGCAATGATTTAGGACTAGCAGTTTTATCACTCGGGATAGATAGATTCCCAAAACAGTACAGGCTGGTAGTTTTTCACATATTAGCGAGCACTAGATTAGCGATAATAAGACGATGGAGAACCGAAGGCATACCGCAGCTAAGCGAGATCATAAGAGAGGTGGATTTACACATACAATACGAACTAATGTTTGCTGCTTCCCAAGGCAACCTAGCATCCAAGCAAGCTATATGGCAGCCCTGGATAGATTGGTATAATTCCGCTTCCTGTAAGTGATACTGATTACAATAGAGATAAAGTATTTTATTATAACTCTTGAAGTGAAGTTTTTGCTGATACCCTGTGTTAAAGCATACATATGCAAATTTTCGAGTATATATTTAAATAAGGCATCCAGTTATCTTATTTTATGTTACTTTTCCCTTCTTTCTTTTTCACTGTCCTTGTGTTAATGGATATCACTAGTTCCTACTCCATGATAGTTAATTGCAAGAATTGACTGTATAAATACTTGACTTTTGTATAAGACTGTGGCATTGTATAAACCTGTGATATTCAATAAAAACTATTAAAACTAAAATCAGCAGCGCTTCCCCTCATTTCAGAGCTTCCCCTCAGATCTACAGCGACTACACTTACAAGTGCACTTGTGGTGCAGAGTGGATTTCCCTTTAGTAAATCAGCCACATGGACCTTTTTCTGGTTCTTTTTCCATCCTCGAATCAATCAGTGACTTTTTCATTAATTGTATTGGAGTCATTATAAATTCTTTTCACAGGTTGCACAGATATTAATTGGTGTATCCATCACTTGTTCAAGGCAGTATCCTTGATTATTTATTATCAATCAGTGAAGCTTCTATATATATATATATATATATATATATATATATATATATATATATATATATATATATATATATATATATATATATACACATATATACACACACACACACACAGTCTAGTATATATATGATCCAGGGTGATTAAGCTCTAGTGGTGCATCCAAGTTGAAGAAATCGCATCAGTCCAACTGCATTTTAAAGGGCATGGCAGCCCATTTTTATTCAAAAGAACATCAGATTCCCTCGCTGGGATATTCAGCATTACAGTCCTGCTTCAGAACAACCAGCATTCAGCCTTCCTGGCTAAAACGCAGCAATCCTTCTCAGGCCTTACACTTTCAGCCTTGGTCTGTCTTCCCCAGACCTGACGTTCAGCACCTCTGTGCTTGTAGCTTTGTGCTGCACTGGCTCCCTCCTGACTCCTAGGCCAGAACTCCTGTCTGCCAGGTGGAGCTGTCTCCAAGGATGAGCACTGACCTCTATTCCTGGGATAAGTATGAAGCCAGCGCACAGATGTGTAATTAGCAAGCCTGCCAAAATCAGGCACACACTGCTCATGTTCACCTGTGACATGGGGTCGCATCTTCACATATCCTCCCCCCCTGTTTCGCACTGGAGGGAGAAATACAACACCCTTCTTCCTAAAGGGGCATGCCACCCACATCTTTTTCCGGGTGTGCTTCCATGTGCACTTCTTCCTAATTTTTGGGAGCTTACATTTCTTCTCAACTCCCCAAATCTACTCTCCCAAGACTGTAGGGGTCCTGCTTTGACTCAACTTTACCCAGCACTTTTTGGGTTCATTTTTTGGCAACCGCTTTCTCAAAATTACCTAGTTCAAAATCACCAGGAACTCTCGTCCCATCACTTTCTAGGAGAGTGTCTGAGGAGGGACCACACACAGGGAAACAGTTACTCTCTATGGGATCTTCCCACAGTTTCACATCGCCCCCTTTTGTCCAACACTCCATTAGTGACTGTTCTTGCACAGCACTTTTTTCCACACCAGTTTTTACCATTTCTTTTACTGCTGGAATTTGCGATACCTCTGTCTTGTCTAACAGGGCTCCAGAGTGCCTCTCATACACAACCATTGTATGAAGCAATCTAGCACACTGTGAGACAACTTTCCACATTAATACAAAACATTGCATTAAACGATTTCACCATTTGCGATTTCTACACAGTACAGCCTTCAATACCCAGCTCCAATCAGCTGTACCCCGTGGTAAAAGGTCTCCAAACACAGCAGAGGACGGCAGAACATACACTGGCTCTACACGCCATTATTTTAACATTTCCTTAAGCATAACTGTCACAAAATACATATTTTTCCCTTTATACATTGTGGACAAACTTCTGCTGTGTGTTTACACTCACTTGGACTTTCAGTCATGAGAAGATTAGTCTCTGTAACAGCCCATGCACCTTGGACTATAGGCTGTTCTGCAGACACCTCTCCTGGCCTAGCAGCCATAGCATTCACTACTATTTTAGCCACAGAATTTTCTTCCAGCATTGCTATTAGTCTTTTGGCCAAGTCATCCCAATAGTTTATGCTCCTCAGCACTGCTTCCGCCCAGGAGGCATAGGCAGACAAAAGGTGCTCAACAGCATATAAAACATTGCTCAGGTCAGTTTTACACTTCTCAACATTAAACGCATCACTTTCTTATAGCTTGCATTGTGGCAACACATTTTTACCACACCATGTTGCAGTACCCCACCCTCACCACCTTGAGCAGATGGCATGCTGTTACCAGGTGAAATGAAAGACTCTCAGGCCTCCCAGCTCTCTTTGTGGGAATAGTGAGCCACTTCTTCATAGGAGCCCCACCATCCAGATTTCTTTTCTCAGGCATCCCAGCCCTCTTTGTAGGAACAGTGAGCAACCTCATCATAGCAGCCCCACCATCCAGAAGACACTTTGTCATAGGAGACTGCACTCTCCCTGACCTGACATTCAGTACCTCTGTGCTTGCAGCTTCATGCTGCACTGGCTCCCTCCTGACTCCTAGGCCAGAACTCCTATCTGCCAGGTGGCGCTGTCTCCAAGGATGAGCACTGACCTCTATTCCTGGGATGATTATGAAGCCAGCACACAAGTGTGTAATTAGCAAGCCTGCCAAAATCAGGCATACACTGCCTATATTCACCTGTGACACGGGGCCCCATCTCCACTATACATACATATATATATATATATATATATACACTCTGCCTTCAGTGTAGCCTATATATATATATATATATATATATATATATATATATATATATACAGGGCATTTGGTGGTGTTTAGTTTCTAATACACTTCTGGTGGTGTACACAGTATATAACACAGTGCAGCCATTGTACAGTTCTACCCTGTTGTTGTGTACGGATGACTCACCTGCAGACCCTGTGTTTACATGTAAATACTGGCATTCATATGTAAATAGTCGCGGACCAGAATCATTCATTTGTAAATAGAGGTGGTATTCATATGTATATCATGCCCCCCTGAGGTCATATCACCTAAACTGAATGCTGCCCACTGGGGAGATAAAGGGACATGCTTGAAAGTCCTGCCTACAACTGTGGTCATTAAGCCTAACATCAGCTTGTTCTGCAAAGGTAAGCAAATTACTGAGATGTGTGGGGTGTGCAAAGGTAGGCAGAGAGGAATTACAGTTTGGGGTGCACATGTGAGCAAGGAGGGGGTTATGGAGGTAAGGAAGGTGGGTGCAAAGATGAGCAGAGGAGGCAGATAGAGTTAAAGGGGAGGGGAATTGGAGTGGAGAGGATGGGGAAGGTTTGGGGTGCAAAGGTTAGCAGGGGTTTAAGGATGCAAATGTGTACTGACAGAGTGGATAAAGATGTAGGTCATGTGTAGGGCAGCCCATTCATTTCAGTGGGCTGCTCTATGTGCTACAAATGCAGAAGAAAGTCCCTAATGCTTTTTCAAAATCACACAAAAACCATTAATGACACTGCTGTGGATCTGCTAAAGGGCAACACATTTCTGTGGTGTCAGGAAAGCGATTTTGCATGCGTTCCCAAAATACACACAAATGTGAATGCAGGCTAAATGTCACACTTACATTGGTGGTCAGTGTAAATCTTCTCATTACATTAGTGCTTGGTGTAGAATCCTTACATACACACTAGAGGCCAGTGTGAAGGTCTCCCTTACATTGGTGGTCAGTGTAAATCCCTCCTTACATTGGTGGTTACTGTGACTGCTTCTATTACATTAGTGGTCAGTGTAAACCCCTATTACATTGGTGGCCAGTGTTGAAACTCCTCTTTATATAGTTAGTCGGTAAAAAAAAAAAACAGCATTGCCATTGTTCTATTAATGAGTCCCCTCACCTCCTCAGTCCATGGTGTGCAGGCAGTGAGGAGATGATGTGCTGTAACTTCTAGGAACCAATCAGTAAGCAGAAATCATGTGCTGTAACCTCTAGAAACCAGCCAGCGAGTGGTAATGATACACTGTAACCTCTGGCAACCAATCGCTGCCTGATCTGATTCAGTAAATGGATTTTTAGTATAGCTGCTATTTATTGTATATCTCAGAGCAGGTGGAGAGTGAAACTGCATGGGGGGGCAAAACATTTTTTGCCCAGGATCCAATCAATATTATAGACGGCCCTGGGTCTACACAGTATCTAATACAGTGTGTACAACTTCAGGCGGGGTATTAATAAATATATACAGTATAGTGTATATATATGTAGCCTATATATACAGTGCATTCGGTGATGTACTGTTTCTAATATACTTCAGGCAGTGTACACAGTATATAATACAGTGTAGTGCGGTGTTACAAAAAAAAATTCTGGAGGGCCACCTAGAAGAGGCAGACGCTCACAGGCCACTAAAAGAGGGCAAGCAGCCTCTGTGTCTACAGTCAACAGTGGTGGTCGTGGACATGATGCATCCTCTGCAGGTGGCCGTGGAGCATGCTTATCCTTTTTTCTGCTGCTGGCCATGTTATGCTGCAGCATACTGCCAAGTTTGCTCCAGTGACGAGGAGGGAGGGGATGATGAGGATACTGACTGTACTTAGGTGCCTAAAAGAAGAGAGGAGGAAAGTGAGGAGGAGCCGGCACAACTCCAATGAGGCAGGATGTACTTCAGAGAAGAAAACTAGTAAATCTTCTGCTATAGTTTAAACAATACACCTATGATGGTAAAAGTTATTCTAGCCTATAAGTTCTCCCTACCAACAGTTCACTTCAGGTGAATTATGGCAGCAATGATTGTGGTATTTTTCTGTCAAAAAAAAGCTATATACATTAAAGAAACACCCAGTTTATTGACCAAGCCCACAACTTTTTAGCCCCCCTACCTATACTACTGATACAGCACCCCAAAACTGTCTGGAGCTGCCCCAGTTTACCACTGATAAAAAAGGGGTTTATGCAGCGTTACAGACTTTTTTACATATGAATACTAGTGTAGCCTCCTTTTGGGGGAGTCATGACAAATCGCTTCCCCCAAACAGGATATTACGCTAAACCCATGGGTACATAAAAGAACCAGAACCTTTACTAAGTGGAGGCCTGGGTTTGATAGGGAAGTTGGCAGTGCCTACACCCAGGACAGATCCTCTGTAAACAGAAGGGAAATAATGGGAAATTAACCAGTTATCTAATCAAAGTCATTGGGAGCAGAGGAACTACTAATTATATTAACTGTAATTGTATACATGCACACCAGTATAGAAAAAATTTAAGTTTTATATAAAAAAAGAAAAAATATAGTATATATCCAATGTACAAACAAGTATTATCAGTAAATGGTCTAACAAGAGTCCTAGTGGAATTGTGCACATATACCCTGGTTTATATAGTTATTAATAAAGATACCTCCAGATGAATGTTGCAGCAATATTCAGTTGCAGGGTCCCCTGAGGATGATTGCAATGTGATGTCCATCTTGGTGTTGTAGACCTAAAGACAAAATCAGCAATGATGGGGAGATTTTCCAAGCGTTGTCCAACCAGCCTGGAACATAGCATTTCACCAACAGAAAGCATGCTGTGAACTTAGAGTCAAACTATCTACTCTGTGTTTTAATCCCTAGTAACTTCTAGTCTCAACCATCATGCAACCAGACCTTTAACTACCAAGTAGCCATTAAATGCCTAATCTGGTTCTGGCCTATGCTGGTTATTGAGCCCTGAACTAAAACTAGCTATAGAATCCCAGGCTAGAAGGGACAGGCTTAACTTGGGAGCTACATATAATATATATTGCAATACACAGGTTCACCTACTAATATACTGGATTGTGACCACTACACATATACAGTAGCACAAATCTAGCTATTTGGCAGTGTGCATGTGAGATATTACCAACAGGATATAGATATTTCTGTCACAAGGATTCAGATGCACACGCAAGAAGCTATGGGCAGCTGCAGTTAAACTATTAGCGCATATAAATACTTGCCTAATAATCTCGGCTTCTTGCCTGGGTAAAATACAGCAGCAACAGCTGCTGTGTGTATAGGGTCGTGTGGCTCAGATCTGTCTTTACTTCCTGGAAACTCATCTAGCTAGAAGGGACAGGAAGTACCTATCTATAGCCAACTAACTCTGTGGTCATTTACAAGCAGAGTCCCTTAGAAATACACACAGTGGAGGGTAGCCGATCCCTACACTAGTAATCAGGAGGTACATACTGGGGATAAACAATATGTAGACATATGAAACTTTGATGGTAATATACTCATATGTGATTATTTGTCTAGTGTACTAGTACATATCTAGATCTGATATCTGAAGTGGTATAAGTGGTATAAGATTACTGTACTGGGATTAGCTGGTGCCCACCTAATTATATTTATATTACTACATTTAAGCAGGCTATGCACATGTCTGACTGGATAGAAGTGCTGTTTGGCAGAGAATTTTTAGAGCTGCCCCTTTGACAAAAGTCGGTTTGAAAAATGGTGGGTGCTTTCCTTACATAAGATTTCTCCTTCCATACCTCCTCATTGTTGGAGATGTATGGATTTAGAAGGCTCTTTACTTCATATCTTTTGGTCTTGCCCCCATATTCAAACCTTTTGGAAGGAAGTCCACCGTATTACTTCTCTAGTCTCCTCATTCCTGATTGATTTCTCACCAGCACAGATGCTTTTACATCAGTCTCATATCCCTGGAAAAATTTATCATAAATCTCTTTCTCTACACTTAATTAACGCAGCAAAAATGTGTATTCCAGCTCTCTGGAAAATTACTACCGTATATACTCGAGTATAGGCCGACCCGAGTATAAGCCGAGGCCCCCAATTTACCCCCAAAAAACTGGGAAACCTATTGACTCGTGTATAAGCCGAGGGTGAGATATGCCTGTCCATCCCTGTGTGTGTGTCCATCCATCCATCCATCCCTGTGTGTGTGTGTGTCCATCCATCCCTGTGTGTGTGTGTCCATCCATCCATCCATCCATCCCTGTGTGTGTGTCCATCCATCCATCCATCCCTGTGTGTGTGTGTCCATCCATCCATCCATCCCTGTGTGTGTGTCCATCCATCCATCCATCCCTGTGTGTGTGTGTGTCCATCCGTGTGTGTGTGTGTGTGTGTGTGTGTGTGTGTGTGTGGCCTTGTGTGTCCAGCCTACCTGTGTCCTGAGCCTCCGTCCGGTCCCGAGCCTCCGTCCGGTCCCGTCCCGTCCCGAGCCTCCGTCCGGTCCCGTCCCGTCCCGAGCCTCCGTCCGGTCCCGTCCCGAGCCTCCGTCCGGTCCGGTCCCGTCCCGTCCCGAGACTCCGTCCGGTCCCGTCCCGTCCCGAGCCGAGCCTCCGTCCGGTCCCGTCCCAGGATCACCGCTCTTCGTCGGCGCCCATTCCCCTGTTCAAATGCCGCGCCTCCCTGTCTGTGATAGGCGGAACACAATTTCCCAGCAGCCTGTGTTCCGCCTATCACGGACATCGTCTCATCCTCGTCCGTAGTACGAGGATGAGACGATGTCGGTGATAGGTGGAACACAGGCTGCTGGGAAATTCAGTGTTCCGCCTATCACAGGCGAAGGCGGAGCCGGAGGCGCGGCTTTTGAATTATAGAATGGCCGCTGTCTGTCTGCTCGACACGCTGATCGAGCAGGCAGACAGCGATGACTCGAGTATAAGCCGAGGGGGGCACTTTCAGCCTCAAAAAAGAGGCTGAAAATCTCGGCTTATACTCGAGTATATACGGTACTCCCTCATCTATTCTCGAGTGGTTTAATCGTATAGAAAAAATTAAATGCATGGAAGAATTGATTCATCAAGCGAATGATACTACTGATATCTTTAGGAAGATTTGGGATTCTTGGAATTGCTTTTGTACATCCCCTGAATATGCACAATTATCCTTATGATAATTTTACGGATTTTTATTATCATATACTGCATTTTGATATTTATAGTTTCTAATTCTTTTTCTTGAATACATGTCCAATTTATTACTGCTTATTGTAAGTTTGTACTATTGATTTGCTATTCCATTGTTTTTACTCTTGTATAACACAATAAAATGTATTGCAATGAAAAATGGTGGGTGGGTGGTTCATACAATTTAAAAGGAAATTTGCTGCTGATTGCTTATGATTGTTGGTGTTGTGTGTGTTTTTTTTTCTTTGTAATAAAGAAATCATCATTTAAAATATTGTTGCCGCCAAAGACTTTTCATGGGGTACTGGAATACATGATTTTTTAAAGTATATCTGGTGCTCTGGTCTTGAGATAAATTGACAGATGCTGTGCAATTAATGTTGCTGATAAACAGATTCCTTCTTCTGTTTTACAATTTGGGGGTCTCTCCCTGATCTTTAACGCTTAAGCCCCTTTTTTCCTGTGCTTATTTTGCTCCCTGCCAGCACCTTTTTAATTTTCTGCCTGTATCATTGTCAGTCTCTCTTCCTGGTCCTGGATGGTCTTCTACATTTACAAAATCATGATGCTATACTGCATATCTGCCCCATGCCCTTCAAGCCTTCTTTTTTATTGTGATTGTCTGGTTCAAAATGCTGGTGGTGCTGAAAAAAATCATAAATACACACTCCAATTCCCCTAGCTAAACAAAATTTCTCACCATAATATCCCTTTTTTCTGACCTTTCTTGGTGTAAGCTCATATCAAAAATAGGTGTGGCACATTTTTTAAAACAATTGTCACAACTATGCTATTTGTAAAAAAAAATGGAGAGGGGAGGGGGGGGGGGGGAGAGAATAATAGAATAATGTAAATCACCAATGAAGCTGTGATAAAGGTTATCATAATTGTTTAATGAATAAGATGATTCTATAAAAGACCTTTGTACATTTAAATATTTCCTCTGTTTGCTATGCCCTTGGTGGAGACCACACTTACAGTAGATGTGGTATCAGTAGTTAGCAATACATTGTATTTGTATTAAAATTTCACTGAAAGTGAGTGAATGCACTAATAAAAGGGCTTCAGGAAGGTGTTACTGCTTTGTACTGTGCAAAGCCCCCCTCTGTGGGAGGCAAGGAGTTATGTAGCTCATTAAACCTTAAGAAAGCAAAGGGAGAAGCTGCTTCCAATTACCCGGATGAAAATTAATTAAATAAAAACTACAGACAGACTGCAGTATTCTGCAATAAAAAAGGCTTTGCTGGCGTTAACAAGGCACTATGCAATATTTGTGTGGTTCGAGCTCAGCTTCACCCTGAACACATGGTGATTCTGCACATAAAATATATCCATATTAATGAATTAAAAATCCTTGATAATCCCACACAATTTTCTGTTCCCTACTACTATGAGAAGAGTAATGGAGAGTATGTACTTATAGGGTTGTGTTATCTAAAGGACAGGTCAGATGACCATGAGGCACTATAAACCCCTTGCTTCATTCACGGTCAGTTGAAGCCTCTGGTTTAAATTTAGTACATAGTACTTATCACATGAACTTCCTATGGACCTTATTTTGTCTAGCAAAACTCATGCCACCTGCTTGAAGAGTTTGATCTTCTAACAACTGCGTGCGTGCGAAGGATGACTCGATATGTAGCTGGGAGAGCTTTACTTTGGCTGTGACCCTGCTCACATCACATTTATAATAAATATGGCATGTGGTTAACGGGATTTATGGTGAGAGAAAAAGACTGACAGGTTTCCCAGAAAGGGAACTCTGTTATCTTCAATGGGAAAAAAATATATACAACGTTAAAAAAAAAAAGGTTTTGGGGATGAACTCAAGTTAAACTTTTATCCTGGCACTTAATGGCTGTTTAGTGTCATGATATATAGAAATTGGTATTTTAAAAATTGACTACTGATTTAAAAGGTAGATTATGGCTGACATAAAAAGTGATCATATGTTTTTTATAAGATAATTTACCAATGGGAAATGTTCTGTCAATAAGTGGTACCTAGGAGATACACATGTTCAAGTTCTTTTGCTCTTTAAGTTCTGAAAAAAACTGATATAATTGTGGATATCTGTAATGTTTGACCTTTGATCTGAGAGGCATATAGTAGCCCTTATTAAGGTTCATGCATATAATTGAACCATAAGGTAAATAGCTATGAGATGAAATCATCAGACCACGTAAAAGTGTTGCCATTCTTTTGCATGTTAGAATTGTTATTATTGTTGACTTTCTGGCCTTCAGTTGTTCTAAATCTACTAGCAAAGGTTACCTACTGAAACAATAACCATTTTAAGTTCATATTCCTTTTCATAGTACATGCAGTATGTTTAAGTTTACTGTTTAATTTAATCATGGAGCCAGCTATAAAACACTTCAGGATCATTTTATTAAAAAAATTTAAAATATAATTTTGTTTTAAATCAAAATATATATATAATGGGTTGAGTATATTATATATTGTAATCTATTTGGGTTTTTTAGATTTATACTTCAGTTGTTTAATATATACAGAATAAACAACTTCCTCCATCACCAGCATATAATGTCATTACTGTTAATCATGATCATAAGATAAATAGTTACATAGTTAGTCAGGATGAAAAAAGACACAAGTCCATCTAGTTCAACTAAAAAAAAAATAATACAATCCCATATACATAATCCACAATTGATTCAGAGGAATGTAAAAAATCCCAGCAAAGCATGCTCCAATTTGCTACAGCTGGGGAAAAAATTCCTTCTTGATCCTCCCAGAGGCAATCAGATTTTCCCTGGACCAACTTTACCTATAAATGTGAGTGCCCAGTTATATTATTTACATTTAGGAAACAATCCAGGCTTTTTTTAAAACAATCTACTGAGCTTGCCTGGATCACTTCTGGAGGGAGTCTATTCCATATTTTCACAGCTCTTACTGTGAAGAAACCTTTCGGTATTTGGAGATGAAATCTTTTTTCCTCTAGATCTAAAGAGTGCCCCCTGTCCTCTCTGATGACCGTAAATTGAATAACTCAACACCAAGTTTTCGGTATGGACTACTTATGTATTTGTACATGTTGATCATATCTCCCCTTAATCTACTTTTATCAAGAGGGAATAGATTCAGTTCCTCTAATCTTTCCTCATAGCTGAGTTCCTCCATGCCTCTTATCAGTTTGGCTGCCCTTCTCTGCACTTTCTACAGTTCCCCCGATATCCTTTTTGAGAACTAGTGCCCAAAACTGAACTGCATATTCCAAATGAGGTCTTACTAATGGTTACACAGGGGCAAAATGATATATCTCTTTGGAGTCCATGCCTTTCTTAAAACAAGAAAGGACTTTGCTTTGGAAACTGCAGCATGGCATTGCATGCTATTATTTAACTTATGATCTACCAAAACCCCATTTCTCCAGCATTGATTCCCCCACTTGTACTCCCCCTAGTATGTATGATTGTCACGTACCTTACAGCGGAGTCAGACTGCTGGGGGTGGCCTCTAGCACATTTCCGGTCTCCACACCCCTGGAAGTGGGAACAGGGAGTGTGGAGGCAGCGAAAGGTTGCAGGTGCCTGTGGCTTGGAGATGAAGACCTGAAGATACTGGGTCCTCCTGGATGAAGAGGTGTAGGCCAGTCACTGGTGGAATACAGCGGGAGCCAAGCAGGTGTGAGGAAGACACTGCACGTCAGGAACAGGCTGGGTTGGCAACTGGCTGGCCATGAGGTACAGAAACGAAAGGCAGGTGCATAGTCAGGGACGAGTAAGGGGTCTGGTAACGTGCTGGCAGTGGGTTACAAAATCAGGAAGCAAGCTGAAGTAGGAAGTCCAAGCCGTGGTCAGAAATAGTCCAGGAAACAGTAAACAGGGATGATTCGAAAGAATAGTCGAGCAAGCTGGTAGTCAGGAACAAGGTCACAGGTACAAGAACGATCAGGTATTCCAGGGACTAGCTGAAGATGATCCAGCACTGGTATCAAGTCAGGATCCTGTTTATATGCGAGATGTGCCTGGATTGCTGGGCGTGCGTGCGTGAGTACATGCATACGTTTGGTTGGCGCGAGTGCGTCCACGTGTTCATATTGGTGTGCGTCTGTTCTTACCGGAACTCGCACGCCTCTGACGGGGACACCCCGCATGGTCCTTGGGATGAAAGTGACCCGCTGCTACACGGTGACGGACATTCACATATTGAGTTCTCTGACAATGATGCATGCATATTCTTACCCCTCAAGTGCATAACTTTACATTTATCAACATTAAGCCTCATTTACCATTTAGATGCATTTAGGTCGGCCTGTAAATTGGAGACATCCTGTAAGGACGTTATTCCACTGCATAGCTTAGTGTCATCTGCAAAGACAGAATTGGTACTTTTATTCCCATACAAGGGTAATTTTGAGATGGAACCTGCTCAATGCACAACCACGGGGCCATGCCACACCTCTTAGCATTTCCAATTCCCCATAACAAAACAGACCACACATGAATTGGATTTTATGGTCATAGCAGGCTTTCTTACGAAATTCCAAATAGAACAATAAATAATTAACAGTAAATAGGCATAAACTGGATCAATGGTCTTTGAAGGCACTAGAAATGACCAGCCAACATTGTATATCCTGACCAAATTCTGTTTGTGATATGCCCACAACTGCACTGCACCACTTTAAGAATAATACAAAAACCTATCACAGAACATATATACATCTATCCTGGGACACAGCAACTGATTACCGCTAAAGATGCACACCATACCTTAAACAGGTTCTCACTAATTTTGTTACCACAAAGTTAAAGTGGTTGTAAACCCTTACAACACACTTTGATCTACAGGTAAGCCTAGATTAAGGCTTACCTGTAGGTCCAAGAAATATCTTCTAAACCTATACAGTTTAGGAGATATTTGCCCGAAGACAGGCACCGCTGTCTACGGCGCATGCGCCGTACACAGCGGCGCGCAGGCGCACTGAGCGCGGCATCTTCAACTACGGAGATGCCACGCGTGTCGGCTCCCGTGCGCATGTGCAGGAGTGACGTCATCGCAGCTTCGCCGAATGACAGCAGCGGAGCTGCGAGACCCCACCGGGAAGATGGATGCGCCGGACTACAGGGCACAGTGGTGACTTCGCTGGCTCCTGTGTCAGGTAAGTGACACATAATGGACTACTATGCGATGCATAGTAGTCCATTATGCTTTGCCTTTGCAGGGAATGAAAGAGGAAGTAAACCCATCAGGGTTTACTTCCTCTTTAACATTTGTAACAATCTAAATATACTGATTGCTAGTGATGACATTACATGCTGCTTTTTAATGCAATAGCATGTGTAGGATGTATTTGATAATTTAAGAAATTATTTTCATCAAGTATGGGGACAGACTTTTATACTTTTATTAAACAGTTTATGCAATTTAATGCATTTTCCTCTTGTATCAGAGTACAGGACATTCGTTTGCCCATGATGTCTCATTAAATAGGGGACATTTTGTAATATAAAAAAAGTTTTACTGAAAGTAAAAAAAAGGAAAAAAATAAAGTTACACTAAAACACTTAAAACTCCCA
Organism: Lithobates pipiens; assembly: GCF_037356315.1. NCBI lineage: Eukaryota > Metazoa > Chordata > Amphibia > Anura > Ranidae > Lithobates > Lithobates pipiens. Next base: position 395,120,060 of record NW_027507903.1, read on the forward strand.
GTCCTGCATCGATGTACATGCACATATGAACATAAATGCACCCATTGGGGGCACCTACATACAAAAAACATTGCTTGGGATACATATGTGACATATGGGGAATATAAGGTACCAAAGTTTGTCATTGTTTTGCTGGTGTGCACATATTTAAAGCTTGACATTGGTTATCAATTTACTTGACACAACCTCATCTTTTATATTTTACCAAAACAAATGTGTAAGACATTGCATTTTTATGCCAAAAACATAAATGTATTGCACTTGATAAACCCTTGCTCAAATGCTATGTGCCTTAAAAAAATAGAACTACCACTATTTTATTCTCCAGTGTCTCTGCTTTCAGAAAACATATAATGCTTGGGGTTTTAAAAAATTCCAGATGTAAAATTTTTTTTTTAATATGTGTGCAAAACATTCAAAAATGGTTCCAGCAGCGAAAGGGTTATTGTTGCCCTTTAAAGTGGCAGTAAACCTCAGAAATGAAATATGAGCACAACATATCCCTCTATAGTGTGTATAATGCCGCGTACACACGATCAAACAATCCGGTGGAAAAGTCCGGCAAACTCAAGTCCGCCAAACAATCCCCCCGTGTGTAGCCTCCGGCATATTTTTTTGACCCGACAGTACGGCGGACTTAGAATTTCGTGTTGCACATCAATCTGCCCGCCGTACTCGCATTTCGGCGGACAATCTGGCCGTGTGTATGCCAGTCCTCTGTACTTTTGAAATGAGCGGACTTTTCCCGCCCGGAGAAAAGTCCGCTCATTTCGAGCGGGTCTCCAGGTAGGCGGGGCCCGCGAAGGAGACGTCGCTGGCCCGCCGCCTGGTATGGACTTAAAGGGGAACCCCCAACGCCGAAAAAAATCGGCGTGGGGGTCCCCCCCAAGTTCACAACAGACCCTTGTCCGAGCACGCTACCCGGTCGGCCAGGAAAGGGGGGCGAACGAGCGCCCCCCCCCCCTCCTGAGCCGTACCAGGCCGCGTGCCCTCAACATGGGGGGTGCCTTGGGGAAGGGGGTGGCTGCGCGGCCCCCCCACCCCAAAGCACCTTGTCCCCATGTTGATGAGGACAAGGGCCTCTTCCCGACAACCCTGGACGTTGGTTGTCGGGGTCTGCGGGCGGGGGGCTTATCGGAATCCGGGAGCCCCCTTTAATAAGGGGGCCCCCGGATACCGGCCCCCCACCCTATGTGAATGAGTATGGGGTACAATGTACCCCTACCCATTCACATGTAAAATAAAAGTACAAAAAAAACCACAACACACGAGATAAAATACTTTATTGCACAGCTCCGGGGGTCTTCCGTCTTCGGGGGTCTTCTCGCCGGACTCCTCCGCTATCTTCTTGTAGCTCTTTTGCTAGCAGAGGAGTCCGGCTTTCTTCCTCGCCGCCGGCCTCTTCTCCCGACTTCGGGGGTCTTGTCCCCGTCTTCGGTTCTTCTGCCGGGCCACCCCGCCTTCTTATAGCTCTTTTACAGGCGGTGGCCCGGTCTTCTGTCGCCGCTGACGCCTTCCGTTCTTCTTCTTCTTCTTCTTCTTCTCCTTCTTCTCCTGGAGATGTTGACTCGACGCTCTCTCCAGCCACAATGCCAGGGACGCGCTGCGCGGCCACTTATATAGGGACAAGGGGCGGTGTCACATGGCTTTATGCCACATGGGTTGGTGTCACATGGTGACCCCGCGCCCTTACGATGTCACAGTCCCCATGTGACATCAACCCATGTGACCAACCCATGTGACATAAAGCCATGTGACACCGCCCCTTGTCCCTATATAAGTGGCAGCGCAGGGCGTCCCTGGCATTGCGGCCGGAGAGATCGTCGAGTCAACATCTCCTGGAGAAGAAGAAGAAGAAGAACGGAAGGCGGCAGCGGCGACAGAAGACCGGGCCACCGCCTGTAAAAGAGCTATAAGAAGGTGCGGTGGCCCGGCAGAAGAACCGAAGAGGGGGACAAGACCCCCGAAGTCGGGAGAAGAGGCCAGCGGCGAGGAAGAAAGCCGGACTCCTCCGCTAGCAAAAGAGCTACTAGAAGATAGCGGAGGAGTCCGGCGAGAAGACCCCCAAAGACGGAAGACCCCCGGAGCTGTGCAATAAAGTATTTTATCTCGTGTGTTGTGTTTTTTTTTGTACTTTTATTTTACAGGTGAATGGGTAGGGGTACATTGTACCCAATACTCATTCACATAGGGTGGGGGGCCAGTATCCGGGGGCCCCCTTATTAAAGGGGGCTCCCGGATTCCGATAAGCCCCCCGCCCACAGACCCCGACAACCAACGGCCAGGGTTTTCGGGAAGAGGCCCTTGTCCTCATCAACATGGGGACAAGGTGCTTTGGGGTGGGGGGGCCGCGCGCCCCCCCCTTCCCCAAGGCACCCCCCATGTTGAGGGCACGCGGCCTGGTACGGCTCAGGAGGGGGGGGCGCTCGCTCGCCCCCCTTTCCTGGCCGGCTGGGTAGCGTGCTCGGACAAGGGTCTGTTGTGGACTTGGGGGGGGCCCCACGCCGATTTTTTTCGGCGTTGGGGGTTCCCCTTTAAGTCCATACCAGGCGGTGGGGCCAGCGACGTCTCCTTCGCGGGCCCCGCCTACCTGGAGACGCGCTCGAAATGAGCGGACTTTCCTCCGCGTGTGTGGGCGAGTCCATTCATTTAGAAAGTACGGCGGACTTAGTCGCCGTATTAGTCCGCTGAAAAAGTGCCGTGTGTGGGCAAGTAGCCCGTTCGAAAATTCCGACGGACAGTTTGGCGGACGTCCGCCAGACTAAGTACGTCGGACAGACGGCTACGTGTGTACGCGGCTTTAGTCTCCATTAGGAGCACTAAGTGCCACTTTTGTCTGCTGCTTCATTCCTCTGCTATCAGCATGAATCACTTTTGACAAGTTTTCCTGATACTAAGTTAAAACTTGGTGATAGGGGATGATCTCCAGGTGATTGCCAGCCTCCGCTCTGTTCTGTGTGCTGTGTGGAGGGGTGTGTGTCCTTTCCCTCAGATCAGCTTTCAGAAATCTCCTCAGTAAGCTCTGCTGAGTGTGACTTCAACTCTCTGCCCCCTGTTTTCTAAAACCCCAGACAAGCTTTAAAAATGCTGGACTTTCAGTTCAGCGAACTCCCTGCAAATTGAACCCAGGCACACCTGGGATTTCATTATCATTATCACCATTATCTCTTGGATATTATGAAACCAGAAAAGCCTCTTGCTTAATAGTTCTGGATCAAAGACAGGACAGAACATGGAGAAGCAGAACAGCAGGCACCACTTGTTAAGAGAGCTGACTTTCCAGTGACAACAAGAATTTATACACTTGGCAGAGCTCACCATTACTTCCAGGGTTATTGGTATGGTACAGAAGGCTTCAAGCGTTCTTTTCCCATGCAGTCTTACCTGCTGTTTCTTTCAGAGCATACAGTCTTTATACAACCAACAACAGTCGACGCAGACCCTACCTGACGCTAAAACCTAAGTTTGATCACCGGTGACCCCCGCCAGCCACGACGATCGGATTTAATCAGAATCGATCAATCTCTAGGCTCAGGCCAATGAATTCTGACCTGGACCTGGTGATCGGTCCTGGAAAATGAGATCCTTCCCCTGTAGTGTAACTGTAAACACTGACAGGGGAAGTGATGTCATCTCTCCTCGTGATGGTCTTTTCCATTCCAGGAGGCACACGATTCACCCCCCGATCACCCCCTCCAGTTAACCCTTTCACCACCTGTCACTGTGTCACCCAGTACAGCATTCAGATTTTTTTTGATCGTTGTACTGGTGTCATTAGTGACAAAAATCAGCTTTGGGTAATTAGTCTTAGGCCCAGATAGATCTAGGGACCTCCCTAACCCCCCTAATAAAGGTTTAACCCCTTGATCACCCCCTGTCACCAGTGATCACTGTATAAGCATCATGGGTGATGCAGTTTAGCTAGTTTATTTTTATAGCGTCAGGACACCTGCCGTATTTTACCCAATAAAGATTTAACCCCGTGATCACCCGGCAGGTGATAAAAGTTAGGTTTTAGCCTCAGATAGGGTCTGCGTCATCCCAGGTAGCGTCAGATTAGTGCCAGTACCGCTAACACCCACGCACGCACCTTAGTAGCATAGTGTCTGAACGGATCGATATCTGATCTGATCAGATCTATACTAGCTTCCCCAGCAGTTTAGAGACAAAAATGCAGTAGTAAGGGGATCAGCCCAGATACCTGCTAGCACCTGCGTTTAGCCCCTCCACCCAGCCCAGCCCAGCCCACCCAAGTGCAATCGATCACTGTGATTTACAAAAACACAAAACACATAACTGCAGCATTCGCAGAGTCAGTCCTGATCTCTGCGAATGCTAACAGTTTTTTTTTTTTTTCAGCATTTGAAGCAGTTGCTGACAGTCAGGTGCTTTTTTCTTGTGAGACTCACTGGTGTACCAGTAAATTTAGAGACCAAAATGTCAAATCAAAGATACACTAGTGAAAAGGCCTACACGTTTCTGAGCATGACAGATAGTGAAAAGGAAGTAATTCATCTGTCAGATTCAGACTCAGAATACGAACCTGACAGATAGGTCTGACGGCGGAGTTGTGGTCCCTGCCAAGGTCAGGCGTACCAGACCCTGTTCTCCTTCTGCTGTCATTGAGGTGCAAGAACTGCAGAGCTTTCGAATGGAGCAGAGAGCCAGTACTAGTGCTGCTCATCCTTCTAGTGAACTGGCAAGCACCAGCGGCCTAGTATATCCTGGTCATACATCCAGCACTGCAGTAACACTTGGTGATGTGGTGAGTCCCACAAGTGCAGTCTAAGCTGGCGAGGTGGCAAGCACGAGTAGTGTCCCACTGCCATCAAGAAGAAGACAAACACAGGCCTATCGAGCCCATAGTGCTCTTCCTGCTGCATTCGCCAATCCTAATTGGGAACTCACCACTTCTGCAGCAGCCATACTTCCCCCATTCACTGGCCAACCCGGAATTCCAGTGGAAACAGTTGATCTTACGTCACTTGATTTTTATTCGCTGTTTTTCACCGAAGATCTCTATAGAGTTACTGTGGACCGAACAATTTGTATGCTGGTCAATTCACTGCTAATCCCCAGCTGACCCTTGCCAGAGATTGGTAACCAATTACGGTTTCCAAATTTAAGACCTTTCTGGGCCTATCCCTCCTCACTCCTATAAAGACTGAGTTGCAGTCATATTGGTCCACTGACCCAATTCACCATATGCCCGTGTTCTCTGCCTCCATGACCAGGAAATAATACGAGCAGAAAAGTAAATAGAATTGGGGTATCCCCGTGCTACCATATACAGATCTCACTATATTCTAGGGGTGAGTTGCAGCAGAACACCGACAGCGGTATAAACCCTACCACTGAAAAAATGTGTGACAAAAATCAAATAGGTGATGTTGCGCTCCCTCAAAGTGAATAAACAACTCTCAGCTGCATACTCAGTTTCATACAAAGTTACATATACCAATATTATAAATCCAACTAACGTGTCAGACCGTAGTCCGTAAGTAAAGTGTCAATTGCTAAATAATAAACTAAGAGTATGATATAAAAGTGTCCAAGTGCTTAATAAAAATCACATAAAATCTAAGGTGCCTAATAGTTGTAAAGTGCCTAATAATTACATACACAGTTACATATGACTATACAGTAATGTGAAAAAGTGGTCCGTAAATAAAGTGTCAAATATTACAAATTGCATAAAAAATAAACAGCATCTACACAATAGGAGTGTCCAGTGTCTCCAAAAAACGCATACACCAGTGAAAATATGTCATGCACGTAAACTAATTAATCCAAAGACGTAGCAAACTGTATTAATAATAACATAAACGTGAATCACACAGTGCAATTAAAGCATAAAGACTCAAGAGAAGAAAAAACAACAGTCTCTTAGGCAGCATATAAAGTGCCACGTGCTTTATATAGTGCTTCTCCAGATATAAGGTGCCAGATGAACCCGTGTATATACACTCCTGTGCCTCTTCAGTGTCCCACACGCATCAAATGAAATAGCCCCTTACCTTACTGCTGTAAGGTAAACAGCAGAAAAACAGGGATCTCAGGCTATCCAGGTGGTGTACCCCTACTTCCAGGTTATGGAAACTGTCCCCACATCGGTTAGTACAAATGGCAGGATTATATCTCCGAGGGAGGAGCGGTTCATGCTCTTCAGCGACAATAAACTTTGTTGTCCTGGTGGTAACCCTGGATAAGATCGGCTCTATGAAATTTGGCCCCTCGTAAACCACTTCAACCAACGCTTTGTAGCCTTGTTTACTCCTGATCAAGTTGTCTGCATTGATGAGTCCCTGATTAAGTTTTCTGCTGCTTCTCTATCAAGCAATATCTTCCCAGCAAGCGTACCAGATACGGGGTCAAGATGTATAAGCTCTGTGACGGGGCAACAGGCTATACATATAGTTTTATGGTTTACGAGGGAAGAGATAGTCATGTGGAGCTGGAGAATTGCCCAGACTACATAGGGAGCCCTGGTAAGTGTGGGACTTGGTGTCACCCTTATTCGGAAAGGGGTACCACGTGTACATGAACAATTATTACATGAGCATGCCACTTTTTAGTCACCTTTTAGATTATGAAAGTGGCACCGGGGCTTCCCCCAACGGCCTGTAGAATCCCGATTTAGACGGGGGAAAGAGCCTGCTTGAGGTGTAATAATTTGTTAGAAGTGAAGTGGAGGGATTCACGGAATGTTTTCATTTTGTCCTCGCTTCATGCAGACATGGCAGTCCAAATTCCTACAGCGACTGGTGTTGTGGAGAAACCCCTCTGTGTCCACGAACACAACCTTAACATGGGGGGGGTGGACCTCAATGATCAGTTGTTGGCACCGTACCTAATTGCCCGTAAGGCCAGATGCTGGTACAAAAAAGTGTCTGTATATTTATTTCATTTGGCTTTGCTGAACACTTTTGTGCTATACAAAGTTTAAGGATGGACTGGATCATTCTTTAAATTCCAGGAAGAGATCGTCACAGCCCTTCTGTTTCCAGACGGAGCTTTGGCCCACCTTCCCAACACAAATGCAGTGAGCCGGCTGCATGAGAGGCATTTTCCTTATGTCCTCCCTGGTACCCCTACCCAAAGAACACCCCAAAGAAGATGTTGTGTCTGCAGTAAATGCGGAGATTTAGGCATGACACCTTCTTTTATTGTCCCTCCTGTCCTGACCAACCTGGTCTCTGCATTGGTGACTGTTTCAAAAGCTACCACACACTAGTTGAGTATTAGCATAGGGTACAGCACCACACAGTCCTAGGCACACAGGGTCTCCAACGATGCGATAGCCATCACATTTTGAGAGACCCTAATCTGCAACATTCAGGCCGCGTACACACGGGCGGACTGTTCGCCCAACTTTGTCCGCTGAACAGTGTTTCAGCGGACAGTCCGCTCGTGTGTGGGCTTCAGCGGACAGTTTCAGCGGACAGTCTGACGAACAAAGTTTTTCGGAATTCCCGTAAGACAGTCCGCTGAAACTTGGTTTGAGCGGACAGTCCGCTCGTGTATAGGCTTGTTCGACAAACTAAGTTTCGCGCATGCTCAGAAAGGATTTACACGGCGAAGGTTGCATTGCAGTGTATTGGACGTCGTATTTTTCGACCCGTCGTACGTGCCGTTCACGTCATCGCGCACGGTTTCAGCGGACTGTTCGTTCATCGTGTGTGGTCAAGTCCGCTCATGCAAATTTTGAGCGGACTGTTTGTCGGATTGTTTGACAAACTAAGTTGGGCGAACAGTCCGCCCGTGTGTACGCGGCCTCAGTTTACAGATTTAGAGTTTTTTACAGTTTTTATAAAAGTGAAAATAGTGAGAAAAAAACACAAAAAAATATAAAATAAAAAATCCAAAAATAGTTGTGGTTGTATTTTTCTTCTCTCTCTCTCTATTGCCCTTTCCCTTATGTTCACTCTCTACTGTCCACTGCACTGTTCGTTCACTATTGTTCTATATCTATCATTCTCTCTCTGTTTTATTTTTTGCTATGTTTTATTGTATTTGCTTTGCAGGTATGGTATGTTATACTGTAATATTTGTTTTATCGTTACCAGCATTTGTTTAGCAGGTACGCCATTCAGCTGCAGCACAGGTTTATTTATCTTGACAGCAACAACGTTTGCTCCCATGATACATAAAGCCGTGACTCCAATGATGTCGGAGGTGATTTCACCACCACAGTTAAAAAAAAAAGAGCATATATACTGAAGCATAGGGGCAGGAGTGGAGGAACGATTTGCTCCTAACATTAGGGGCGGATTGCCCCCACGCTTTGGCATATATTTTTTTAGACACAGATTGTAATGTTTTATTTTTACTATGTTTTATTGTATTTGCATTGAAGGTATGGTAAGTCTTACTGTTTTATTGTAATGTTACTTTGTTTTATTGTCATTTGCTTAGCAGGTACGTCATTCAACAGCAGCAAGGGTTTATTTATCTTGACAGCAACAGCATTTGCTCCCACGATACGTAAAGCCCTGACTCGAGCACTGTCGGAGGTGATTTCACCACCACAGTTAAAAAAAAAATGGTGCATGAATGCACATCATTAGAAGTGGGTGGATGAAGGGTGGTATTCTAATGGTGGGCATACCCACTGATCAAATTATTTTTTTCGTTCAGCCCACAGGCTGCATGAAAAAAAGAAAATTACAATGTATGCCCAACAAGGAACAGTTTAAAAATATAATAAAAAAGCTAAATAAATAATAATTAAAAAAAAGCACCCCTGTCCCCCTCCCTGCTCATGCCATAAGGCAAATGCAAGCATGCATGTATCACAGCAAAGCTCAGACCAAGGGCAGTAATTTTAGCAGTAGGCCTCCTCTGTAAATCTAAAATAGTAACCTGTAAAGGCTTTTAAAAATGTATGTAGTTTGTTACCGCTGACCGTTTGTGCGCAATTTTAAGGCATGTGCTATTTGGTATCCTTGTACTCAGCATAAGATCATCTTTTTTACTTCATCAAATATTTGGGCAATATAATGTTTTTTCGAACTGGAAGGAGGTTTGGGACTTTAAATGAAGCGATTGAATAGTGGAGGTATTCAATTGATGACATACATCATAAAAAATATTTATTGATTTAATATGTAGTAAAAAAGCACATGTAAAAAGCATAAACATGATGAACAGATTAGTACAAACATAGTACCATAGGATCAGGGTAATTGACAATATTTATATGGGTAGATACCTTGGTAGATGAATACCATGGCAACCCGCCCAAAACTGGCACATGTACCCACATGGTGCATATATATATGTATATCTATAAAAAAAATATATATATATTTAAACAAATCTTTCCCAAATGTTGTACAATATGGAAACAGGTTGCTGAATAGAGATCAGTGTCAGGCCATATGGAATATTTAACTGTAGCATCAAGTGTAGCTCGACGCGTTTCGTGGATTTTTCCACTCGTCAGGAGCAGATGCATCGATAGTTCCTATGGAATATATATAGTAAAGATATAATATGTCATTATTTGAAAACATATAAAATATCTATAGACGGCTCACCAAACATACTCACCAATCCAAACAGCAACCGCAATGCAAGGTGACTGGCCAAAGGCAAGCCGCGGATATATATCCCACCGCGGGAGCTGAGGCAGCATAATATAAAATTGCAACATCCGGTAGTCACAAAGTAGGTGGAATGTGACCAGGAGAACTTCCTGTAATAAGAAGTGATGGTGTGTGATAAATGAAACCGAAATGTCTGAAAACAACACGTATTAGTTTAAGTGTGTGTGTGAACATGGGATTAAAAAATGTGTGTGAGTAAGTGATTGAGTCAAATAGTGAGGTGCAAAGTAAAAAGTGTACAAAAGAATATAAAAGTAAGAGCATGTGTGATGTGGTGGATGTGTGCAAAAACATGAATGTAAGTAAATGTGAAAATGCGAAAAATAAAATAAAAAAATGAAGCTGAACAGCAAAACTGCAAAAATACAAAGAAGAAAAATCATACCATGGTGTCACAACAGAGCGCTACCAAGGAATGGATGTGCATTCACCCCCAGAGGGAGACTGGCCATATAAACAGCCAGCTCCAAATGGGGGATGTTGAAATATGCTGCCAGCACCACACAGTGAGCCAATGGAAAGGGGGGGCCCCACCTGAGCTGAGTGAACACACTAGTTTAAGTGTGTGTGTGAGCATGTGATTGGAAAAATGTGTGTGAGTGGGTGATTGAATGGAATAGTGAGCCCAATATGAACTAACCGAAAAATATATATATTTGTAATAAAGTATGATGTGCAAAGTAAAAAGTGTCCAAAAGAATGTGAAAGTACGGGCATATGTGATGTGGTGAATGTGTGCAAAAACATGAATGTAAGTGAATGTGAAAATGCAAAATCATACCATGGTGTCACAACAAAGCGCTACCAACGAATGGATGTGCATTCACCCCCAGAAGGAGACTGGCCATGTGAACAGCCAGCTCCAAATAGGGGATGTTAGAATATGCCGCCAACGCCACACAGTGAGCGAATGGTTAAGGTGGGGCCGCACCCGAGCTGAGTGAACACTCAGCCGCAGGCACGGAAACACCGCCATGGGGACACAGAATGTAATAACTGGGAGCCGGCATCATGACGTCATCACAGGCGTCAGATACTCGGCAAACCCGCCGCCACGCTAACAGCGTGATGGGCGTGGCGCCGATGCAAAGAGAGATGCCCGCCCAACACTCCCAGACACCTAAAGTGTAGCTCGACGCGTTTCGTGGATTTTTCCACTCGTCAGGAGCAGATGCATCGATTGCATAATTGGGATTGACAGTGTCCCCCTGCCATCCCTGTGTGAGGTTAGTTCCTATTTCTAGGGCATCATTGGTTATGATTTATACAACTATGAGATTTACCTATATTGTTATTTATACTAATATATTTTGGGTAGATACAGGGTATATATACAGCTGTCACTGACAGCATTCCTGATGCTGGTCCAGGGTTCCCACATGGATGGCTCTCTTTAGATATCTTACCATGCTCCCCACCCCATCAGTACATTGTCCTGCATGGTTGGCTTGGCGCGTGGGCTTGTCTGTGTGGGTTCTATTTTTCCATCGCTGGAGCTGCGATGCAATCATTGTGCCATCCCTCTCCTCCCCCTGCACTTTAGGTGTCTGGGAGTGTTGGGCGGGCATCTCTCTTTGCATCGGCGCCACGCCCATCACGCTGTTAGCGTGGCGGCGGGTTTGCCGAGTATCTGACGCCTGTGATGACGTCATGATGCCGGCTCCCAGTTATTACATTCTGTGTCCCCATGGCGGTGTTTCCACGCCTGCGGCTGAGTGTTCACTCAGCTCGGGTGTGGCCCCACCTTTTCCATTGGCTCACTGTGTGGCGTTGGCAGCATATTCTAACATCCCCCATTTGGAGCTGGCTGTTCACATGGCCAGTCTCCTTCTGGGGGTGAATGCACATCCATTCGTTGGTAGCGCTTTGTTGTGACACCATGGTATGATTTAGCATTTTCACATTCACTTACATTCATGTTTTTGCACACATTCACCACATCACATATGCCCGTACTTTCACATTCTTTTGGACACTTTTTACTTTGCACATCATACTTTATTACAAATATATATATTTTTCGGTTAGTTCATATTGGGCTCACTATTCCATTCAATCACCCACTCACACACATTTTTCCAATCACATGCTCACACACACACTTAAACTAGTGTGTTCACTCAGCTCAGGTGTGGCCCCACCTTCTCCATTGGCTCACTGTGTGGTGCTGGCAGCATATTTCAACATCCCCCATTTGGAGCTGGCTGTTTATATGGCCAGTCTCCCTCTGGGGGTGAATGCACATCCATTCCTTGGTAGCGCTCTGCTGTGACACCATGGCATGATTTTTCTTCTTTGTATTTTTGCAGTTTTGCTGTTCAGCTTCATTTTTTTATTTTATTTTTCGCATTTTCACATTTACTTACATTCATGTTTTTGCACACATCCACCACATCACACATGCTCTTACTTTTATATTCTTTTGTACACTTTTTACTTTGCACCTCACTATTTGACTCAATCACTTACTCACACACATTTTTTTAATCCCATGTTCACACACACACTTAAACTAATACGTGTTGTTTTCAGACATTTCGGTTTTATTTATCACACACCATCACTTCTTATTACAGGAAGTTCTCCTGGTCACATTCCACCTACTTTGTGACTACCGGATGTTGCAATTTTATATTATGCTGCCTCAGCTCCCGCGGTGGGATATATATCCGCGGCTTGCCCTTGGCCAGTCACCATGCATTGCGGTTGCTGTTTGGATTGGTGAGTGTGTTTGGTGAGCCGTCTATAGATATTTTATATGTTTTCAAATAATGACATATTATATCTTTACTATATATATTCCATAGGAACTATTGATGCATCTGCTCCTGACGAGTGAAAAAATCCACGAAACGCGTCGAGCTACACTTGATGCTACAGTTAAATATTCCATATGGCCTGACACTGATCTCTATTCAGCAACCTGTTTCCATATTGTACAACATTTGGGAAAGATTTGTTTAAATATATATATTTTTTTATAGATATACATATATATATATATGCACCATGTGGGTACATGTGCCAGTTTTGGGCGGGTTGCCATGGTATTCATCTACCAAGGTATCTACCCATATAAATATTGTCTATTACCCTGATCCTATGGTACTATGTTTGTACTAATCTGTTCATCATGTTTATGCTTTTTACATGTGCTTTGTACTACATATTAAATCAATAAATATTTTTTATGATGTATGTCATCAATTGAATATTATGTATTTATAACTCACCTCCACTATTCAATCGCTTCATTTAAAGTCCCAAACCTCCTTCCAGTTCGTATACACTACCGGGATGGAAGCACCTTGTGGTGCTTCATTTAAAGTCCCAAACCTCCTTCCAGTTCGTATACACTACCGGGATGGAAGCACCTTGTGGTGCTTCATTTAAAGTCCCACCCCTCCCCCCTTCTTTTTTGCATATAATGTTTTTTAGTGCATTCAAATTTAAAAAAGTGTGTTTTTTCAAAAAAAATTGCGTTTGAAAAATTGCTGCGCAAATAATGCGTGAAAATGTTTTTTTCAACACCCACCATTTTAACCTGTAGGGCCTTTGCTTTAAAAATATATATAATGTTTGGGGGTTCAAAGTAATTCTCTTGCAAAAAAAATATTTTTTTCATGTAAACAAAAAGTGTCAGAAAGGACTTTATCTTCAAGTGGTTAGAAGAGTGGGTGATGTGTGACATAAGGTTTAAACATTGTGCATAAAATGCCAGGACAGTTCAACCACCCCCCTCCCCAAATGACCCCTTTTTGAAAAATAGACACCCCAAGCTATTTGCTGATAGGTATGTTGAGTCCATGGAATAATTTAAATTTTGCCACAAGTTTCAGCAAACTTACTACTACTACTACTACTTTTTGTTTTTGCACAAAGTTGTCACTAAATGATATATATATATATATATATATATATATATATATATATATATATATTGTTCAAACATGCATGGTTATATGTGGTATTGCACCCCAAAATGCATTCTGCTGCTTCTCCTGAGTACGGGGATACCTCATGTGTGAGACTTTTTGGGAGCCTAGATGCGTACAGGACCCCGAAAAACCAATCACCGCCTTCAGGATTTCTCATGCCGCGTACACACGACTGGACTTTTCAACAGACTAGGTCCGACGGAATGAGTCCGTCAGATATTACAATCGTGTATGGGCTCCAGCAGACCTTTTTTTCCAAAAGTCTGACGGACCTAGAAATAAAATATGTTGCAAATCTTTCCGACAGACTTGAGTCCGAAAAATCCATTCGTCTGCATGCTAGTCCGACGGGCGAAAAGGGACGCTAAGGCAGCTATTGGCTACTGGCTCTGAACTTCCTTATTTTAAACCAGTGGCACGTCATCATATTCAAACCTGTCTGACTTTGGTGTGATAGTGTGTGGCCAAGTCCGTTCATTCAGAAAGTCTGTCGGAACTTTGCCGGAAGACCGTCAGACCTAGTCTGTCGAAAAGTCCATTATAAGGGTGTACATTTTTTATTTCACTCCTCACTAGTACCTATCACAGTTTTGAAGGCCATAAAATGCCAAGATAGCACAACCCCCCCCCCCCTCCAAATGACCCCATTTTGGAAAGTAGACACCCCAAGCTATTTAATGAGAGGCATGTTGAGTCCATGGAATATTTGATATTTTGCCACAAGTTGCGGGAAAATCCAATTTTGCTTTTTTTTACACAAAGTTTCCAAAAGTCTGACGGACCTGATCTATTGCTCAAATGGTTATATGTAGAATTACACACAAAAATACATTCTGCTGCTTTTCCTGTGTACAGGGATATCTCATGTATGAGACTTTTTGGGAGCAGGACCCCAAAATCCAAGCACTGCATTCAGGCTTTCTAAAGGCGGAAAATTGTGATTTTACTCCTCACTACCTATCACCGTTACGGAGGCGCTGAAATGTCCAGATAGTACAACCCCCCCCCAAATGACCCTATTTTGGAAAGCAGGCACTCCAATGTATTTGCTAAGAGGCATGGTATTTTGCTCAACATGCCTCTCAGCAGATAGCTTGGGTGTCTACTTTCCAAAATGGGGTCATTTGGGGGGGCTTGTGCTATCTGGGCATTTGATAGCCTCTGAAACTGTGATAGGCCGTGAGGAGTGAAATCAAAAATGTACGCCCTTAGAAAGCCTGAAGGTGGTGCTTGGTTTTTGGAGTCCTGTACGCAGCTAGGCTCCCAAAAAGTCTCACACATGAGGTATCCCCATACTCAAGAGAAGCAGCAGAATGTATTTTGGGGTGTAATTCCACATATAACCATGGCATGCGTGAACAATATATCATTTAGTGACAACTTTGTGTCATTTTTTTTTCTCTTGTGACAATTTTTTTTTATATTCAATGGGCTCAACATGCCTCTCAGCAATTTCCTTGGGGGTATATACTTTCCAAAATAGAAATTCCTTCAATAGAGGGTCAAAGGATAAAGGGGGAGTTCAGGCACCTAGTAATTGCGGGTTAGAGGTATAGATCAGATCCAGAGGACAAACAGTTTCACAGACTGGATCCAGCAATCATCGGATAGGCCCCTCTCACTTGACCTAGCAGCCAATGAGATGCTCAACAAAGTCTCTGCCACAGACTTTTCAATTAAACTAAGAAATCTTCTGTTTTCCACAACTGTCTTCTTTTATTATTACTTGCACTGTGACAGCGGGCTTGCCCTGCTGAAGATTGTTTGTTTCAATGGTATGTTCTTGCAAGTGCCTATGTCATAAAATAAAATCTTTTGAAAGTAAACTAAGAAATCTTGAGAGTTTTGAAGAACTACCATACAGTACCAGTTTCTTTCAGCTGACCCGGCGATACTGTATGGGTGTTGATCCGGGTTGCGTCCTCTAACTGAGTCTCCAGGCTCATCCAGTGATACCAGCCTTGCGCTTGGTCCTCTACTAGAAAAGTCCTCCCCTGGATCCTCCAGTTTTCTTGGCATCTCCCCGCAGGCGAGGCAACACAGGCCCACCCCTGGATCAGTAGGCCCCAAGATTTTTTGGCCTACCCTCTCAGTTGCAAAGCCTCGGGCCAGCCGGCCCCGAGGCACAGGACTAGGGATGAGCTTCGAGTTTGAGTCAAACTCATGTTCGACTCGAATATTGCCTGTTCGCCTGTTCAGCGAACAGTGAACAATTTGGGCTGTTCGCAGCAAATTCGAAAAGCCAGAACACCCTGTACAAGTCTATGGGAGAAATCTAAAGTGCTAATTTTAAAGGCTAATATGCAAGTTACTGTCCTAAAAAGTGTTTGGGGACCTGAGTCCTGCCCCAGGGGACATGGATCAATGCAAAAAAAGTTTTAAAAACTGCTGTTTTTTCAGGAGCAGTGATTTTAATAATGATTAAAGTGAAACAATAAAAGTGTAATATTCCTTTAAATTTCGTACCTGGGGGGTGTCTATAGTATGCCTGTGAAGGGGCGCATGTTTCCCATGCTTAGAACTGTCTCTGCACAAAGTGTCATTTCTGCAGCAAAAAAAGTCTTTTAAAACCACTTGCGGCGTAATACAGAGAACACTCAATGAGTGTTCTCTTTATTACGGGAGCCGACAATTCATTCATTGATAAAAAAAAAAAGTGTGGGGTTCCCCTAAATTCAATTACCAGGCCCTTCAGGTCTGGTATGGATATTAAGGGGAACCCCGTGTCAAATAAAAATTTTTTTTTTTTAAATACACCACCTGTATTGTATTAGAAACTGTACACACTGTATTATATACTGTGTACACCGCCTGCATTGTATTAGAAACTATACACTACCGAATGCACTGTATATATATATATATATATTTATATATATATATATATATATATATATATATATATATATATATATATATAAATAAGTGCCTTGCGAAAGTATTCGGCCCCCTGGAACTTTTCAACCTTTTGCCACATTTCAGGCTTCAAACATAAAGATATAAAATTTTAATTTTTTGTGAAGAATCACCAACAAGTGCGACACAATTGTGAAGTGGAACGAAATCTATTGGATAATTTAAACTTTTTTAGCAAATAAAAAACTGAAAAGTGGTGCGTGCAAAATTATTCGGCCCCTTTACTTTCAGTGCAGCAAACTCACTCCAGAAGTTCAGTGAGGATCTCTGAATGATCCAATGTTGTCCTAAATGACTGATGGTGATAAATAGAATCCACCTGTGTGTAATCAAGTCTCTGTATAAATGCACCTGCTCTGTGATAGTCTCAGGGTTCTGTTGAAAGCACAGAGAGCATCATGAAGACCAAGGAACACACCAGGCAGGTCCGTAATACTGTTGTGGAGAAGTTTAAAGCCGGATTTGGATACAAAAAGATTTCCCAAGCTTTAAACATCCCAAGGAGCACTGTGCAAGCGATCATTTTGGAATGGAAGGAGTATCAGACCACTGCAAATCTACCAAGACCTGGCCATCCCTCTAAACTTTCAGCTCAGACAAGGAGAAGACTGATTAGAGATGCAGCCAAGAGGCCCATGATCACTCTGGATGAACTGCAGAAAACTACAGCTGAGGTAGGAGAGTCTGTCCATAGGACAACAATCAGTTGTACACTGCACAAATCTGGCCTTTATGGAAGAGTGGCAAGAAGAAAGCCATTTCTCAAAGATATCCATAAAAAGTCTCGTCTAAAGTTTGCCACAAGCCACCTGGGAGACACACCAAACATGTGGAAGAAGGTGCTCTGGTCAGATGAAACCAAAATCAAACTTTTTGCCCACAATGCAAAACGATATGTTTGGCGTAAAAGCAACACAGCTCATCACCCTCAACACACCATCCCCACTGTCAAACATGGTGGTGGCAGCATCATGGTTTGGGCCTGCTTTTATTCAACAGGGACAGGGAAGATGGTTAAAATTGAGGGGAAGATGGAAGCAGCCAAATACAGGACCATTCTGGATGAAAACCTGTTGGAGTCTGCAAAAGACCTGAAACTGGGACGGAGATTTATCTTCCAACAAGACAATGATCCCAAACATACAGCAAAATCTACAAATGAATGGTTCACAAATAAACGTATCCAGGTGTTAGAATGGCCAAGTCAAAGTCCAGACCTGAATCCAATCGAGAATCTGTGTAAAGAGCTGAATACTGCTGTTCACAAACGCTCTTCATCCAACCTCACTGAGCTTGAGCTGTTTTGCAAGGAAGGATGGGCAAGAATTTCAGTCTCTCGATGTGCAAAACTGATAGAGACATACCCCAAGCGACTTGCAGCTGTAATCGTAGCAAAAGGTGGCTCTACAAAGTATTAACGCAAGTTCCACTTCACAATTGTGTCCCACTTGTGTGTGATTCTTCACAAAAAATAAAAATTTTATATCTTTATGTTTGAAGCCTGAAATGTGGCAAAAGGTTGAAAAGTTCAAGGGGGCCGAATACTTTCGCAAGGCACTATATATATATATATATATATATATATATATATATATATATAAATACACTGCCTGAAGTGTATTAGAAACTGTAAGCGCTGTATTATATACTGTGTACACGGCCTGCACTGTATTAGAAAAGGTACAAGGGCTGCAATGTATTGTAGCGGCCACAACCCTTGCAGGGTGGCCTTGACTTGTTGGGCTTACCAGTTACCTCCTCTTGGCCTGCTCTACCACGTCTAGGGGTTCCCAGGATTGATACCCAACAACTTTAACAACTTGAACACTGACACAAATAAAGTCCTTTTGAAAGGTTTTATTTTGCAGTAATAACATCCAATAACACAGTCTCTCATGGGAACAGAAGGCATGGGTGAAGAACTCAGGCACCTTGAACTGCAGGTCTAGCAAAGTCTCTAATTCCACCCAGAGAGTAGCCACTCGCAGCTGGGTACCTCAAGGCTGAACCGATCTCTAGCCAGAGATCATGGCAGTCAGCACGTCGACTCGAATATTTGAAACAATCCTATGAACGCGTACAAGTTGTAAGTAAGGGTGAACAGGAACCTTTTTCCTCAGTACCTGGAATGTTCTCTGTCTCCTCAATGGTTCTGGAAAAATGTTAATTTGTCAATGTCCTTCCCAACTCAGTAACCAGGCACTTCCCAAGATGCCACTGGTCGACTCTCCTCCGAAGAGTCCTCCCCTGGTCACTTCCACAAGCTGTGGCGTCTCTCCAAGCCGAGAGCACGCCTGGACACCTTGAATCCTCCTTCAGTTACTGCACCTTGGACCAGCAGGTTCCGAGACTCAGGAACAGATGGATCCCTACCCCAGGCCAGGTAGGTCTATTAGGGGCCTCTAACAGGAACATGTTGCGGGATGTCGAACACCCCGTGACTGGAACCCATCACGGGGCTACCCCGGTCCTGGAACCAGAACAGACCACACGGGCCTTACGAACTCCTCTCCTCTAAACACGTGACCCACACATCTTAAGTACCCCTTCCCATACTCCCCAGCAGGGCCCGGCACTCCCACTGATTGGTTCTGAGAAGGTTGATACTCAAAACCAGGCCTGGTTCTGGCCTGTCATGTGCACCTCACTGCTCACATGACCAGGCAGAACTTCCAACACAGCCCAGCCAGACTGATGTCAAGGCAAACCTACGTAATTAACCCTCAAAACCCCTACTGTTCTGAAGCAAAAACTAAATTTACATGCATATGACATTTTGTCCAAAATGTCATCCGCTACAGCAAGGGTGTCCAAACTTCTTTCAAAGAGGGCCAGATTTGATGAAGTGAACATGCGTAGGGCCGACCGTTTTGTCTGACATTCTGTGAACCATTAAAATTCAGTCTAAGTATGTTCATCCGAGCACTAATACACTGCCCAACAAGAATTCTGTGTGTGGTGAAGAAATGAGCTCAGGTGTGTTATTTGGATATACCATATTTATTGGCGTATAACACGCACTTTAAGAGGGAAGATTCAGGAAAAAATCTTAAATTTTAAATAAAAGAACTGTGAAGCAAAATAAGGATCAGTGCCGATCAATGCAGCCTCACAAGTGCCATAATTGCAGCAACCCTTGGCCTGGAATGCAGCACCCCCATTGTCCAGAATGCAGCACCCCCCTTGTCCGGAATGTAGCACCCCCATTGTCCAGAAGGCAGCACACCCTTGTCCTGCTTGCAGCACACCCTTGTCCTGAATGCAGTAGCCCCCGTTGTCCTGAATGCAGTAGCCCCCATTATCCTGAATGGAGTAGCCCTCATTGTCATGAATGGAGTAGCCCCCGTTGTCCTGAATGGAGTAGCCCCCGTTGTCCTGAATGCAGCGACCCCCTTTGTCCTGAATGCAGCACCCCCCTTTGTCATGAATGCAGCATCCCCCTTGTCCGGAATGCAGCACCCCCATTTTCCAGAAGGCAGCACCCCCGTTGTCCTGAATGCAGCACCCCACATTGTCCAGAAGGCAGCATCCCCCATTGTCCTGAATGCAGCACACCCTTGTCCTGAATGCAGTAGTCCCCATTGTCCTGAATGCAGTAGCCCCCATTGTCCTGAATGCAGTAGCCCCCATTGTCCTGAATGGAGTAGCCCCCATTGTCCTGAATGGAGTAATGGAGTAGTCCCCATTGTCCTGAAT
Source organism: Lithobates pipiens (assembly GCF_037356315.1). Classification (NCBI taxonomy): domain Eukaryota; kingdom Metazoa; phylum Chordata; class Amphibia; order Anura; family Ranidae; genus Lithobates; species Lithobates pipiens. The sequence continues at coordinate 395,140,218 of NW_027507903.1, forward strand.
GCAGCGGCCCCCTTTATCCTGAATGCAGTACCCCTATTGACATGAATGCAGACTCACCAATGCCATCAGTGCAGCCAGATTCATGCACATCTGCAGCCTTGGAGGAGATAAGGAGGGGGCAGCATGAGCGCCAACAGACATACAGGAGAAAATCCTGTTTTATCGTAAGCCTCTTTAATAGAAAGTCCCCCTCCTGTGATGGATAGAACAGAGGTCGCAGTGTAAACATGAAATACTCCTGTACGGCACTCATCCTGCCCCCTCCCTGTCCCCTCCAAGGCAGCCAGCATGTACATCATTTGTGGCCCCCGGCGCTCAGGGATTTGTTGGGGGCCAACAAAAGATATACATGTCAAAATAACCAGGCAGGCCGCCCGAAACCGGAACGCGGGGCCGCGATCCACGGGCCGGACTTTGGACATGCCTGCGCTACAGTATTATATACTGTGTACACCACCTGAAGTGTATTATAAACTGTACACCCTGTATTATATACTGTGTACACCACCTGAAGGGTATTAGAAACTATACACCACCAAATGCACTGTATATATATATATATATATATATATATATATATATATATATATATATATATACGCTACACTGAATGCAGAGTGTATATATATATATATATATATATATATATATATATATATATATATTGTAGCAGAGCATCCCAGAGAGAGCCAGGAAACGTTCCTTATCAGGGTTTATAAATCTCTCAGGCTCCTCTCACACACATTCAAGGATCTCTGACCCATGCTCCAGTTCGGATCTTGATCTTCTCCCCCAGGCCAATTTAAACTCACCTGTGACAGACAGCCTTTGCTTTCTGCCTAGGAAACACTGACATCACTGGTCTGTGAGAGCAAAAGGTTGGTAAAAAGGTGTTATGCTGTATCTGTGGAAGTTGACAAGCTGTAGGCTTGCTCAGCCTGGTAGTTAGGGCCTTTATATATTGTAGTTAGTGTCCAGACATGACTAGGTTTTGTTTTACTATTTTGGTTCTGTTTGTTTTCTGAAACACTGTACAGCACATGTATATAGACTTGTATATATCACCAATAAACACCACACTGTTTGTCACTACCTTACTGGATTTTGTATTTGTGCCTGAAAGACTGCTTATCCCAGGGAGCTTTTATACTGCCTACCTGTCCCCTAGATTACATATGTATGAGGCTGCGACCAACTGTAGTAAGTTACTACTTAAAAGGCCAGTCCCTTCTGTGACTAAAAATGGAGGAGATTCTCAAACAATTAGTGTTATCCAACTCTGCACAGCAGCAAGCAAACGCTGCACAACAGCAAGCCAATGCTATCGCACAGCAACAGATTGATGCTGTACAGGAGCAATCGCAGATGCTGTTTGAACAGCTAGCCACTGCTGCAAAAGCGGATAAGAAAACCCTGACTGAAGTTGTGGAGATGCTAGCACAGTGGTCACCTGCTAAAATTTATTATTTTGGAGACAAGCCCTCAGCCATCCATGTGGATCGCTTTCCTTCTAAGATGACTGCAGATGATGATCCAGAGGCCTTTCTGCTAAAGTTTGAATGGACTGCTAAGAGGGAAGGTTGGCCTGAAACCCAATGGGCAGGAGTGGTCACCCTCTTACTTTCTGGAGAATCACAGAAGGCCTACTATGATCTGGAGTCGGCAGTTGCGGGAGATTATGAGAAGGTCAAGCGGGAAATCCTGGCGTGACTCGTGTCACCTTGACCTTCCAAGATGAGAGGGCCCCCAAGATCGCAGATGTTTGATCTAATCCACCTGGTGCAGAAATGGCTACAGCTGCAGTCCCTGTCTTTTCCCTACAAATAGTGGAGAGTGTGGTCATGGACCAGTTCCTGAGGTCACTACCAATTCCCCTGCAGAAGTGGGTGAGTCAAGGAGACCACAAGTCGGCAGACAACCTGGTGGAGCTTGTTGAGAGATACATTACTGCAGAGAGCCTGGTCACCACCCCTACAGCTGCACAGACTTTCCACCCAAAGCCACGGTTTCCCCAGGCAACCGGTAAGACTGTTTCAGGGGAAGTGGGTGGTAAGCAGGGCAAGGAGATAGGGGGAGGATTTTTTTGCCAGGACAGAAGTTTGGCATCCCAAACAAGGGAAGCCACTGCCTGTCAGCCAGCCAAACTTAGGCAACATCAGGTGTTTCTGTTGCCAAGAACTGGGACATGTTGCAGCAAACTATCCATTGACAGATGAACCCATGCAGTGTGATGTATCTATTTAAAGACAGTCTATGTTTGCTGCTATTTTATGCACTGCAGCCCCAAATGTAGGAAAACACATGTGCCAAATGACTGATAATAAGCCTATTATGGCCTTGCTTAACTCTGGAAGTCTAGTGACTTTGGTTAAAGCTAAGATGGTTGAAACTGTGAATTTTCATGCTAAAAAAGTTGCTGTGATCTGTGTACATGGGATACCTGGGAGTATCCTCTAGCCACTGTTCACTTTAAAACTAACTTAGGTACAGTGACCCATCCGGTCAGACTTGTGCCCCACTTGGTGCATGAGGCCATCATTGGTCAGGATTTCCCTAAGACACACACACCATTGCAAAAGTCCTTTATTAAAGTCCTTTATTAACGGAAACCTGTGTTACATCAGAGGGGGGGGGGGGGGGGGGCGGGGTCACCCGCATGTCATTGGGGAAGTCTGGTTTTCCCCTTGCGTCAGAGGGGGCGGGGTCAGGTGATGGGTGGTCCCGCCCTCCTCATATAAGAAGTGTCAGGCTGCCGGGATCCCCGCAGTGTCTCTGCCGGTGGAGACAGGGGATGGATGGGCTGCACTGGAGGGAGAAATCACCCATTGCTGGATCAGATCAGCCATCGCTGGACCCCGGAGAGATGATCATCTGTCGCTGGATAGCAAGAGTGGTTTACCACCGCTGAAATCTTTTTTTATTTTTAATAAAGGACTTTTGCAACGGTGTGTTTGTCTTTTTTAACTATTTTTTAAACTTTCTTTGTGAGATGGTAGGGGTACTTTTGTACCCCCTTACCATTATACACGGGGGGCCGGGATCTGGGGGTCCCCTTGTTAAAGGGGGCTTCCAGATTCTGATAAGCACCCCACCCGCAGACCCCCACAACCACCGGCCAGGGTTGTGGGGATGAGGCCCTTGTCCTCATCAACATGGAGACATGGTGCTTTGGGGGGACCCCAAAGCATCCTCCCAATGTTGAGGGCATGTGGCCTGGTACAGTTCAGGAGGGGGGCGCTCTTTCGTCCTCCCTCTTTTCCTGTGCCCTGCCAGGTTGCATGCTCAGATGAAGGGTCTGGTATGGATTTTTAGGGGGAACTCCAAGCCATTTTTTTTTTTTTTTTTTTTGGCGTGGAGTTCCCCTTAAAATCCATACCAGACCCGAAGGGTCTCGTGTGGATATTTGGGGGGAACCCCACGTCATTTTTTTTTTAATTTGATGCGGGGTTCCCCTTAATATTCATACCAAACCTGAAGGGCCTGGTAATTGAATTTTGGGGAACCCCACACTTTTTTTCTTATTTTTTTTATCAATAACTTTCAATGACTGTTCTCTGTATTATGGGAAGCCGACAAATCATTATAGCCGCGAGTGATTTTAAAAGACTTTTTTTCCTGCAGAAATTACATTTTGTGCAGGGACAGTTCTAAGCACGGGAAACATGCACCCTTTCACAGGCATACTATACACACCCCAAAGTACGAAATTTAAAGGAATATTACACTTTTATTGTTTCACTTTAAGCATTATTAAAATCACTGCTCCCGAGAAAACGTCAGTTTTTAAAACTTTTTTTGCATTGATACATGTCCCCTGGGGCAGGACCAAGGTCCCCAAACACTTTTTATGACAATAACTTGCATATTAGCCTTTAAAATAAGCACTTTTGATTTTGAACGTTTGAGTCCCATAGACTTTAATAGGGTTCTAAAGTTCACACGAAGTTTAGGTCTGTTCGCAGGTACTGGTGCGAACCGAACCGGGGGGTGTTCGGCTCATCCTTAGTGGATATAGGAATTTCCACTGGTAGGCTTGCTATGATTGCTATGGATAATAGTTTGATGGTCATGAGATAGAACTAAATCCAAAAAGACCAACTTGTTGGGGTCATGGACATGGGTGAAGGATAATCCCAAGGAACTGGCATTACCGTGGGCTACAAAGGAGGAGAACATCCGTACCACCATACCAGATGGGCAATATATCAATATATCGTCCATAAAAAAATCATATCTTTGCCAAAGGGATTGTTGGTCCAGATGTGTCCCTCCTCCCAGTAGTCCATGGTCAGATTGGCATATACCCGGGAAAATTTTGCACCCATAACAGTACCTCTCAACTGCAAATAAAATCAATCAAGAAAAATGAAATAATTATGCTTCAGACAAAATTCTGTACTATCAACTAGAAACTTGGCTTGTCTCAAGTTTATGTTACTTTCCCTTGTCAGAAAATACTAGAGGGCTGTGAAGCCTACCTCAAGGAGGCTAGAAGTATACAAGGAAACTGTCCAAGATGCCTACATGTATGTCCTCCCAGGAGTATCGTTGTAAAATGTCCAAGATGTGGCTGGAGCCCCTAATAGATGATGATGATTGTTTAACAATGGGTTAAAGGAAATAATCAATATAGATTGAGAGAAACTGTTGGAGCTGGCCACTATTGGCTTACCAGGTGGATGTACAAGGGAACTTGTGTACTTTGAGGAGATGGCAAAAATAAGGGGTGCTGCATTCAGGGGGAAGTAGAAGCTGCCTTTCCCTTTTGTTCAACACTCCATCTCTCCAAGCATCATCCACCAACGTTTTTAGATCTAATTGAAAACTATGTAAGGGATCAGATGAAACTAGCATGTACGTGTCTGTATCAGCAAGACCATGTGCTTCTTGGAGATCGTTGGTTCTATCCTGGACAATGAGACTGCCACCCTTGTCTGCTTGTTTGATCACAATCTTATGGATGGCTGTAAGATCTTTAAGAGCCGCTCATTCAGAATGTGTAAATGGCCTGGTAGTAGGTTTCGACATAAGGTCCTTTTATGTGCCAGGTAAAAAGTGGATTTGGGTCTTTTATTTGTGTGTGGGACTTCTGGATCCAGGAAAGGATCTGCAATATGACTGTCGATGTTACTTTCTGACCATAATTCTTGTAATATATCTAGAATTATGTTATCTGATGGAGGTTAGATGAAGCTAGGTGGTCCTTGGACCAAAGGGATTTGGGTTCAGACTACAGTATTTCTAGTGATATTATCTTTGACATAATTCCTCTTGACCGTTAATAGATGTATGCATTTATTAAGGTTTTTGAATAGACTAAATTTGTTTGGTCCTGTGGAGGGGAAAAAACCGAGACCCTTCTTCAAGAGGAGGAGTTCAGCACCAGTCAAAGCATATGAAGACAGGTTATATATCTTTATTGTTCCCTCATCTATAGTGTCCATTCTCTCTTTCTTGTTGGTTTTTCGATCATATGCCTCCTCTCCAGTACCATGTACTTCTTTAAAAATTAAAAAATAAATGTTTGTTTACAAATGGTGGCAAGGGATCTGTCATTTAGAGACAGTAACACGACCACTAAAGGGCAGATACCCTGCAAGTTCTGTTTTTTATAAAACAAGAGGATCTGTCATTTGTGCTACCACTTTGTTTGTTTGTGCTACCACTGCTAAATGACAGATGCCCAATTGGTCTGTTTACAAAAAGCAACTGCTGTGGATCTCTGATTTTGTGGTGGTAGCATTACTACAAAGCTTTTGCCTGTACTACTACCTGTAATAAAATGTCCTGGGGATCCTGGAAAAAAACGACTTCCCTTTCTGCTATCACAACAATTTAAAATGCACACCTCATCTCATTTATCTCCCACAGTATTAGCATCCCTTAAAGCTTGGAAAGACCTGATCACCATGGAACACAGTGAAACAACCACTATGCCTATCCCCCTAGAAGTTTGTCTTCTAATCCTACCAAATATAAAATTAAAGGAATGGCAACATAGGGGGATTCAGAGTTCCATCATTTTTATTCCTCAGATACCCTGAAATCCTTTATCTTCAAACCAAATTCAAACGTCCTTACAAAGAGTATTTTACCTGCCTACAGCTTTCATCTCTTCTAATAGGGTACATAAACTCTCAGTATACCTTCCCTAGTGGTATCACAACATTGTATCAAGAACGAAATCTAGTAAAAGGGGGCATCTCCCTTATATATTCTTTAATTGGTGATAAACTTGGCCTTGTTAAATTTGAAACACTCATGGCTTGGGAAAAAGATATTAACACAAGGTATATACTTAATCAGGGGTGACTCGCCATTTTAGTGACCTATACCTACTCTAGGAACACTAATCGATGGGAATTAATGCCCAAATTTACTTCCAAAGGTACCTGACACCCTACCGCATATTCAAATTATACCCTCATATGTCCAATCTCTGTTGGAGAAACTGTGGACAAGTAGGGACAATATTTCATGCAAATCTTTGGCCAAATTCTGGCCATAAATTTTTCCCCTTATATCAAAAATGATCTCTATTCCATTGCAAATAAACCATGGGCTGGCCTTATTGAATCTAACTATAGAACAAATCCCTAATCCATTGATAAATTTTGTGGTTAGCATCACATTGCCAGCCAGATAAACACGGGTGAGACCCTGGAAATCTCCCTTGGTCCCGGCAGTAGAAGAAGTATTTGCCCTAGTTCAGCAGTACTATTCTTATGAACAAATGTATGCATCAGCCTCAAATTCTTTTACAGTTGCAATTGACAAATGGAGCCCTTGGACAGACTGGTACAACAAACATAAACACTAAAAAATAATATGATCAAACCATGACTTGTGGCTTGTCTCCAATGATATGTGTTAATCTCTCACCTATATTATATGTTATATCTTCTTTCTAGTTATGTTTCTTGCTAAGTTCTTCTGTATTTTGTTTTTATTTCAAATATATTACATGATGTGCAAGGTTTTCCAAATGTGGGCTGATGCCTCTTTGTGTGGTCATTTGGAAACCTACTTTTGTTATTGATGTTTCATTGCTTGTATAATCTTATGTAAAACCTCAATAAAAAAAACATTTGAAATTAAAATGGCCTGGGGATCCTCGGTGATGCATTGTGACCAAATATGGTCACAACGATATTTGGTCATTAATGTCACCAAGCATGCACACTCTGTTTATCTTTTATTTTTTACAGGTCCAGGACCATAATAAATGGTGCAGGGTCCCCTTAACAATCCATAAAAGACCCTTATCCTAACATGCCGCCTTGGTGGCAAGGAAAAAAAGAAGCAGTGAGCATGCAGCCCACCTGCTGAGCTATATCTGGTCACATGCCTTCAACACTGGGAATGTCCCTTGCCAGGGGTGTAGCAAGCCCACTTCAAATCTGGTAAGCCCTTTTAGAACAAGTTTCCCAGCTATTCATCACCCAGGTGAATAAGTACAGGTTACATAATAGCCCTTGTTACATATTCACAAAAAAGCTAATAGTGAATAGAAGTAACCACACTGTGATAATAGACCTTTATTCGATTTTTTAAAAATGTAATAAACAATGTCCTCGGTGTAAATCCAATGTTAATCAAATTGTGCAATGATGTACAGCCATGTCAGTCATGATGAACATCACCCAATGACATACTAACATAATGATTTACCACCAAATGATGTTCACCCACAGCTACTCCCATTGCAAATGACAGATCCTGGCTGGCTGTAAATGATTTCAAACTGGATCCCAATCCAATTTGCATATAAACAGAAATCGGTCATGGATTTGTATTTTAGGGCCGTAGTGTCAGTTTGTTAGCCCAATCACTAAACTGGGAACATGCTGGGTTAAGGTTAAAATCAGGTTTAACCAAAAATCTGAAGCTCATCCCTATTTGCAATATGTGCATCTATATCTATATCAAGTTTCTCACAAAAGTGAGTATACCCCTCACATTTTTTCTTAAATATTTTATTATATCTTTCCATGTGACAACACTGAAGAAATTACACTTTGCTGTGTGTGTGTGTGTGTGTGTATATGTATGTGTGTGTGTGTGTGTGTGTGTGTGTGTAATTAAAAGATATCATAAAATATTTTTTTTAAATGTGAGGGGTGTACTCACTAGTGATGGACGAACTTCCGACGGGACGTTTCGCGAACGCGAAACGCGAACGGACACAAACGTTCGCGAAAACGACCGTTCGCCGCGGGCTCCATTGACTTCAATGGGAGGCGAATTTCGCAAACCTTTAGGTCGAATTTGCGGCCACGGGGTAATTATTAGGGGGTAGCACGTAGTCCCACCACCTGGACAATAGCATAATACATGTATGAGGTGAATTTGGGATCGATAACTACAAGCATTTTTTTTTTATTTGGGAAATTGTTCTGACAATTCAGGACTATGGAGCTAATGAAGGCAATGGAGGAGAGGGAAGGTCAGGGACCAGGGTAGGCAAACAAGAGGGTGCAGGAGATACAGAGCACTGACAGCAGCACCGTAATACAGAGCACTGACATCAGCACCGTGACATACAGCGCTGACAGCAGCTCCGTGACATACAGCGCTGACAGCAGCTCCGTGACATACAGCGCTGACAGCAGCTCCGTGACATACAGCGCTGACAGCAGCTCCGTGACATACAGCGCTGACAGCAGCTCCGTGACATACAGCGCTGACAGCAGCACCGTGACATACAGCGCTGACAGCAGCTCCGTGACATACAGCGCTGACAGCAGCTCCGTGACATACAGCGCTGACAGCAGCTCCGTGACATACAGCACTGACAGCAGCTCCGTGACATACAGCGCTGACAGCAGCTCCGTGACATACAGCGCTGACAGCAGCACCGTGACATACAGCGCTGACAGCAGCTCCGTGACATACAGCGCTGACAGCAGCTCCGTGACATACAGCGCTGACAGCAGCTCCGTGACATACAGCGCTGACAGCAGCTCCGTGACATACAGCGCTGACAGCAGCTCCGTGACATACAGCGCTGACAGCAGCACCGTGACATACAGCGCTGACAGCAGCTCCGTGACATACAGCGCTGACAGCAGCTCCGTGACATACAGCGCTGACAGCAGCTCCGTGACATACAGCGCTGACAGCAGCTCCGTGACATACAGCGCTGACAGCAGCTCCGTGACATACAGCGCTGACAGCAGCTCCGTGACATACAGCGCTGACAGCAGCTCCGTGACATACAGCGCTGACAGCAGCTCCGTGACATACAGCGCTGACAGCAGCTCCGTGACATACAGCGCTGACAGCAGCTCCGTGACATACAGCGCTGACAGCAGCTCCGTGACATACAGCGCTGACAGCAGCACCGTGACATACAGCGCTGACAGCAGCTCCGTGACATACAGCGCTGACAGCAGCTCCGTGACATACAGCGCTGACAGCAGCTCCGTGACATACAGCGCTGACAGCAGCTCCGTGACATACAGCGCTGACAGCAGCTCCGTGACATACAGCGCTGACAGCAGCTCCGTGACATACAGCGCTGACAGCAGCTCCGTGACATACAGCGCTGACAGCAGCTCCGTGACATACAGCGCTGACAGCAGCTCCGTGACATACAGCGCTGACAGCAGCTCCGTGACATACAGCGCTGACAGCAGCTCCGTGACATACAGCGCTGACAGCAGCTCCGTGACATACAGCGCTGACAGCAGCTCCGTGACATACAGCGCTGACAGCAGCACCGTAAGCAGCCCCAGGAGGAAGTCAGCACAGCACAGGGATGGTGTGATCCCCTCATAATAAGAACCCCCAGGAGGAAGTCAGCACAGCACAGGGATGGTGGGAGCCCCTCATAATAAGAACACCCAGGAGGAAGTCAGCACAGCACAGGGATGGTGGGAACCCCTCATAATAAGCAGCCCCAGTAGAAATATGACACCGCTCAACCTCTTCAAAGAGGAGGGTAGGGGCATATAGTACGGTGTGCTTTTTTGGGTCAGGGAAGTGAGCCAAATGAATTAAGAAGGTCTGTGTGCTTGATTCCAAAAATTGTTTATAGACATATACATGGTCTACTGATCACATGTGTTGAATTCCTCCGAGATCCATGCCTCATTCATTTTTAGAAATGTGAGGTAGTTAACACTGTGGTGAGCTAGGCGAGTACGCTTATCGGTCACAATCCCCCCTGCTGCGCTGAACGTCCTTTCGGACAGGACACTGGATGAGGGGCAAGCCAACAGTTCGATTGCAAATTGGGCAAGCTCTGGCCAGAGGTCAAGCCTGCCCACCCAGTAGTCTAGGGGTTCATCACTCCTCAGAGCGTCCACATCGGCCGTTAACCCAATGTAGTCGGACACCTGACGGTCTAGGCGTTCCCTGATGCTGGATCCGGATGACACCTGTCGATGGGTCGGCTGAAAGAATGACCTCATATCCGAAGTCACCAACACATCTTCAAACCGGCCTCTTCTTGCAGGCGCTGTTGGATTGGTACCCGCAAATCCTTCTCTGGGAGTGGGAATTGCTCCTCTGCCAGCGCACGCAAAAGCAGAATGCAGCATTTCTCGAAGCAAGGCCTGGAAGTGCTGCATTCTGACAGCCCTCTGCGACGGCGGTAACATTTCCGCCATTTTGTGTTTGTACCGGGGGTCTAAGTACGTTGCCACCCAGTACTGGTCCTTGACCCTCATGCTTTTTATACGGGGGTCCCTATTAAAACACTGGAGCATGAAGGCCCCCATTTGCACTAAAGTGGAAGCGGTGTGGTGGCCTGGCTCCTGCTCATCATCCAGGATAATGTCGTCCTCTTCATTCTCCTCTCCCCATCCTCGCACAACAGGGATCCCAGAAAGGTTTAAAGCATGCTCTTCTTGCTCCTGCTCATCCGCCCCGGCACCATCCTCCTCTGACTCCTCATCAGACTCCTGTTGTTGACTTGTCTCAGATAGAGTAGCCCCCCCTGGGAATTCATCCAGCATTGCGACTTCCTCATCTTCCCGCTCCTGCTCCTCCACAGCCTGATCAATGACACGACGCAATGCACGCTCCAGAAAGAAGGCATAAGGTACCATGTCACTGATGGCGCCATGGCTGCGACTGACCAGTTTGGTGATCTCCTCAAATGGCCGCAGAAGTCTGCATGTGTCGCGCATGAGCAGCCACTGGCGCGGTGAAAAAAAACCCAGCTCCCCAGAACCGTTTCTTTCGCAGAGTTCATACAGGTAGACGTTAACTGCACGTTTCTGCTGGAGCAGCCTATCAAGCATATAGAAGGTTGAGTTCCATCGCGTCGGGCAATCGCAAATAAGACGTCTGACCGGCAGATGGTGTCGCCGCTGAATGTCAGCAAGGCGAGCCATGGCCGTGTAAGATCTTCTGAAATGGGCCGAGATTTTCCTTGCCTGCCGCAAGATGTCCTGGACCCCAGGGTATTTGACAAGGAATCGCTGCACGACCAAGTTTAAGACGTGTGCCATGCACGGCACGTGCGTGATTTTGCCCTGTTTCAATGCGCTAAGCAGATTGGCACCGTTGTCACACACCACTTTACCAACTGTCAAATTGAGCGGTGTTAGCCACTCATCTGCCTGTGAACGCAAAGCTGAAAGGAGTGCCGGGCCAGTGTGGCTCTTTGCTTCCAGGCACAACAGACGCAGCACGGCATGGCAACGTCTCACCTGGCATGTGGAATAGGTTCTGGGGAGCTTGGGCGGTGCAGTGGAAGAGACGCTAGCAGCGGAAAAGGAGGAGGCAGCTGAGGAGGAGAGGGAGGAGGATGGAGTAGGAGGAGGAGAAGAAGAGTCAGGCCTGCATGCAATCCGTGGCGGTAAAACCAAATCTACACGGGTGCCACGGGTTACATGCTTGACGGCCGTCAGAAGGTTCACCCAGTGGGCAGTAAAACTGATATACCTTCCCTGCCCGTGTTTGCTAGACCACGTGTCTGTGGTCAGATGTATCTTGGCACCGACACTGTGTGCCAGAGATACATTCACTTGCCGCTGAACATGGCCATATAGCTCTGGGATGCCCTTCTCTGAGAAATACTTCCTTCCTGGGACCTTCCATTGTGGTGTTCCAATGGCCACAAATTTGCGAAAGGCCTCCGAGTCCACCAGTTTATATGGCAGTAGTTGGCGGGCTATGAGTTCTGACAAGCCAGCCGCCAACCGTTGGGCAAGAGGGTTATCCGGCGTCATCATTTTTTTACGCTCAAACATTAGGCCCACGGAAGCCTGCCTTTTTGCAGAAAAATGTGAGCTTGGCGTGATGGAAGGTGGAGTGGAGGACAATTGTGAGGAGAGAGGAGAAGGAGAAGTAGAAGACGAGGCTGGACGGTGAGAGCCTGCAGTGTGGCTTTGTGTGTTCCGTTGCTCCCACTGGGCTCGGTGATGGCTGCTCATGTGCCTTCTTAAGGCGGTCGTCCCTAGGTGAGTATTGGGCTTACCGCGACTAACGCGTTGACTGCAAAGATTGCAGATGGCAACGCTATTGTCAGCAGCGGACACGTTAAAAAAAGCCCACACTGCGGAGCCATGTGCCGGTGTCCTGGGAGCGCCAGATGTGACCGTACATGGTCGATGACTCGCTCCTGATACATTTGCAGTCTGCTTTGTCCCTGCTGTGCAATGTAAGTCATTGCTGCTTCTCCTCCCTATCTGCTGGTCCATATCTCCCTCTGAACTCCCCTCCTCTTCCTCTCTTGTGGGCACCCACGTGACATCACTAGACACGTCATCATCAACGTCACCTTCCCCACCGCTATAAGTAGAGTAGGCAGCAACACCGGGGACCAACCTCCTCCTTGGGCTGATCTGGGTACTGGCGTCAGACTGCTGAGTAGCGCTTGTTGCTACCTCCTCTTCCTGATCCAATACCAAGAGTGGCTGCGCATCAGAAATGTCCTCTTGATATGGATCGGAAAATAATTCCAGTGACTCAAGCGGAAGGTATGTGGTGGTGGTGGTGGTGGTCGTGTTGTTGGTGGTAGTGTCTTTGGGGGTGCACATAGCAGAGAGTGAAGAAGAGGGTGCAGATCGAGAGGATGAGGAGGGTGCAGAAGAGTAAGGCTGAGCGAGCCACTCAACCAAGTCTGGTGCATCCTTTAAAGTAATTGAACGCACCTTCTGCAACTTCCCACTTTGGCTCAAGCCTGTTGCTCCTGCCCTACCCCTACCACCCCTGCGGAAGGGCCTGCCTCTTCCTCTGCATGTCATTTTTTAAATGACCCTGTGACAAAACTCTTAGTCCCTATACCGCTGAAGGACTGCTGCAGTATAGGTGAGCGGTCAGCAGTGGTGCACGTCAACCCTATCTATTGTGGACCTATAGCGGTCCTTACAGAACAGCAGACTGTACCGCACTCAAGCCTATGTACCGTAGCACCCTATACCAAGTTACCAGTCCTTATAAGAACTTTTGTGGACCAAGCAGGTTGTGTATTAGTGTTTAGCAGACTGTACGTCAGTCCCTATACCGCTGAAGGACTGCTGCAGTATAGGGCAGCGGTCAGCAGTGGTGCACGTCAACCCTATCTATTGTGGACCGATAGCGGTCCTTACAGAACAGCAGACTGTACCGCACTCAAGCCTATGTACCGTAGCACCCTATACCAAGTTACCAGTCCTTATAAGAACTTTTGTGGACCAAGCAGGTTGTGTATTAGTGTTTAGCAGACTGTACGTCAGTCCCTATACCGCTGAAGGACTGCTGCAGTATAGGGCAGCGGTCAGCAGTGGTGCACGTCAACCCTATCTATTGTGGACCGATAGCGGTCCTTACAGAACAGCAGACTGTACCGCACTCAAGCCTATGTACCGTAGCACCCTATACCAAGTTACCAGTCCTTATAAGAACTTTTGTGGAACAAGCAGGTTGTGTGTTAGTGATTAGCAGACTGTACGTCAGTCCCTATACCAATGAAGGACTGCTGCAGTATAGGGCAGCGGTCAGCAGTAGTGCACGGCAACCCTATGTATTGTGGACCGATAGCGGTCCTTACAGAACAGCAGACTGTACCGCACTCAAGCCTATGTACCGTAGCACCCTATACCAAGTTACCAGTCCTTATAAGAACTTTTGTGGACCAAGCAGGTTGTGTATTAGTGTTTAGCAGACTGTACGTCAGTCCCTATACCGCTGAAGGACTGCTGCAGTATAGGGCAGCGGTCAGCAGTGGTGCACGTCAACCCTATGTATTGTGGACCGATAGCGGTCCTTACAGAACAGCAGACTGTAACGCACTCAGGCCTATGTACCGTAGCACCCTATACCAAGTTACCAGTCCTTATAAGAACTTTTGTGGACCAAGCAGGTTGTGTGTTAGTGATTAGCAGACTGTACGTCAGTCCCTATACCAATGAAGGACTGCTGCAGTATAGGGCAGCGGTCAGCAGTAGTGCACGGCAACCCTATGTATTGTGGACCGATAGCGGTCCTTACAGAACAGCAGACTGTAACGCACTCAGGCCTATGTACCGTAGCACCCTATACCAAGTTACCAGTCCTTATAAAAACTTTTGTGGACCAAGCAGGTTGTGTGTTAGTGTTTAGCAGACTGTGCGTCAGTCCCTATACCGCTGAAGGACTGCTGCAGTATAGGGCAGCGGTCAGCAGTGGTGCACGTCAACCCTATCTATTGTGGACCGATAGCGGTCCTTACAGAACAGCAGACTGTACCGCACTCAAGCCTATGTACCGTAGCACCCTATACCAAGTTACCAGTCCTTATAAGAACTTTTGTGGACCAAGCAGGTTGTGTATTAGTGTTTAGCAGACTGTACGTCAGTCCCTATACCGCTGAAGGACTGCTGCAGTATAGGGCAGCGGTCAGCAGTGGTGCACGTCAACCCTATGTATTGTGGACCGATAGCGGTCCTTACAGAACAGCAGACTGTAACGCACTCAGGCCTATGTACCGTAGCACCCTATACCAAGTTACCAGTCCTTATAAGAACTTTTGTGGACCAAGCAGGTTGTGTGTTAGTGATTAGCAGACTGTACGTCAGTCCCTATACCAATGAAGGACTGCTGCAGTATAGGGCAGCGGTCAGCAGTAGTGCACGGCAACCCTATGTATTGTGGACCGATAGCGGTCCTTACAGAACAGCAGACTGTACTGCACTCAGGCCTATGTACCGTAGCACCCTATACCAAGTTACCAGTCCTTATAAAAACTTTTGTGGACCAAGCAGGTTGTGTGTTAGTGTTTAGCAGACTGTGCGTCAGTCCCTATACCGCTGAAGGACTGCTGCAGTATAGGGCAGCGGTCAGCAGTAGTGCACGGCAACCCTATGTATTGTGGACCGATAGCGGTCCTTACAGAACAGCAGACTGTAACGCACTCAGGCCTATGTACCGTAGCACCCTATACCAAGTTACCAGTCCTTATAAGAACTTTTGTGGACCAAGCAGGTTGTGTGTTAGTGATTAGCAGACTGTACGTCAGTCCCTATACCAATGAAGGACTGCTGCAGTATAGGGCAGCGGTCAGCAGTAGTGCACGGCAACCCTATGTATTGTGGACCGATAGCGGTCCTTACAGAACAGCAGACTGTACCGCACCCAAGCCTATGTACCGTAGCACCCTAGACAGACCAAGTTACCAGTCCTGATAAAGAGCTTTGTGGAACAAGTGAGTTGTGAATGATTAGCAGACTGCAGCAGAAGGGCAGCAGTCAAGTATAATATTCTTTCTATATTTGGAAGAAAGAATATTATACGTGTACAAGCCTATTACCGTACCACTGATACCAGTCCTGAAAAGAACCTTTGTGGAACTAATAGTAACAGCAAGTCTTTAAAATTATCCTCACTGCCTGACACACTGCTTCCTGCCTGTCCCTATACAAATTGGCAAAAAAGAGTAGGCTGGAACGATTAGCTGGAACAGCTCTTTTGTGGACCTGATAGTAACAGCTAATGATGATGATGATGATGATGATGAAGAAAGACTAATCTGGCTGAGCTGTCCCTAAAATAGCAGCATACAGCGCTCTGTCCCTTTATCTAAACTGACAAAAGAAACTCAGGCTGCTGACCTAACACCTATACCAGTCCTGAAAAGAACTTTTGTGTACCAAATAGCTAGCGTTTTCTCTGTCCCTACTCCACACAGGATCCTTTCCCTACAGTGACAGAAGAAAGAATGTAAAATGGCCACCGGATCGGGTGTATTTATAGGTTAGGGGGAATGTCCAAGTGTCCATGAGCTGTCATGTCTCAATTGGTTGTCCTGTAACACATGATAAACGTGTCACGAAAGGTTAAAGTTCTTGTATACATTAAACACGTAAGTCCGCCGGGGCGAACGACGGAAAAAGGCGTTCGAACCCGCGGACGGCGAAAGTCGGAAATTCGCCGCGAAACGACCGCCGGGCGAACCGTTCGGCCATCACTAGTACTCACATTTGTGAGACATTTTATGCATGTCTCTACACCTAAACTCTATTGAGCATCTGTGGGGAATCCTCAAACAGAAGGGGTAATGAGCTCAAGATCTCTAACATCCACCAGCTCCGTGATGTCATCATGGAGGAGTGGAAGAGAACTCCAGTGGCAATCTGTGAAGCTCTGGTAAACTCCATGCCCAAGAGGGTTGAGGCAGTGCTGGAAAATAATGGGATCTACACAAAATATTGACACTTTGGGCCCAATTAGGACATTTTCACTAAGGCTGCTTTCACACTGGGGCGGTATTCAGGCGTTACAGCGCTAAAAATAGCGCCTGTGTAACGCCTGAAAAAAACCGGCCCCTTTAACTCCAGTGTGAAAGCCGGAGGGCTTTCACACTGGAGCTATGCGCTGGCAGGACGGTGAAAAAAGTCCTGCCAGCCGCATCTTTGCAGCGGTGTATTCACCGCTCCTATACCGCTCCTACCCATTGAAATCAATGGGACACCGCGGCAATACCGACGGCAAAGCGCCGCTGCAGCGGTGCTTTGCGGGCGGGTTTAACCCCTTTTCGGCCGCTAGCGGGGGTTAAAACCACCCCGCTAGCGCCCGCACACCGCCGCTAAAATGACGGTAAAGCGCCGCTAAAAATAGAGGCACTTTACCGCCGACGCCGCTCCCGCTGCAGTGTGAAAGCAGCCTTAGGAGTGTACTCACTTTTGTTGCCAGCGGTTTAGACATTAATGACTGTGTGTTGAGTTATTTTGAGGGGACAGCAAATTTACACTGCTATACAAGCTGTACACTATTTAACATTGTAGCAAAGTGTAATTTCTTCAGTGTTGACACATGAAAAGATATTATAAAAATATTTACAAAAATGCGAGGAGTGTACCCACATTTGTGTGAGGAAATAAAAATTCGCCCAGGGGACTTTAAATGAAGTGTCCATGATGATCACAAGTAAATGAGACGTATAGATATAAAAAAGTAACAACATTTATTTGAATGTTGTAATTCTTTTCCAGTACAAGGCATGAACATAGGTGACAATTCATAAGAACAGCAACATAGCATAGTAATCCTCTAAACATAGCCATAATGACATAACATCATAATGTATTAAAAGTACAGATATACATGATATATCTCTAACCCGATGCGTTTCGCAAGCTCTCCTCGCATCATCAGGAGCTGATGTGTATCTGATGTCTGTAACAACAAGTAAAAAATATATTGGAGTATAGGTTATGATTGGACATGAGCATGAGGCCAGAACTAATGATCCCAAACCTACTTGTCAGACGGTTGGCTCCAGAGGCTGACTCCAGGTAAGGGGCAGCTGAAAAAACATTTGTGAGATACTGTATATAGATATAAACACACACACACACACACACACACACACACACACACACACACACACACACACACACACACACACACACATTTTTTTATTTAACCAAAATAAAATGCGGGAGTGGGCCATGGGTCAGGTGGACTAGATATCGTCTATTACACAGGCAGAATGGGGAACTGCCTTTGTAAACAAGGCGACTCTCCATTCAGAGGACATAACAGGGATCTACTGTTCCCAGTGATCGGGAACAGTGATCTCTGTCATATCCCTAACAGTTCATTCCCCTACAGTTAGAACACGCTGAGGGAACACATTTAACCCCTTCCCTGCCAGTGACATTTACACAGTAATCAGTGGCTATTTATAGCACTGATCGCTATATAAATGTCAATGGTCCCAAAAAAGTGTCAAGTGTCTAATCTCTCTGCCGCAATGTCGCAGTCCCACTAAGAATCGCAGATCGCCACCATTACTAGTATAAAAATAATAAAAATGCCATAAATCTATCCCCTATTTTGTAGATGCTATAACTTTTTTGCACAAACCAATCAATATACGCCTATTGTATTTTTTATTTTTTTTTAACCAAAAATATGTAGAAGAATATAAACAAATGAATAAATTAGTTTTTTGATATATATTTTTTGGATATGCATTATAGCAAAAAGTAAAAAAAAAATTTATTTTTCAAAATTGTCGTTCTTTGTTTATAGCGCAAAAGATAACAACCGCAGAGATGAAAAAATGTCCTGGTCATTTAGAGGGCAAATCTTTCCGGGGCTAAAGTGGTTAACTTAAAAAACTATTCAAAACATGTTCTCAGAGGGCACACAGTATTGAGCCAGTAGTAAAACTTCTCAGGATAGATTTACAAAGTCTTCAGCAAACATTGGCATATTCTTTCAACAGAGTAATCTTTTAAAAACATATTCCAATACAAACCCATGTTTGCATACAACAGAGACTACCATACAAGAGACATACTTGTGAAATCTGACCTGAGACAAATACCACCACAACCCACCTTCCCCTATCCACTCACACAAGTTTGTCTAAAGTGTCATGGATGTACCAATGTCAGTGTGCGTAGAGCTAGTGAAACTATCACACACCCACTCACTGGCAAGTGCAATAGGATTAAGCAAAAACTAACATACATGTCAACCGTAAAATTTGTTACATGCTCTGTTGGTTATACTGTATGGAAAAAGACTCAAAGTAACCCTATAAAATACATTGCTGTCAATGATTTTCCACGTGTATAACTTCTAGATATACCTGATATTATTTAACTTCTAGATATACACTATTTTTTTTTTGTCTTTTAAAACATATCTAAGTCCAGAAGAGGGACTCTAACATGTAATAATTTCAGATTTTTTGCATAATCAAATTTTTGTACTAATGGAACAAAATCAAAGCTTTTTTTCAGTTTTTTTATTCAAGTATAGCCTCCTTATTACATTTGTTTTGTGACAAGAACACAGATTTTGAGAAGCGTTCCATCGGTCCTACCACATGGATATAATCAACTAAAGAATCTGTAATTCACATCATTTGTTATTTTTATTTTTATTTTTTTTACATAAGGTTAAAGGATTTAAAACATACCGTATATACTCGAGTATAGGCCGACCCGAATATAAGCCGAGGCCCCCAATTTACCCCCAAAAAAAACTGGCAAACTTATTGACTCGTGTATAAGCCGAGGGTGAGACATGCCTGTCCATCCCTGTGTGTGTGTCCGTCCATCCCTGTGTGTCCGTCCATCCCTGTGTGTCCGTCCATCCCTGTGTGTGTGTCCATCCATCCATCCATCCCTGTGTGTGTGTGTCTCCATCCATCCATCCATCCCTGTGTGTGTGTGTGTGTGTGTGTGTGTGTGTGTCTCCATCCATCCATCCCTGTGTGTGTGTGTCTCCATCCATCCATCCATCCCTGTGTGTGTGTGTATCCATCCATCCCTGTGTGTGTGTGTGTGTGTCTCCATCCATCCGTGTGTGTGTGTGTGTGTGTGTGTGTGTGTGTGTGTGTGTGTGTCCAGCCTACCTGTGTCCCGAGCCTTTGTCCCGAGCCTCCGTCCCGTGCCTTGCCTCCTTGCCTCCGTCCCGTGCCTTGCCTCCGTCCCGTGTCGTGCCTTGCCTTGCCTCCGTCCCGTCCCGTCCCGTGCCGTGCCTTGCCTTGCCTCCGTCCCGTGCCCTCTTCGTCGGCGCCTCGGCGGCCATTGTAAAATTCAAAAGCCGCGCCTCCGCCTTCGCCTGTGATAGGCGGAACACTGAATTTCCCAGCAGCCTGTGTTCCGCCTATCACGGACATCGTATCATCCTCGTCCGTAGTACGAGGATGATACGATGTCCGTGATAGGCGGAACACAGGCTGCTGGGAAATTCAGTGTTCCGCCTATCACAGGCGAAGGCGCAGCCGGAGGCGCGGCTTTTGAATTATAGAATGGCCGCTGTCTGTCTGCTCGACACGCTGATCGAGCGGGCAGACAGCGATGACTCGAGTATAAGCCGAGGGGGGCACTTTCAGCCTCAAAAAAGAGGCTGAAAATCTCGGCTTATACTCGAGTATATACGGTAGTTGATATATAAAATGAGGTTAATATACACATTACATCACACCCAGTAACTAATAACTTCCACCTCTGGCCCCCAATAGAGATAACCTATGAATTGAATGGATTGTTCAGGTAGAACTTCATGCTACCTATCTTTTCGCATATATTGTAATACATAATGTGCCAGTAGCACAGAAGTGACAATACTAGTTTTGGCATTGGGCATAACCATGCTGGAGTATTTTTGATCGTTTACAGTTTGCCTCCTCATACCACTGTACATAGTTGTTGGTATGTGTGTCGAGAGCTTTAGGATTGATTGTAAGGCTGGGTTCACACTGCAGCACAAAGCAGCTCACAGCAGGGGTCAGGTGCGTCCCTGTTCACCATTTCAGGTACGATTTTTAGACTGAATTTTTGGCTGAATTCTGACCTCAAATGGACCAGAAGACACACAGGACTCCTGTGCAATTTGCACTGAAGCCGCTCCAGAGTTGTGTGAACCGGCTCCACTGAAAGCCGGTCACAATCTCCTGATATGCAAATTGGATGCTGCGAAATCCGCATCCAATTCGCAATAGTAGGTCTATGTCTATGTCGCAATATGTCTTGCATTGCACAATAGGTTCAAGTGATAGTCTTCATTTCTATAGGGAATGGGGAATTCTGTTTTAACTCAACTTCTTGGTGCATCTAAACCATGTATTCTGCAGCACAGAAGGTAAAATTCCTAAAAGGTATCTCATGGATTATTTAAAAAGAATGTTGTTTTGGACCAAAACTTTTTTTATATCAAGCCAAGGCTGTTTAGAAGGCCCCCCCTTAAAGCTTATTTCAAACTAAAATAAAGTGTGCAATGGTTAAAATCCCTGTTGGGTTTTAACTACCATCTGGGGCACCGCTAGAAAGTTTTTCCATCACTTGCTGTCCTGCTGACAATGTTTTGCCAGACAGGAAGTGAGTAGAACCCTCCAACAGCAACACAGACATAAATAAAGATAAATAAAGATGCCTTGTTTAGTAGAGTAAATTAAGGCAACAATCCCAATCAGCCTTGTATTTCTGTCTGTTTCCCTGTGGAATATTTTCTATCTAATATAGCCCCAGATAGCACTAAAAATCAACAAAGGCTCTAAGTCATCTCCTCTCTATGCAAAACTAGAAAAGTGTTTGGCTTAAAATAAGCTTTAAGGAGGTATTCCTCCTTAATAAACAGGGACCTTTAAGGTAGTACTTAAAGCGAAACTTCATAGAGAAAAATAGAATTGGGTGAACAAACAGGATTTTTAAGGCAAAATAGACATGCTTTTATCTCTTCTACATTACAGTTACTTGCCTGCCTGTCTGCCCTACTAAAGTGAGCTACACATGCGCAGCTTATTGTACAAATGCAGCAATGCTGAAGCTGGCAGAGCTCCCACGTATTTTGGCCCAGCCAATGACAGCGGGCGGCCAATGACCCAGATGCCGGCCTCTCAAAGATGTCAACTGCTGGTGGGGAGCTCTGGGATCTCGCTGGAGCTGAAGGTGAGTATAGTTCTGCTTTAACCTTCTGTATACCTTGATATATACTGTATATGTTCTCTGGGGTCTAATGGTCAACTTACCTGTCAGTCAAATTACTGATATTCTGTAGTACACCATGTGTGAGTTTTTTATGATTAGTAAAAATATAAAACATTATTTTTTTTTATAAGGTAACTGGAAAAAATTAGCCCAGAAAGTTAGATGTGCATGGCAGAACATGCTCTTGCTATATGTGCTTTCCGGAGGTACAGCTTTGCTAATTAAATATGGAGCTTCTTTCTTTTACAGAACATTTTGTAGGTGTAATTTATTGCTCTAATTGTATAAAAGGTTTTTTTAAACACGTGTGTGTATATATGTATTATCAGAGATATTACATTGTTAAGGTGAACACATAGGTATGTGGATGCTGATCATTTGGATTAAATCAGGTACAGATTATACTGTATTATGTAAAGGCCTGGTTAGACTTGTACTGTATTCAATTAAAGCCCAGATAGACTGGGTGTTCTAATCATAAAAAATACATGGAATATATACAGTAACTTCAATGAGTTTATCTTAAAGTTAAATAATAATTTATTATTATATTATATATTATTTATCTTATCTTATTTAAGCACAGTGTCACTATGGCAATATTGTTAAATGCTCTGGTGGTGATCATGTACAATGGCTAGCCTGCTATTGTTATGTAACTATGATCACTCCCATAGCAGTACAGTATCACTTACTTTGCTAACAGTATGAGAGAGAGAGAGAGAGAGAGAGAGAGAGAGAGAGAGAGACCCTGTTCAATTTGGTGGTCTGGACCAGCTTTTGCAGGAAGCTGGCACACTAATGATGCAGGTGTGTGCTGCATTCATCCTAGAGCCAGGATTAGTGGTCAGGGCCCACCCTCTCGAGCCGGTCAGTGTGTGAAGGGAGCAATGAGAGATGCTGCTATGCACCATACTGTCCAGGTTAGGACAGATTGAGGCACAAGCCTAACTGAGAGCGACAGTCTGGGACAGATGGAGCAGCTGGGATGATGCACAAAAAACACAGAGCTGAGGTACAGCAAGTGTGCTCAAGCAGTGGACAGTGGATATGATTGATGGTCAGGAAGGCCAAAACTTCTAAGCTGAGCAGTAAAGCTGCATAAAGAGCCATGAGGCTAAATGTTGTTTTTCCTCATCGTATTGATGGAGAGTAGGAATGGGCCGTTTGGTTCACACCAGAACTTTAGAACATTGTAAACATTCGGAACCAAATAACAAACCCAATTGAAGTCTAGGGACCCGATCTGTAAAAATCAAAAGTTCCCATTTGGAAGGAGTATATTCAAGTAATTGGGCATACAATGGTTACGGGTGTCTGGGTACTGCCTTTGGGAACATGTATCAATGAAAAAAAAGTTTGTAAAAAACATAATTTTTAAATGAGCAGTGATTTACTGTAAATATTGATGATTGAACATTTCCAGAATAGACACTGTCTCAGATCCCTGGTAATGCTAAAAGAGGGGGAGAAAAGAGACAAGTCTCTTTAAAGAATAATGGGATTTTAATTGAGATAAGGTCTATTGATAGGATAGGCACATAAGACACCAATTTTTTTAAAAATATATAAATTTATTGTTCATATCAAACATATAAAAATGCATATTCATAGCGTATTTGATGGACCATGAGACAATAATTGACAATCGTAATCTGATGCGTTGATAAGCAGAACCAACATGTTTCGCATGATTGCTTCGTCAAGGTTTTGCATATACCACAGATTTCATCTGGTCCTTAAAATAAATAATAACCATATGTGCCTCTGATTGCTCCACCACATCACAGGTGATGCAGATAATCACACCCAGTTCCCACTAGGAGTCAGATCCCAGTTGGGCTGCCAGAGGAAAGATTGTATTGTGCCTGTCCGTCAAAATGTAAACAGCAACAGTAATCTGAGAACAGAACATGTAGATGAATCAGAATAGTAAGATGATGGAATAGCAGTTGCGATGTGGGACACATGGTACACCGCATCTCGGGCAACAAGACACATGTGTCTCCCTCTGGCAGCCCAACTGGGATCTGACTCCTAGTGGGAACTGGGTGTGGTTATCTGCGTCACCTGTGATGTGGTGGAGCAATCAGAGGCGCATATGGTTATTTATTTTAACCAGTTCCCGACCAGTGCATGCCAATGTACGTCGGCAGAATGGAACGGGCAGGCATATTGGCGTAAAGGTAGGTCCAATCTTTAATGCTGACCAACATGCACGCTCCAAAGTCACTGGAGGCAGACGTGCTTAAGAGGTCCAGAGGAGAGGACCAATGGAAGTTCAGTAGCAGAATCAGATGCCAGGTCAGGGGTCAAACATGGTAAGACAGTCCAAGATCAGAGTCGCAAGTCCAGGTACACAAGACAAGAATACACGGAGTCCATTAGCCAAGCTGGGGTCAGATGCAGGAAGCAGGCAGGGAGACGTCAGAGATAAGCCGGTAGGTTAGAGCCAGGATGTAAGAAATAGCAGGTCAAAAAAGCCGTGTCGGTGCACAGGAGATGCGGCACTGTCATTGGAATGTTTAAATAAACAAGGCGCCTGTGTCATGTCGCGCGCGCCACTGTGTACACGCTTTCACACGACCACAGCATTGTTGCGAATGCGCATTCGTCTGATCGCGGCCCCGGCATTCATCTAGTAGAGACACTGCACATCCGTGTACGCCAATGCCCGTTATCGCGACCTTGCCTATGCTGGTTCACTAACCTTGCGGAATTGCGCATAGGGATGCGCCTATTTCCCTGACATCACCCTCTATGAGGACGGGATGAGTTCTGAGACTTTCCCCTTGTAATGGTGATCAAGGAGGTTTGCTAACCAATACTGATCCCTCTCCTTGAAGCCACTGATTCTTGGGTCCTTTCACAGACTTTAAAGCATGAGGGAGCCCATGCACCGCAAGTTTGTGGAGGCATGAGAAGCAGACTCCTCGGGGTCACTGAGGATTACAGTATCTGGAACTGCCTTCTCCCAGCCACGTACTACTCCCAAGGGTTCTGGGGATGGAAAAAACATCTCTTAAGGTTTTATGTATGTCTTCCTCTGTCTTAATGCCTCCAAAACTGCCAGAATCCTCCCTCTCCTTTTGTGTGTTCTGTGGCATAGGAAGAATGGTGTCTGCATAAAGCAGGCCTTGAAAGGAAATAAAGTCCTCCTCTTTGCTCTGCCTCACATTTCCAGTCCATAATGCCGTGTAAAGTCTGCTAAAGCAGGAACACAACAGGGATTGTGTAACTTATGCATACATTGTCACAGCTCACCATCCTTGTGACCTCCTCAAATGTTGACAGTGCAGTGCATGCATCCTTTATTAGCAGCCATTGGCATGGGGAAAAAAAGCTGAGCCGGACTGAACATTTCATACTAACACAGGTACTCGTGATGGCCCTCTGCTGCATGTGCAGCCGCTGCAGCATTGCCAAAGTCAAGTTCCACCTGGTGGGCATGTCACAAATTAGACGGTTTACAGGCAGATGGGATTCCCGCTGAATTTCAGCCAACTGAGTACTGGCTGTGCATGCTTGCCTAAAATAGCTACAGACTCTTTTGGGCTACTTTCCCTGTCTAAGGGCACACAGGGGGTTTGTGCTATTATCACACACCACCATTCCTGGCTCCACTTGGCGTGGCATGAACCACCTCTGGGCCTGCCCCTGCAGAGCTGCAATAATCTGTGCTCTGATGTGGTTCCTGTCCCCTAGACACACCAGCTATAGCACTGCATGGCACCTTTTAGCCTGACTCATTAAATAGTCCCTTGAACGCTTAGGGTGTACCTGTGGTTCGTAGGACAATTCAGAAGAGGAGGGCATAGAGGAAGAGGAGGAGGAGAGGGTAGAGCTAACAAGTCTCGCATTATCACCACTAGATGTATGGAGATGGGGCAGGACAACAAGCTGCAGCACTGAGCCCTGTTCTGCATGCTTCCAAGTTGAAAGCAGAGTTACCCAGTGTGCTGTGAACAAAATATAGAGGGGGTTATTTACAAATGGCAAATCCACTTTGCACTACAAGTGCAAATTACAAGTGCAAAGAGCATTTGAAATTGCACTCGGAAGTGCAGTCGCTGTAGATCCGTGGGGGACATGCAAGGAAAATAAAAAATAGCATTTTAGCCTGCCCATGATTGGATAATAAAATCAGCAGTGTTTCCCCTCATTTCAGATCTACCCCTCAGATTTACAGCGACTGCACTTCCAAGTACACTTTCAGTACAATTTTTTTTTTTGTAGTGCAAAGTGGATTTGCCTTTTGTAAATAACTCCCATTGTCCATGAGCATGCTTGCTGGACCATGATTCAGCAGTAACGTGGACCTTGCGGCTGACTGCCTTGCCCAACGATGCCTTCCACTTAATGGTACAGAGCTGGAATGGCCTTGCATGAAAAGAAATAGGGACTAAGAACCTGGCATTGTGGTACAACACATTCTGCAAATTCATGGAAGGGGGCAGAATCCCACAGAAGGAAAGGCAGAAGTTGTAAAGGGAGCAGCTTTGACAAGTTTGCACTTAGACGCTGCCTGTGGGTGACAGTGACTGTATTTTTTTTTCACTGCAGCAGAAGGGGAAGAGAAATTTGCTGGTTATAGTCTACAGCTGGTGGATTGCTACTGGTAGATGTGCTGCAAGGATTTGGGACACCCTGCGCTATACCATCATCCCAGTCAGTGGAGACTGCTGAGAGTTAATGAGGTATAGCGGGGGTAGGCTGAGGTGAGTAAGAAGGTGGAAGAGATATGCATCCCTTTTGTGTGGCTTGTAGGCACTCTTTCCAATGGGCTGATTGGTGGGAGTTTAAATGCCTTGTCGAGCATGTGGTACCCAAATGGCTGATGTCTTTGCCACACTTGATTTGCAAATGGCAACAGTGCGATCGGCTGCACATGTGCTAAAATAGCCCAGACAGCTGACCTGTGGGAAGTGGGGGAGATAGCAGCTCCACAATGTGATGGAATAGGCAGGCTGCTCTCTAATCTTCCATGATGGCTGCCTTGTTGGGGTTGTGCCTCACCTTCACTTTCCTCCTCTGCTCTATCTGGCACCTGTCGTGTCAGTGACCTCATCATCATCTCCTCCATCCTCATCACTCGAGACAACTTGGCAATATGCTGCGTCTGGGGGGACATGACTGCCAATTTGTGTACCGGTGTTCTCCCCTCTCTGTATGCTCATGTTCATACTTTCCTCGGAACCAACATCTGAATCAAGTAATGGCTGTGCATCCTCAAGGAGCAAGTTGCTGATGCTTTGTTCAAATAATTCTGACTGACTCCTACATGCCTGATGTTGGAGCTATGGCAGGAATAGCTATGGACAAGGAGGCAGAATAAGCCACTCTGGCAGCTGCAGTGGATTGCGCACTAGTCTCTACTTGGGTGATAGGGGATTAGGAGGATGAGGATAGTTTAGTAAGCCAGTCCACCACCTCCTCTGCATGCTGTGACTGAATAGCGGGGGCAATATCACTAAACAGAGGAAATTATGTTATGCCCGAGGACTGACCATGTCCACCTTTGCCTGTGGACACACATGCTGCTAGCCCCCTCTCAGTGCAATGGGAATGTCTTCCTTTCCTTGTTGGCTTCCCAGACATGGTGGGGGAGGGGGTGCTTATTAACAGAATGTAATAAAGATGTGAAAATGTGTATATGGATACACTTTAATCAACAAAGTGTTATTTGGTGTACTTTAACCTGAGTACTCACTACACACACACTTCACTGACACACTACAATATACTGCACTGACGCACTGCAATATACTGAGTTAAATTGGCAGTAACATACAAAAATATACTGTGTTAAGCATGCAGTAACACACAGAAATATACTTTGTTAAACGTGTACTAACGCACAGACATATACTGCGTTAAGCATGCAGTAATGCACAGAAATATACTGCGATAAGCATGCAGTAATGCACAAAACTATACTGTATTAAATGTGCAGTGATGCACTGAAATATACTGCATTAAACATGCACTATGCACTGAAATATTCTGCGTTAAATGGCATGTAACGCACTGAAATATATGGTGTTAAACGCGCAGTAACGGACTAAATTCTATTGTGTTAAATGTGCACTAACACAACAAAATATACTGGGTTAAACGAGCAGTAACGCACTGAAATATACTGCATTAAACATGCAGTAACACACAGAATATGCTGCTTTAAATGTGCAGTAATGTACAGAAATATACTGTGTTAAACGTGCCCTAACGCACAGAAATATACTGCGTTAAGCATGCAGTAATGCACAGAAATATACTGCGTTAAACGTGCAGTAAAACACTGAAATATGCTGCATTAAATGTGCATGAACACACAGAAATATACTGCTTTAAACGTGCAGTAGTGCTCTGAAATATACTGCATTAAACATGCATGAACACACAGAAATATACTGCTTTAAACGTGCAGTAGTGCTCTGAAATATACTGCATTAAACATGCATGAACGCACAGAAATATACTGCATTAAACGTGCGGTAATGCTCTGAAATATACTGCATTAAACGTGCGGTAATGCTCTGAAATATACTGTGTTAAACGGCACATAACGCACAGAAATATACTGCGTTTATCATGCACTAACGCACTGTAGTAAACCTGCCCTGCCAAAATAAACTGACACTAATGTAAAAATGAATGGTCAGTACACTCACAGTGACTGAACTTTCATTAGATTCACACTAAAGTGACACCAATGTAAAAATGAATGGTCAGTACACTCATACTGACTGAACTTTCACTAGATTCACACTAAACTAATCTTCTACCCTGACAATAGAATCACAATAGCACACTAACTCGCTAGTAGCACTGAACAGAGCCCTGTTCTATCTTTTGCCACACTGATATGACAGTACAAATGGCCACTATTGGAAAAATACTTTTGTAGTGTGGGGCAGGACTAAGAACAATGAGCCATGATTGAATAGGGATCATTACTTTCTCCAATTATGGCTCTGACAGTGCTCGGTGTCCTGATTGGGCAAAGCTTTCATTGCTTCAGCCAATCGGGGCTTCCAATGCACAGTGCGGCATCGCAGTTCATTGTGGTCATTCGGCGGAACAAACAAACGGTCAAAAGCTCCAATAATTCGGGTGTTTGTCAAACGGCGAACAGCCAATGTTCTGACCAAATTCATGCTTGGGCCGAACCATTCCCCCTTGCCTAATGGTGAGTAGAGATGGGCCGAACGCCCTTGGTTCAGTTCTCACCAGAACTCCTGAACATATCAAAAGGTCAGACCCGAACATCGAACCCCATTGAAGTCTATGGGACGTGAACATGAAAAATCAAGTGACTATTTTGAAGGCTTGTATGCAAGTTATTGGCCATAAAAAGGGTATTAGGGCCCGAGTACCACCCTGGGGGACATGTATGAATGTAAAAAAAGATCCCTTTTAAAGTAACAGTGATTTTTAATGATGCTTAAAGTGAAACAATAAAAATGAAAAAAATCCTTTAAATATAATGCATGGGGGTCCCCTTAGTCTGCCTGTCAAGTGTTGCATTGGTACCATGTAAAGAACCTACTGCAACAAAACTTACAGAAAAAAAAGACATTTAAATTGCCGGCAATACAATACCATTACCAGCAATAGAAAAAAATGGCGTGGGACCCCCCCAAATCCATACCAAGCCCTTGTCTTCCTGACAACCCTGGGTTGCCCCCCTACCCCAAAGCACCTTGTCCCCATGTTGATAGGGACAAGGGCCTCTTCCCGATACCCCTGGGAAGTGGTTGTGGGGGTCTGTGGGCAGGGGGCTTATCAGATCCTGGAGCCCACTTTAACAAGGTTCATTGTTTCCCTACTCGTTCATCAAAAAAACTGTTAACAATAAAGTAAAACACTAGACGAGTTTTTGACAAGTCCTTTATTTAAAAAAATAAAAAAATAAACAATAAATCAAAACTGATGTAGATTTATCATTAATCACGACGCCCACCGCACCACTGGACCCCAAAAAAAACTTGCAAAGGGGGTTTTCGGATTCCAGTCCCCTCCCCACAGACCCCAACAACTACCACCCAGGGTTGTTGGGAAGAGGCTTTTGTCCCTATTAACATGTTAAGGGCATGTAGCCTGGTATGGTTCAGAAGTGGGGAGCGGTCACTCGGCCCCCCCCTTTCCTGGCCTGCCAGGCTGTGTGCTCGGACAAGGGTCTGGTATGAATTTTTGGGGGGGAACCCATGCCGTTTTTTCTGTTTTTTTTTTTTTTTTTTTTTTTTTTTTTTGTTACTGTTAATAGATACCCTCCCCTGCTTGCATGTGTCATACTCTCACCAGCGGCATGCTGTGTGGGATACAGTGGGTAAAAAAATATATATCCTACAGCAACACTGACATTTTCAAAGAAGCCCCCAAAATATGTTGCAGACCTTTGTATGTGTTGCTCACTGGCTGGATGAGAAAGATGATCATATATGTATAACCACACTCATAGGTGGCACTTGATGGACTTGTGTCTTTTTTTTCAACCTCACCTACTATGTACCTATGTAACAACAAGGAAAGCCGCCGCTCCAGGTGAGCCAATCCAGGTAGGGTTAGGTGGGTGGGACTCCACATGCGGGTGCATGCCTCAGCCATATGTGACTAAATAGAAGGAAAATGGCTGCACATCAACGTAGCGAAAGTCCTTTTATTGAAAATTCTCATGAAGATACATGAAAGTGCATGAAATGCACACCAAAAGCTCTTGGCGAGAATGAAAAGGGACTATATACAAGATTTTAGTAATGACAACGGTATCATTAGCAGTAATCAGAATGGATTAATGAAGAATCGTTCTTGCCAAACCAATCTATTAACCTTCTATGAAGAGTTGAGCTGCCATCTAGATATAGGAACGCCCTTAGATGTGGTGTATCTGAATTTTGCAAAAGCACATAATAAACCCATAAACGTTTACTTTACAATGTAAGGTCTGTTGGCATGAACCATAGGGTGAGTACATTGATTGAAAACTGGCTACAGCGGTGAGTTCAGAGGGTAGTGATGTATGGGGAGTACTCGGAATGGTCCGAGGTGGAAAGTGGGGTCCCCCAGGGTTCTGTTCTGGGACCAATCCTATTTAATTTATTCATAAACGACCTGGAGAATGGAATAAACAGCTCAATCTCTGTATTTGCTGACAATACTAAGATAAGCAGGGCAATAACTTCTCCACAGGATGTGGAAACCTTGCAAGAAGATCTGAATAAATGAATGGGGTGAGCAACTACATTGCAAATGAGGTTTAATGTAGAAAAATGTAAAATAATGCATTTGGCTGGGAAAAATATGAATGCAATCATTCAATGGGGGGGGGGGACCTCTGGGGGAATCAAGTATGGAAAAGGACCTGGGGGTCCTAATAGATAACAGCCTCAGCAATGGCATGCAATGCCAAGCTGCTGCAAGCAAAGAAAACAGAATGTTGGCATGCATTAAAAAGGGGATTAACTCCAGAGATAAAACAATAATTCCCCCGCTCTACAAGACTCTGGTCCGGCCGCACCTGGTGTATGCTGTCCAGTTCTGGGCATCAGTCCTCACTTAATTTTTATTCAATTTGTCATTTTTTTTTATACTAGTCAGGTGACCTGCTGCATGGACACGGGGTGAGAGCGCAGATTCCTCTTCTGATATATCTTAGACATGTCAGAAGGGGATCTGGTCCCCTCCTACTTGGCTCCTTTTGCTCAAGATAAAGAGAGGAAGGAGGACGTGTGACAGATACTAACAAATAAAAAAAATGGTATTTACGATTGGGAAAAAAAAAAAACACTGCACTGTTATTTGAATACAGACAATGTCATTAAAGCTATCTGGGCCATTTGAATTTACAACCACTTACATTTTTTTTTTTTTTTTAATCAAACCAAGTTTTCAAGCTGAAAATGTTAGAAGGGTTCATTTTTCAGGCATTTGTTGAACTTTCCTGAACTAAAATTAGAGGCAAATACCAATCAGTTACTATACACCAGAGCCCCTAATTAACCTAGGGTATTATCATAATAAATCATTAATGTTAGGACAAATATTCCTTCAAACATGATATTTCTTTATTCATTATAAAAAGGACATGAATTACAAAACTGTTACAAAATGAAAATGAAATATAATATAAATATGCAATTTAGAAGGAAATTAAAATTAAACGTTTCCCTCTATATTAATCAACACCTGGCATTGCACAAATATAGCCAGCTACTAAGGTGTTTGTTTGTCCCTAATTAATCCTACTTAGCACCTGGAAAACTGTAAACATGTCTGAGTAGTTCTTGTATTGAAAACATGTTCTCGAATTACTGTTCATTAGCTTAGTCCAAGGTTTGTTTTTCCTATTGTCAAAAGCAAAAGACAAATACTCTCAAATCAAGTAGTAAGTGAGCTGAAAGTACCTGGATTCGAATGGAGAAGAGTTTGGAGAACATTAGATAAATTTGGACACCAAATGCAAAATCTATTTAAATCAAATAGAGTTGCATCTTTGAAATAA
Organism: Lithobates pipiens; assembly: GCF_037356315.1. Classification (NCBI taxonomy): domain Eukaryota; kingdom Metazoa; phylum Chordata; class Amphibia; order Anura; family Ranidae; genus Lithobates; species Lithobates pipiens. The sequence goes on from NW_027507903.1 coordinate 395,172,579, forward strand.
ATGAGAGCCATTTTTACCTGGTTATTTGTCAAAGAAATTGCATAGGGGTTGGGCACTGACCTGTTGGGCATCTACTAATGTAATAAATAAATACAATAAAAAAAAGTAAACCCTTTTTTGAACTTGTACCTACAGGTAAGCCTATAATAAGGCTTAACTGTAGGTACAGTGAAAATCTGATGTCACCGGCGCATGCGCTCTGAGGGGACAGCATACCCATGCTATCCCTTCAGAGCTCCGTTCCGTGGTCCATGACTAACGTGTGCATGGGCGGGAGTGATGTCATCATGGCACGGCCAATCAGACGGCCAGAGGACACGATCCCAGAAGGAAGCCCGGTTGAAGATGGAGGGCTGGAGGGCTTCAATCTAAGTTAAGTATTTCATAATGTGCTAGTATGCGATGCATACTAGAACATTATGCCATTGTCTTACAAGGTTAAAAAAGTGTTTTAACTCCTCTTTAAAAATCAGTTCAGCCAGGATCAGTAATTTCAATAATACTTAAAGTGAAACATTCAAAATGTCCAATTTCTTCAAATAACATGCCGGTGGAGTGGTGCATCTGTACGATGTATGCAACCTATTACAGCAACACTGGTATTTACAAAAACAAGGGTCTGGTATGTATTTTGGTGGATTTTGGGGAGGGGGTCCCCAGGCTGTTTGTAAACAAAACATGGCAGCAGTTAAATATCATACATGTTTGTTCTTTAACCACTTGCAGACCGGACCATTTTGCTGGTCAAAGACCAGACCACTTTTTGCGATTCGGCACTGCGTCGCTTTAACTGACAATTGCGCGGTCGTGCGACGTGGCTCCCAAACAAAATTGACGTCCTTTTTTTCCCACAAATAGAGCTTTCTTTTGGTGGTATTTGATCACCCCTGCGGTTTTTATTTTTTGCGCTATAAACAAAAATAGAGCATCAATTTTGAAAAAAACACATTATTTTTTACTTTTTGTTAGGATAAATATCCTCCAAAAATATATAAAAAAAAAAATTTTCCCTCAGTTTAGGCCGATACGTATTCTTCTACATATTTTTGGTAAAAAAAACGCAATAAGCGAATATTGATTGGTTTGCGCAAAAGTTATAGCGTTTACAAAATAGGGATAGTTTTATAGCATTTTTATTAATTTTTTATTTATTTTTTACTAGTAATGGCGGCGATCAGCAATTTTTATTGTGACTGCGACATTGTGGGGGACCCATCGGACATTTTTGACACATTTTTGGGACCATTGTCATTTATACAGTAATCACTGCTATATAAATGCAGTGATTCCTGTGTAAATGACACTGGCAGTGAAGGGGTTAACCAGTGGGTGGCAGTGTAGGGGTTAAGTGTTCCTAGGGGTGTGTTACTAACTGTGGGGGGGTTGGGCTTTCATTTAGTAAACACTGATCTCTGCTCCAATCACATGGAGCAGAGATCAGCGTGGCTAGTTGCTAGGCAGAATGGAGAAATGCTGTTTACACGGCATTTCCTCCATTCAGCCGCTCCGTGAGACGATCGCGGGGATGCCCGCGGCGATCGAGTACGCAGGTCCCGCGACCGGACTCACGAGGGTCCCGCCGGCGGCGCGCTCCCGATGGCAGGGCGGCATTGAATATTGGACGTACCTGTATGCCAATATGCCTGCCCGTGCCATTCTGTCGACGTACATCGTCGTGCGCTGGTCGGGAAGTGGTTAATTTGTAAATGTCATTTTTGATGTAGTACACCCTACAGCAAGAAGGACAACAAAAAATGTCATGAGGGTCCTCCTCAAAATCCATACCAGACCTTTAATCTGAGCATGCAGCATTTCTAGCCAGGGAAGGGGTTGAAAAAAATGCACTACTCCTCAACCATACCAGGCCACATGCCCTCAACATGTGAGGAACATATTTATTAGGACAAGTGTCTCTTCCCCCCCCAACCCTGTCCTGGGGTTGTGGGAGTCTATGAGCAGAATCTGGAAGCCTCATTCATAAAAATAAGTGTGCACCTAGATACTGATTTTCTCCATGTGATGGGGTAACTAGTGCATTGTACCCTTACTCATTCACAAAAAAAGTAAACCTTAAATAAAATATATATAATTATAATAAATACATTTATATGCCACTACATTTCTATACTTATCAAATGGGACTGGGTGCATTGAAAAGGAATTTTTAATTATGTAATAGGTATATATTTGGAAAACCTTTCTAGTATTTTTAGCCCCCATTAGCTCTAAGAAAGCCGAGGCACTTATAGCTTAATTGGAATTATTATCCATTGGCTTTGCTGTAGTACCACCTTCTGAGGATCTGTGGTTAGAAAAAATGTGTTGGGCGTTGTTTACTGCACGTAACATCACTTCTGGTTTTCATGGAATGCACATGGGCTCCAAGGTGAGTGAGCTATTGTTCTTGGTGCCCAGATTGTGTGGCATTATACAATGTAAGTAATTTGCTTCCTATTATTATACAGGATTTATATAGCGCCAACAGTTTGCATGGTGCTTTACGTGTGAACAGACCATAAAGTTACAGTACAATTCAATACATGAGGAATCAGAGGGCCCTGCTCTGCCCTTAGTCATTAGTGCTTACAATCTAAAAGGTTAAGTGATACAAAAGGTAATAACTGTTGGGGATGAGCTGATTGAGAAAAAAAGTACAGTTTTTAGGTGGAGGCAGGATAGGTTTCTCTGAATAGAAATTCTAAGCGTGTTTTCTCCAATTGAGATTTCATAGTCAGAGAAGGTTAATTTTTAAATGAAATGGGTGCCTCATTAAAGTCCTTTTCTAGTTTCCGAGCAAGAATTTTACGTTCCCTTTTGAATAAAGCCATAAGTCTCTGTATATTGCCCCGCAATACAGGTTTGTGAGCTTCCCAGAGTGTTAGGGGGGAAATGTCTGGTGTATTGTGTAATAAATATTCTTTTAAAACTTTCTGGCATTGAGGTGGGTGTTTGAGCATTATGTCCGGTAGGTACCAGGTTGGATCATGTGCTGTTGGTATGGTGGAAGCTATGATTGTAAATACCACATTGTGGTCTGACCATGGAATGGGAATTATTTCAGATGTGAGTATCTCTGCTATTATACCAATGGTTAAGAAAATATGGTCAATACGGGAGAAGGATCGGTGAGGGTGTGAAAAAATAAGTGAATCTTTTTTTTGTCGGATTTGTTTTCTCTCCAAGAGTCAACCAAGTTGTACTTGGAAAGGAGTTGGGGGAAAGACAATTTGGTCGAGGTACTGTGGGGAGTGTAGGGTGATTTGTCAAGAAATGGAAGGAGAACCTGGTTAGTCTCCACCCAAGATCACCGTTCCGATTTCATGTGTATGCATCACTTGTATTCACCACTTGAAGTTGCAGGTTGGATCATGTGCTTTTGGTATGGTGGAAGCTATAATTGTAAATACCGCATTGTGGTCTGACCATGGAATGGGAATTATATCAGATGCGAGTATCTCTGGTATCATACCAATAGCTAAGAAAATATTGTCAATACGGGAGAAGTGCGACCATATTTCGTGGTTGCAGCGGGTGAACTGAGACTTTGTGTCTTATTATACACCTGCTTTCACATGCAACCTTGTGGATTGATCTGTTTAGGTGATTTTCCTTAGTTTGTTTCTAGACCAGCTTCCCTTTTATTCTGCCCCAGGTTTGATTTTGTTTCTCTTGTTTCTTCTTTTTTTCTTTATTGAATAAATTTAAATAGAGGAGTCAGGGCACCGGCTTTTCCTTTTTACCCTTATTACCTGATATATTATTTCCCTTCTTTCAGATGTTGTTCTTTTTTATAGAACATGATTCTGGGTAGATAAAGTATATCTTTGTTTAATTGTTTAATATGATACAATGTATAGGAAGTATTACAAATAATAATTGTTCTGTTGGTAATAGTGTATTGTTGTAGTGACAACTCTTTTTCAAGTGAATATTTTTAATATGATATCAGAGTTTTTATAATGGTGAAGGAAGGACATCCCTGTCTTTTGTTCCCCAGATATATTTTGTGATGTGATTGATTTGGCTAAAATTAGAAACAACGGCTTTGAAATGACAGAGCTTAATTCTTATAGGACACGTGGGTGTATGCCATTTGGTCCAGATGCTTTATTCTGTCTAAATATTTCTGGACCATATAAATTTTGAGCCATAGTGGTTCATATGCGGCTATGTCAATATCATCCCCCATTATGGACATGAACATCCCCTTGCTCCTTTTCATACAGAGAGCTGAAGAATGAATTTAATACATTTGCCTTCTCTTTGTCCCCAGTCACCCACTCTAGATTATTTTGTAAAGGGCATACATGGTCAGACCTAACCTTTTTACTTTATTTGAAACATTTTTGGGGGGTTTGTTCTGCTCTCTTTTGCAATCTGTAGTTTATTTAATTTTTTTTCTGCTTTGATTTCCTTTCTACATAATCTGTTATATTCTTTGTACCATTTAAATGATGATAGTGTTCTTTCATTTTTGTATTTTTTAAAAGCTTGTTTCTTATTTATAGCTTTTTTTTTTACTGTTGGCCATGAGCCACATAGCTTTTATTTTTAGCCTTTTAAACTTGTTGTCCATGAGAATATATTTTGCAGTGTGTTTGCAAATAGTCATTTTGAAGGATTACTACTTCTGTTCTGTGTTCACCGATGCTAATATTCCCTCCCAGTCTAATTCTTCAAGAGCAGCCTTCAGCCATGGAAAATTTGCTCTCTTAAAGTTCAGTGTTTTTATTTTTCCAGTATGTGCTTGTTGCTTACAGCTAACATTAAGCCTTTCGCTGCCAGGCCCTGTACTCCACTTTTATACTGAGTTGGCCAGGCCATTTTTGCAATTTTAGCATTGCTTTTTTTTATTTGTCCTTACAGCTTTCAGTTTGTGAAAGACCCCCCCCCCCCCCCCCCAAACCATATATTTTTTAAAAGCACATGACCTATATAATAAAAAAATGTGCTTCAGGATTTTAAGGCCCCACAATATTCGCATAAATGTTTATGAATTCACTATATTCACTAAAAATGCACTAAATCCATTATTCATACCTGCTGGAATTTACAAAATCCCTGCTAAATTCCTCCTAAATATAAAAGTTAAAACTGCATTGAGTTAATAAATAAAAAATATTTGTAAATTTTAAATTGTGCCTGGGATGGAAGACAGTCCCTTTTTCTGAAGCTGCACTGTACATGAATGAATAGGAGTCTATATAGAGGTGCCTATTCATTCACAAACTGAATCATCATTGTAAACACTAGTGTAATTAGTGTTATCTGTGCTGTGGCATATATATTCAAATAAGGCTTCTAACGCAAAAGACAGCATAACTCTGACCTTCAAACATAAATGTGCAAAACAATAGTGTAGTGCCTTAAATAAAGTGCATAAAAAATGCAATGGGGTTGATTTATTAAAGACAAATCCACTCTGCACTACAAGTGCCCTTGGAAGTGCAGTCTATGTAAATCTAAGGGGAAGATCTGAAATCAGGGGAAGCTCTGCTGGATTTTTTATCATCCAATCATGTAGAAGCAAAAATGTTTTTATTTATTTTCCTTGCATGTCCCCCTCGAATCTAAAGTGACTGCAGTTGTAGTGCAAAGTGGATTTGCCTTTAGTAAATAACCCCCAATATATGATATTACGTAGCAATGTGAGTCCAATATTAAAAATAAAGCGCGCTAAAGTGTATAATCAGTAAAAACACTATTTACTATGCTTCACAGTTGAATGGACACAGGCGTGATCAGTAGTGATTGCTCATTGTGTCCATTCAGGAAAAGGAAGGGGCACAGCGGGACAGGATGATAGAGTCAGCGCTGGCAATGAGGACATTTATGATACTTAAGGATACAAGAGGGGCAGATAAAGGGACACTGGAGGGGAAAACTGTAGGGGACACTGGCAAAGAGCACACTTTCGGCATGTGGATGCCATCAGTTTGATTACATTCAAAAAGCTGTGCAGTAGAGTCGCACTACAACTGTTGACTTTGCACACTGTTTGCATGTAATCAAAAGCTTGTTACATTCATTCAGTAAAATACAAGTGTCAACTTCCATTTAAATTTAAATTCATGGTTATTAAAGTGTACGGCGTATGACGTATGGACTTGGCCCGCTGGGACCAGCGCTGTAGGGACCTGGCAGCAAAGTGGTTAAATTAAATCATGTTATGGTCACTGCTACCCAGATGTTTTTGAACATTATTAATAAACTCTGCATGGTTTGAAATTACCAGGTCCAGAAGACCACACTTTCTAGTTGGGGCCTCTATGAACTTTACTATAAAATTGTCTTGTAATAGTTGTATACATTTTTGCCCTTTAAATGTTACTGCAGTGCCATTACTCCAGTCAATCTCTGGGTAGGTAAAATCCCCCAATAGTATCAGTCACAGCCATTGCAGGTCTTTCTATCTGTTCAAGGAGCTGTCTCCCATGACACTGGTTGACCTATAACAAACTACAATGATTAACTTTGTAGTACACATATTACCATATCCTTCCTCTTTCATTCAGATACTGGCCACTTCAAATCTTGTACAGCTCTGACCCAAGAGTACTCATTGCCTCCCCACCATGTTCAATCTTGTAATCTACCTAGGGGCAATCTTCTGCAACAATCCTTAATACACTCTGCTACGGCAATGGACTTACTCAGTTTCTACCTTGTACTCTTGGGTGACCTCCCATCTCACAGCTACTACTTCTCAACAAGTAGCTTGATCATGGTTCAAGGATTTCCCAGACATCACTACTGATATTACCCAGTTGCTCCTGGAGGTGTACTGATTGACCCATATCCTCACTGTGAATGAAGCTTGTCAGGGAATGCAATTTAAAATCCTGCACAGAGCCTATATGCTGTCATTGATCTCTCTAGAAAATACCATGCTCTCCTTTTGTCCCTGGTGTGACTCTCATCGTCCAACTTTGGCTCATCATCTTTGGTTCTACACTGCGAAAAGAATGGGATCAGCTATCATCATACTGTATGTTCAAGTAATTAAGTCTCTCAGAATTCCAAAGGACCCAATGCTCTGTGTTTTTTAAAATCAGGCAACCCACTAATGATGTCATCGCGTCTGACGCTGCATTCCAGCCCTCACCATCGTGAATCAGAAGAAGTCAAGCCTCTTTTTCATCTCTCAGGCTACAGAGATCCTGCTGGCCAGGATCCTTCAGGCTAAGACAGCTGCTGCACAGGGATGGACACCACGCCGGTGTGGATGGACATGTGCTTTACTAATATGCAAGTGGATAATGCATCCGTATTATATTAAATGTTACAGTTCTTACCTAGAGTTGCCTGTCTCTATTTTTTTCTGCATATCTGGAGTCTACTCTCAACTTCCCCACCAAAGGCTTGCCCTGGTTTCTGGGCTGTTACACTAAATGCAGGCATCCCTCCTCCATCCCAGCCTTTCTCTGTATTTATACTAAGTACTCCACTTAAAGGACTTACCTGATTAACTCATGTATTAATAGACATACATTGTGGCAGTGCCACTACCCCAATTTTTTCTTGTGTGTTTTTAAATGTGCCCCTAAACAAACCAATGCTTCTTCTTATACCATCATTTTTGTCAAACTCTCTCAATGGACACTTTTTTTATTTGCTGATGGCATGTTGGGCTATCCTGAAAGCCTGGACATCATCTTCCACTCCTTCCACTCATTTAATTTTCACAGTTAAAAAGGAGCTGAAAAATCTCCTATATATTGAAAACTAGATACCATTACTCAGACTACCAGACTAAACCAGATACCATTACCCAACTTTTCTTCAGTCGTTTGGAAGTTATTCATGGAACATTCTTTTCTGAGCTCGGAAATCCATCTTCTTATTTAACTGTTTCAATTTACGAAAGGGTATATCAAGGCAAACCTGGCTTATTCTCTCAGCAGACTGAAATTACCTGAGGATATTGTACCAGTCCCCCCTCATTCCTCTCCCCCATCCTAAAAATGTCCTACCTGATGCCAACAAATACTTGTATATGTCTTGCCTTTTAACTTGTCCCCTCTATGGCGATACAGTATGTAATCATATGTGTTACTATAGTCATCTGCATATATAATTCTCTTGACCTATGCATGCAGTGTTCTTTTTGCCTTAGATTCTTTTTTTTTAGAAGTACACTTTTCCTCATTCTGTATCTGTTTTGTTTTTTCAAAAATCCCAATACAAATGTTAAAAAAAAAAAAAAAAAAAAAAAAGCTTTGTAGTACACACACCCATATGCAGTTCCACCCATGATGCTTCAGTCTCATTGAGGCTCATAGAGATACCACCTCTCCAAAAAAGAGCATAGCCAAGAATATTAATAGCCCAATCATGTGAAGAATGGAGCAAAGATTAAGGAATACCAATTACTGTAAATCATAGTTCTCTTAAGGCACCAAAGTTTCCAATTCACCTATTTTGAAGACTTCTGACATTGGTGAACAAACACTTTAATTCGTTGTCACATTTTTCACATGTATTTTGCATATTTGTTGTAGCAGAAACAATACTATTTCCAATCTTTGTAACACCTGCCAGACTCTCCCCCCATCTTCCCCATTCCATCCATCATTATTAACTGACCCCTGTCTGAACCATTGTAATCTGATTTACCCTGCCCCCCTCAATCCTAGTTTAAATACTCTGCTAGCCTTCCCATAAACCTCCTCCCCAACACAGCTGACCCCCATCCATTTAGGTGCAAACCATCTTTAGCATATAGGTTGTACCCCAATGAAAAGTCAGCCTAGTGCTCTAGAACCCCAAATTCTTCCCTCTTACACCAGGTCTTTAGCTATGCATTCAGTTCTCTAAGCTCTCACTGTCTTCCCTGTGTTGTGCAGGACATTCATTTAAAAGGTTTAAAAACATACTGTTTAAGTAATTGAAAACTATGTCCCCCTGAAGAAGTTGCGTGACTGTGTCAATATATGTGTAAGGATTGGTTCTGACAGGCAAATTGGAAGTGACGCGGGAGTAAAAGCTTGCAGCTTGCGGGGTTTTGTTACTATTCAGCTTTTTTTACCAATTAAAATGTTTTCTAACAATACTACACTATTTGAGAACGCCCTTCTTCTTTTTGTATATACCACATTGGAGTTACCTGCGGGCCTCAGTCTACATCATCCACATAGAAGACTTACAAATATCCATCCTGTTGAGTGACCCAATCTAGGAGTGTTATTACCCAGAGGGAGCCAAAATGAATTGTTTGGGAAAGTTATCAGTCGTGGTGACCGTGGGACTATCTATCTTAGCCATGGGAGGCTCATCAATCATGTCTACTTATGCTGTTATCTTACAGCTGTAAGGTAAGAGGCCATCTAGCACAGAGGTGTCACTGCACTGGGGTGTGTGTTTTCTGTACTAAAAGAAGAGATACCAGTAGCCATTTGGTTGTGTGTTTTCTGCACATTATACCACATCTATTGGACTTTTGTTATATTGCTTTTATATTTATTGCATTCAGCACCTATTTTGAATTATATATGTGATTGTCGATGTAGCTAGATTTTTTCGAGCGCTTATTACTATTTTTTAGTATTATTATTACATAGTTAGTAAGGTTAAATAAAGACACCAGTCCATCCTGAGTGAGTGTCTACAATTGTCCCTATCCCTGTACATTGCATACTCACATCAGTCCCTACCTTCAAGGAGCCCACAATCCAAGGTCCCCATTCATATACTAGGGCCAATTTTGGACAGAAGCCAATTAACCTACCTGCATGTCTTTGGAGTGTGGGAGGAAACCGGAGTACCTGGAGGAATCCCACGCAGTCACAGGGAGACCATGCAAACTTCAGGCAGGTAGTGTCGTGGTTGGGATTCCAACCAGCTACCCGTCTTACTGCTAGGTGAGAGTGCTAACCACTGTGCCACCCTATTAGTATTATTTATTTTTGTAGAAATTTGTATTTGTTTAATAGCGAAGTATCACCCTTCTATAAAATTATTTTTTTGCCACGGATTAGCATATCGGTGCTTGCGGCTATTTAATTCTATTTTTCATTTAGTGGTAACATGAGTGCACTCTTTTATACATATATTCACATGCTGCTTTGCTTTATTTTATTTATGGATTGCAATTATTGCCAACAAATAGGCATTGCTGAGGCTAAAGCTGGATTAGACAAGCAGACCTTACTGAAAGACTGCAATTGAGCATGCTGAATGTGCATCAACTTGCAGTCCACCGCAGTGGCGCACATCCTGCATGGACACTCAAGAAGTATTGTCACCTTAGGAAAGGAAACAGAGAAGGCTCTTACTGGCAGGATCACCTAGTGAAAAAAAAGGAACAGAGGCCCTTCCCATGCATAAGCAACAGCCTAACCACTTGGAATGCATGGTGGGCTGGTGTACATTTTTATTTTGGGGTTTAGATACACTGCAAAGGTAAAGCATAATGGGCTACTATGCATCGCATAGTAGCCCATTATGTGTCACTTAGCTGACACATTAGGCAATGATGTCACCGCTGTCCCCTGTAGTCCGGAGCATCCATCTTCTTCTGGGTATCGCTGCTCCAGCCACTCATAGCGCTAGAGCAATGATGACGTCACTCCCACGCATGCGAACAGGAGCCGCCACTAACGGCATATCACCGTTAGCAGTAGCATGCTGCTAACGTCGATAGTGCGCCTGCGAGCCACTGTCTACGGCGCATGTGCCGTAGACAGCTGTCACTGTCTTATAGTAAATATCTCCTAAACCGTGTAGGTTTAGGAGATATTTCCTGGACCTGCAGGTAAGCCTTAATCTAGGCTTACCTGTAGGTCAAAGTGGTTTGTAAGCGTTTACAACCACTTTAAAGAGTATGTAAAACTTAACAATGAATTCCTCTTTTTTGCTCCCTTTTGGTCTTTAAATATACGATTAAAAGTGTTTTGTTATATTTCTTCAATAATTGCAAATTCCATAACTTCATCTGCTTCATTTTAATCAGTTGTACTTGTTCCTAGTTCTCTTAATGGACTACAGAACACCTCTGCTATGTTATAGAGATGAGGAGAAGGGAGAGGTGCTTTAATTTTAAAAAATCTTCTTGTTTTAGGGGGAAATACTGCTCTTCCACAGATACAGTATGGTGACTGAGCATGTTCCCCCAAGGAACTGGAAGAATGCTGCTGGCAAGAATGCCTGGTTAAAAAATATTAATAATAATGAAGCCATCCCATCTAAGAAATGATAAGCTGCTTTATATTTTATTACAGTTTTGTTTGGGGGTTTATATACACTTTATGGGTAGATTTGCAATCTTATATTACACTTTCATGATTAAAATATGTTTGTTTTTTTTTTGTTTTTTTGTCTGTAAATTTAATTGACCCTTTACATACCGGCACCCCAAAATACTGTGCTTAAATTATACCAATAAAATTATTGCAGTATTTCCTATATTTAAGCTTATGTATCAAACATGCAAGATTGTGATATTTTAAAAAGAAACTTATTTCATCAGCGAGATCATTTTTCATGTCTGCCTAACATCTATTGTTACCAAGCCTTTGAACTGAAGATTGTCACATATGTCCATTGTCCTATGCCATGTAATCAGTAATGCAAGTTTAGTGCCCACCTGGTATAAGGCATCCATGCAATTTTCACATACTGTACAATTCAGCCATGTGTGTTTCTAAATTACTTCCCCATAAAGTTTTGTTCTTCAATGAACTGTCACTTCTTACATTTCAACATCATTAGAGGCAATTGCTGTGTACAATCACAATTGTATTAGCACAAACAGGTTGTAGCTTTCAGAGTTAAGCCTTCACAAAAGCTGTGAAATAATTGCATGCTTCAACTACACGAAAGCCATTACAAGCCCAAGCAAGTATGTCCAAGAACCACAGTATACCAAAACAATGTTTTAGCTTAAGTGTTTATAGAGGATATACACAGCACATACAGTATGTGTACCTAAAAAATAAATTTGAACTGTATTCATGGGATTAACAAAAAACATTTCTCCTGGTTTGGACATCAAACATGACTACCTTTGTTCATCTCTATTATTTTAGAGTTGATGAGATTCATAGTTTACAAAAATAGAATAACATTTGGTAACGCTCTCAGTTCTGTGCATAGGAAATGACAAGGACACAGTATTTATGTCAAAATCAAAAAAAAATTTCTGAACTTGCTCGAGAATGTTCTTAGCTAGAAAATACTTGCTTAGTGGTTAGCTTACAGTATGTGCCTTGCAGCACTGGAGGTCCTTGGTTTGAATCTCAGCCAGGACTCTATCTGCATGCAGTTTCCATGTTCTCTCAGTGCATGTGTGAGCATCCTCCCAGATAAAAAAAATTGACTCCTGTCTTAATAAGCCGTAGTGTGCATGTGGCTCTAACATTCCCAACTGTATTCTCCTGTGCAGAACCTGGTAGCATTTCTTTGAGTGGCTAGAGCAGCTGCCTTCACGTATGGAGTCCCAAAATAAGTGAGGTTTCCAGTGCCCAGAAGATTGCAACATAGCAGTGTGATGGGAAAGGCCAGTTTTGTTCTTTGATTTAGTTATTCTTTAATACCTACTCTCTTATTTATTTATTTTTTTTATTTCAGATATTTATTTAACACCCTTAATTTACACAGTGCTTTTACATACTGTACCTTCACATCGGTGAATACAATATGAGGCACAGGGCCAGGCATGTACTGGCCATCGGGACTATCGGGAGTTTCCCGGTGGGCCGATGGCTCAGTGGGCCACTCTGATATAAGGGGGCTGGTGATAGGACACTCTGATGTAAGGGGGTGCTGATGGGACACTCTGATGTAAGGGGGTGCTGATGGGACACTCTGATGTAAGGGGGTGCTGATGGGACACTCTGATGTAAGGGGGTGCTGATGGGACACTCTGATGTAAGGGGGTGCTGATGGGACACTTTGATGTAAGGGGGTGGTGATGGGACACTCTGATGTAAGGGGGTGCTGATGGGACACTCTGATGTAAGGGGGTGCTGATGGGACACTCTGATGTAAGGGGTGTGGTAATGGGACACTCTGATGTAAGAGGGTGCTGATGGGACACTTTGATGTAAGGGGACTGCCGATGGGACACTCTGATGTAAGGGGACTGCTGATGGGACACTCTGATGTAACGGGGGATGGGACACTCTGATTTAAGGGAGCTGATAAAGGGACACTCTGATGTAAGGGGGTGCTGATGGGACACTCAAAATGTTAGTGGGCCGGTCTGGATGAAGTCCAGGGCCAAATTTCTGTCCCAGTCCAGCCCTGCACAGGGCCTTGTCCATGTGCAGGATTTCTTTAATTTATATAATATATTATTTAAATCATACTATAATATAATATAGTAATAACATGATACTCACAAAAGCAGAACATAAAAATGCTGATAGCAAGACTACACCAATCCACTTCAGGTACAAACTATCCAAACTGAATTGCTGTGCCCTAAACCACTACATTCCGAAGAGGCATGCAGCATATGTAGGGCTAATGAATAATGTGTTTCTGGGGCCACAAAACAGTCTAATCATATTAATTTTTGCCTCTCTGTTGCACAGAACAAATGTAGCTCTGCAAATTTGTTAGAAGTACACCCCTTAAAGCATAGCTATGGACAAACTTAAAATTACATATACAATATTATTCTGACTGTCATTAGCAATAACACAGCCATTATTATTTATCAGAGTCCCCCTGCATTATAGATCATTATCTGTAGATCCTTTTCGGTAGATTCATTGATTTTCAACTTTATCAGTAAAGCCTCATGCACACGATTGGACTTTGTACAAACTTTCCTTGGATTTTTGTACAAAGAGCGTCGGCCGTGGACTTGTTAAGCATATACACGGCAGGACTTTTTCAGCCAACTTTCACCAAATCACATGTTTTTTTCTGCTCTTTACCGCCACCTTTGGTCAACTTCTGTATTGTTGTCTGATCTTTTGCATTGGTTCTGAGCATGCATATTTTTACTTTGTACAAAAGTCCTATGGTTTTCTGTACACACGATCGGACTTTGCTCCATTGGACTTTTGTTGCCGAAAAATTTGTCCGTTCAAACAGCCAACAAAAGCCTGATGAAAACCGAAAAAGTTTGTCCGATGGAGCGTACACACAGTCGGATGTTGCCTTAAAACAGCTAATTTGCATGTTTGTTGTCAAAAAGTCAGATTGTGTGTATGGGCCTTAATAGTGCTTTTTTCTCTGCGGTGATGTGGGCAGGTAGTTTTATGGCCCATACACACAATCAGACTTTTTGACAACAAACGTGCAAATTAGCTGTTTTAAGGCAACATCCGACCGTGTGTACGCTCCATCGGACAAACTTTTTCGTTTTTAATCTGCCTTTTGTTGACTGTGGGAATGGACAAACTCCAAATGGAGCAAAGTCCAATCATGTGTACAGAAAACCATAGGACTTTTGTACAAAGTACAAATACGCATGCTCAGAACCAATGCAAAGGATCAGACAACAATACAGAAGTTAACCAAAGGTGGCGGTATATGCAATACAAGTTCACGGCTGACGCCCTTTGTACACGGGGAAAGTTTGTACAAAGTCTGATCATGTGTATGAGGCTTTAGGTGGACATTAAATTACATCAAAAAATTTATAGACAAGCTAATAAAGGCCCTTTGAACCCACCTGTAGGGAAAGGGAGCCTTGAAACATTGGGCAAACTGTGGGCATGAACCTAACAAATGGAGGTTAAAGCTTCATTCACATTACTATTTTTTTTCGTTCAACCCCCCAAAAAAACCCTGACAGCTCAGGTCAGAACTACTCTACTAACAATCTGATGTTAGTACAACAATCTCCCTGAGCTATTGTGTTCTGAATGATGGAGGGCCCCCGCCAGATGGAGGGCCCCCACCAGTCAGTGCTCTCAGCCATTGTGTACAAGGCTTAAGTGTCTTCAAAAGGGTTGGCTACAAAGACCTGAGGTGACTAGGTGGAGCTTGAAAAGCTGGAAAAGGCTACGTTGGGGCATGTCCCACTGATCTGAGGAGGATTCAACTGTCACAAGAGTTGCCCACCCTCCTGCCTGTTGTGATATTTTGTTAGTTTTATTGGTGGTTTTGACCTTGCCAGCAATGGTGATGCTTTATGGGCTATGCCCTCAAAGTAAATTCTAGGGTCAGTCTAATGCCTGTCTGACCCTGATGGTAAAGACAGGCCTCTTAGACTATGTGGGTTCATGTTTTATGGGTACTCACAGTATAATTGTGACTGGCATGTTTGGTACATTTGGAAAGTTGATCACTTTCCACTGATCAGCGTGGCGCGCTGGCTCTCGCTGGCTCTCTCCGGCTCTCTCCTCCTCTCCTCCTCTCCTCCTCCCCTCCAGACTGACGTCAGAGGGGGAATCTGGCCCCTCTTACTGCATATGTCAGATGGGGAGAGGAGAGGCATAACGCGCCACGTGACCGCTGATCAGCACTCACAAATAAGGTATATGCGGCTTTTCTTTTTTACAACACGCACACACAGGGGGACATATCCTTAGGAGACCGAGCGGATTATATAAAGTAAGATGTGAGTTAACAAACACTTTAAGTGTTAAGATACTACTCACTATCATGAAATATATTTTATTACAAATAATACTTGTAATTAAATGCTTTTGTTTAGTTTTCTCCACATCATTTATATGCAGAGGAAGCTGTACAGCAAATGTAACAGTTAAAGGGTCTGGGACCGGTGGACTACCTAGCCTTTAAAATCATGAAAATAACTATATTGTAATTAAATGTTATTAAAAATTGCCTTTTCTTTTCTATCTGCAGCCACTGTAATTTTTGCAACATTCAATGCAATGCAATATGGCTACCTGGATGTGTTCTGTACACAGAATGTGTAAATATCCCAAATACCCATCTACAGTAAATCGGCATTTAGGTGATGCTCTAGGTTTGAGTCTTCTCTCTTCTATTTTGCAGTTGAGAAGAGTTCTTCTTTGGGTGCCCGTATTACTGTCTGGGTGACCTATACATTTCCTAGTAATGGGATTTCTAGTAATGGGGTCCTTTAAAGACTGTAGAGTCTGACAATGTCAGGAATATGTGACCAGTCTACTGTATACTGCATTGAATTGAACATTCAAGGTTCCCAGATGAGGAGCCTTCAAGGAACACAGATGGGAAACTCAAGTGAGTGTAAAAGAGACTTCTAAAGTACCTTAAATAATGACAGCTGGTTAATAAGTAACTGGGAAGGGGTGAGAGGGAGGATGACTTTGCCTGGAGATGTTCAATATGTGCAAAATAATACCTGATAATCCTGGTAGAAATCCAGTGAGCTGATAACTATCTGTACTCTGCAGAATGCTTATCCTCTATGTTCTGGAGAATAGAAGATGTTCTTTAGTTCTAATTATTGGACATAAGCCTACAATGACAATGCTGCTCATCTTTAAAAAAAAGTATAGTGAATGAGTATTGTTACCCTAAAGCATGATGTGAAAAAACTGAAAAAAAAAGAGAACAAATGCAGCCACAAAATCTATGCCATATTATATTTTGTTCTTGAATTTAGATACACTTTAACCCTTTCGCTGCCAGAGCCATTTTTTTGCTTTTTTTTGCACACATGTTTAAAAAATTATTTTAGGTCTGAAGATTACACAAAACCCCAAACATTATATATTTTCTGAAAGCAGACACCCTACATAATAAAATAGCAATAGTTCCAATTTTTTATGTCACATCATTTTACTGCAAGGGTCTAGGAAACACAATATTTCAGTAAAAAACACACTAATGTGAATGTTAGGACAAACACCATAAATGACCCAATTTTTCTTGTCAAATATAAAAGACGAGGTTGCGCCAAGTGAATAGATACCCAACATGCCGAACATTGACATGTTGGGCGGCACAGTGGTGAAGTGGGCAGCACTCTCACTTAGCAGTAAGAAGGGTCACTGGTTCAAATTCCAACCACACCACAACACTACCTGCCTTGAGTTTGCACATTCTCCCTGTGTCTGCGTGGGTTTCCTCTGGGTACTCTGGTTTCCTCCCACACTGCAAAGACATGCTGGTATGTTAATTGGCTTCTGTCCAAAATAAAATGGCCCTAGTATATGAATGTGAGTTGGGGACCTTGGATTGTGGGCTCCTTGAGGGAAGGGACCAATGTGAGTGTGTGAAGTGCTGTGTAATTTGATGGCACTATATGGGTACCTTAAATAAATAATAATAGATCAGCATCGTAATGAGACACAATGTATAGGGATAAGGACAATTTTAGACTCACACTCAGTCAGGATGGACTGGTGTCTTTAATCAACCTAACTAACTATGTAACCGTGAAATTCTTTTGCACCCAAGAAATAAATACAAACTTCAGTATCCTAAATTTTCTATAGGCGGCACTTCAAATGCCCCCTATAGGTATCAGTTAAGTGTTACAATGGGCAAGCAGAGCCTGCTAAGCATGGTGGGAGCGTGCGAGTGCAGGAGGGCGCCAGTACTGGGGGGTGAGAGTGATCACTTGGCAGTGGCGTCACCCAAATGCTCTCGCCTGACAGGCAGGAGTCTGCCTGTCAGTTTCACACCCAATCCCGGTGGCTGCAGCCATGGGATTGTGTGCAATACAGATCTGGCGGCGAAATGGTTAAAAAACTGGAATTCCATTTTAACCACTTCAGCCCCGGAAGAATTTACCCCCTTAATGACCAGAGCATTTGTTGCGATACAGCACAGCATTGCTTTAACTGACAATTGCACTGTCTTGTGACATTGCACTGAAACAAAATTGATGTCCTTTTTTCCTACAAATATAGCTTTCTTTTGGTGGTATTTGATCACCTCTGTGGTTTTTATTTTTTGCACTATAAACAAAAAACACTGTCAATTTTGGAAAAAAAAAACAATATTTTTTACTTTTTTCTATAATAAATAGCCCCAAAAATATATAAAAAACTAATTTCTTCCTCAGTTTAGGGCGATATGTATTCTACATATTTCTGGTAAAAAAAAATCTCAATAAGTGTATATTGATTGGTTTGCGCAAAAGTTATAGCGTCTACAAAACAGGGGATAGATTTATGGCATTTTTAATATTCATTTTTTTTTTATTAGTAATGTGGCGACCTGTGATTTTTTTATTGGGACTGCGACACTGTGGTGGACAGATCAGACACTTTTGACACTATTTTGGGCCCACTGACATTTATACAACGATCACAGCTAAAAATAGCTACTGATTACTGTATAAATATCACTGGCAGGGAAGGGGTTAAACACTAGGGGGCAAACAAGGGGTTAAATGTGTTCCCTTAGTGCGTTCTAACTGTGGGGGGGGGGGGGGGGGGGTGGGCTCACTAGAACATGACAAAGATCACTGCTCCCTATCACTGGAAGCGGTAAAATCCCTGCCTGCTATGATGGTGGGATGTACGGGTATGCCCATTTGCTCAGCCGTGCCATTCTGCCGATGTACATTGTCGTGCAGTGGTCGGCAAGTGGTCACAGGTTGTGACACTAATCTTATGCTGAACATTGTAAATATTATCTCCTGATTATAACCCAGCACTATAAAAAGTGATATTACTGATGTCATATTAATGATTCACTGATCATTCTATTTATTTGCCCATTTTTCTGTGCTAAATCCAGATTGTAACCTTACCAGGCAATCTGAGGTATGTGTAAGATCCAATTTATTTGCTTTATATTTTTGCAAATATATATTTTTATACTTCTTTGCAACATTTGACCTTTTTAAACGGTTGTATTAATTTTCCATAATGGCATAACTATTATTTCCTAGACAAACATGCATAAAGGTGAACACAAGGCATACAAAACTCAAACTTGCGTAATTATCTAGTCTAGTCATTTTTGTCATTTGTCTGCTTAGCAGAAAGGCTAATTGAGAAGCCACTGGGTGTGCAAAAATGTCTGTATGCTATGCATCTGCCCGGATGTTTTGTCAATAATTCACCGCAGTCAGACATGCTGTCTACCCATCACATTCCACAAGCTGTCACTTGTGTCTTCCGGTACAAAACTCTTACACTTTTGGTGACATTTTATACTATGATAAGGACAAGTGTTATTTTTTCTACATCTTTGGTTTATTTTCTCACGATCTAAATCAATTCTGCTTCTTCGTCTGTTAGGATTATAAAAGAAAAGAATGCTATTATGTTTTTCACTTCTGTTTGTTATTCTAAGCATACTTTGCACATCAAAACATATGAAAATATGATGCCATTCAGGGATATTTTGACTATTCGTGGCCAGTAGGGATGGTCTCAATGTTCAAATCGAACAGAAGTTCGACTCGAACATCATGTGTTCGCTTGTTTCCAAATCGGATCAAACATGTTTGAGATCACAGTGCATTGACGGCTGCTGATTGGCCAAACCATGCATCTGACTTGCATGCTTTGACCAATCGCAGCGCAATCTGCTGTGATAGCTATGATTGGCCAAAGGCAGGGTGTCTTTGGCCAATCATGGCTCAAGGGGCTAAGTCCATGCCCCACACTATATGAGGCTGCTTACACAGCGGCCAAATATAGTGTGATATGTGGAGGAAATTGAGAGAACTTGAACTAGATTAGGTAGGTTAGTTAGTGGCGTTCAGGCAGTTTAGTGTGTGTGTATGTGTGTATGTATATATATATATATATATATATATATATATATATATATATATATATATATATATATACACAAATATGTCCAAAGACATGCAGGTAGGTTAATTGGCTTATGTCCAAAATTGTCCTTAGTATATGAATGGGGACCTTGGATTGTGGGCTCCTTGAGGGTAGGGACTGATGTGAGTGTGCAATGTACAGGGATAGGGACATTTGTAGACACTCACTCAGGTTGAATTGGATGGACTGGTGTCTTTATTCAACCTTACTAACTATGTAACTATGTGTATATATATATATACACACACACACACACACACACACACACACACACACACACACACACACACACACACACACACACACACACACACACTAGTGCACAGTATACACACACACACACACACACACACACACACACACACACACACACACACACACACACACACACACACACACACACACTAGTGCACAGTATACACACACACACACACACACTAGTGCACAGTATACACACACACACACACACACTAGTGCACAGTATACACACACACACACACACACTAGTGCACAGTATACACACACACACACACACACTAGTGCACAGTATATACATACATACATACACACACACTAGTGCACAGTATATACATACATACATACACACACACACACACTAGTGCACAGTATACACATACATACATACACACACACACACTAGTGCACAGTATACACATACACACACACACACACACACTAGTGCACAGTATACACACACACACACACACACACACACTAGTGCACAGTATACACACACACACACACACTAGTGCACAGTATACACACACACACACACACACACTAGTGCACAGTATACACACACACACACACACACACACACTAGTGCACAGTATACACACACACACACACACACACACACACACTAGTGCACAGTATACACACACACACACACACACACACACACACTAGTGCACAGTATACACACACACACACACACACACACACACTAGTGCACAGTACACACACACACACACACACACTAGTGCACAGTATACACACACACACACACACACACACACTAGTGCACAGTATACACACACACACACACACACACACACACACACACTAGTGCACAGTATACACACACACACACACACACACACACACACACACACACACACACACACACACACTAGTGCACAGTATACACACACACACACACACACTAGTGCACAGTATACACACACACACACACACACACACTAGTGCACAGTACACACACACACACACACACACACACACACACACACTAGTGCACAGTACACACACACACACACACACACACACACACTAGTGCACAGTATACACACACACACACACACACACACACACACTAGTGCACAGTATACACACACACACACACACACACACTAGTGCACAGTATACACACACACACACACACACACTAGTGCACAGTATACACACACATACACACACACACACTAGTGCACAGTATACACACACACACACACACACACACACACACACTAGTGCACAGTATACACACACACACACACACACACTAGTGCACAGTATACACACACACACACACACACACACACACTAGTGCACAGTATACACACACACACACACACACACACACACACTAGTGCACAGTATACACACACACACACACACACACACACTAGTGCACAGTATACACACACACACACACTAGTGCACAGTATACACACACACACACACACACACACACACACACACACTAGTGCACAGTATACACACACACACACACACTAGTGCACAGTATACACACACACACACACACACACACTAGTGCACAGTACACACACACACACACACACACACACACACACACACACACACACACACTAGTGCACAGTATACACACACACACACACACACACTAGTGCACAGTATACACACACACACACTAGTGCACAGTATACACACACACACACTAGTGCACAGTATACACACACACACACTAGTGCACAGTATACACACACACACACTAGTGCACAGTATACACACACACACACACACACACACTAGTGCACAGTATACACACACACACACACACACTAGTGCACAGTATACACACACACACACACACACACACACACTAGTGCACAGTATACACACACACACACACACACACACTAGTGCACAGTATACACACACACACACTAGTGCACAGTATACACACACACACACTAGTGCACAGTATACACACACACACACTAGTGCACAGTATACACACACACACACTAGTGCACAGTATACACACACACACACACACACACACACACACTAGTGCACAGTATACACACACACACACACACACACACACTAGTGCACAGTATACACACACACACACACACACACACACTAGTGCACAGTATACACACACACACACACACACACACACACTAGTGCACAGTATACACACACACACACACTAGTGCACAGTATACACACACACACACACACACACACACACACACACACACACACACACACACAACTAGTGCACAGTATACACACACACACTAGTGCACAGTATACACACACACACACACACACACACACACACACACACACACACACTAGTGCACAGTATATACACACACACACACACTAGTGCACAGTATATACACACACACACACACACACACACTAGTGCACAGTATATACACACACACACACACACACACACACACACACACTAGTGCACAGTATACACACACACACACACACACACACACTAGTGCACAGTATACACACACACACACACACACACACACTAGTGCACAGTATACACACACACACACACACACACACTAGTGCACAGTATATACACACACACACACACACACACACACTAGTGCACAGTATATACACACACACACACACACACACACACACACACACACACTAGTGCACAGTATACACACACACACACACACACACACACACACACACTAGTGCACAGTATACACACACACACACACACACACACACACTAGTGCACAGTATACACACACTAGTGCACAGTATACACGCACACACACTAGTGCACAGTATACACACACACACACACACACACACACACACACTAGTGCACAGTATACACACACACACTAGTGCACAGTATACACACACACACACACACACACACTAGTGCACAGTATACACACACACACACACACACACACACTAGTGCACAGTATACACACACACACACACACACACACACTAGTGCACAGTATACACACACACACACACTAGTGCACAGTATACACACACACACACACACACACACACACACTAGTGCACAGTATACACACACACACACACACACACACTAGTGCACAGTATACACACACACACACACACACTAGTGCACAGTATACACACACACACACACACACACACTAGTGCACAGTATATACACACACACACACACACTAGTGCACAGTATACACACACACACACACACACACACACACACTAGTGCACAGTATATACACACACACACACACACACACTAGTGCACAGTATACACACACACACACACACACACACACTAGTGCACAGTATACACACACACACACACACACACACACACACACACACACTAGTGCACAGTATACACACACACACACACACACACACACTAGTGCACAGTATACACACACACACACACACACACACTAGTGCACAGTATACACACACACACACACTAGTGCACAGTATACACACACACACACACACACACACACACACACACACACACACACACTAGTGCACAGTATACACACACACACACACACTAGTGCACAGTATACACACACACACACACACACTAGTGCACAGTATATACACACACACACACACACTAGTGCACAGTATATACACACACACACACACACACACACTAGTGCACAGTATACACACACACACTAGTGCACAGTATACACACACACACACTAGTGCACAGTATACACACACACACACTAGTGCACAGTATACACACACACACACTAGTGCACAGTATACACACACACACACACACACACACACACTAGTGCACAGTATACACACACACACACACACACACTAGTGCACAGTATACACACACACACACACACACACACACTAGTGCACAGTATACACACACACACACACACACACTAGTGCACAGTATACACACACACACACACTAGTGCACAGTATACACACACACACACACACACACACACACACACACACACACTAGTGCACAGTATACACACACACACTAGTGCACAGTATACACACACACACACACACACACACACACACACACTAGTGCACAGTATATACACACATACACACACTAGTGCACAGTATATACACACACACACACACACACACACACTAGTGCACAGTATATACACACACACACACACACACACACACACTAGTGCACAGTACACACACACACACACACACACTAGTGCACAGTATATACACACACACACACACACACACACACTAGTGCACAGTATATACACACACACACACACACACACACACACACACACACACACTAGTGCACAGTATACACACACACACACACACACACACACACACACTAGTGCACAGTATACACACACACACACACACACACACACACACACACACACTAGTGCACAGTATACACACACACACACACACACACACACACTAGTGCACAGTATACACACACACACACTAGTGCACAGTATACACACACACACACACACACACACACACTAGTGCACAGTATACACACACACACACACACACACACTAGTGCACAGTATACACACACACACTAGTGCACAGTATACACACACACACACACACACACTAGTGCACAGTATACACACACACACACACACACACACACACACACTAGTGCACAGTATACACACACACACACACACACACACACTAGTGCACAGTATACACACACACACACTAGTGCACAGTATACACACACACACACACACACACACACACACACACACACTAGTGCACAGTATACACACACACACACACACACACTAGTGCACAGTATACACACACACACACTAGTGCACAGTATACACACACACACACACACACACACTAGTGCACAGTATATACACACACACACACACACTAGTGCACAGTATATACACACACACACACACACACACACTAGTGCACAGTATATACACACACACACACACTAGTGCACAGTATACACACACACACACACACACACTAGTGCACAGTATACACACACACACACACACACACACACACACACACACACACTAGTGCACAGTATACACACACACACACACACACTAGTGCACAGTATACACACACACACACACACACACACTAGTGCACAGTATACACACACACACACACACACACACACACACACACACTAGTGCACAGTATACACACACACACACACACACACACACACACACACTAGTGCACAGTATACACACACACACACACACACTAGTGCACAGTATACACACACACACACACACACACACACACACACTAGTGCACAGTATACACACACACACACACACACACTAGTGCACAGTATACACACACACACACACACACACTAGTGCACAGTATACACACACACACACACACACTAGTGCACAGTATACACACACACACACACACACTAGTACACAGTATACACACACACACTAGTGCACAGTATACACACACACACAAACACTAGTGCACAGTACACACACACACACACACACACACACACACTAGTGCACAGTATACACACACACACACACACACACACTAGTGCACAGTATACACACACACACACACACACACACACACACTAGTGCACAGTATACACACACACACACACACACACACACACACACATATATATACTATATATACACATGCACAGAGTATACAAACACACACACAGTAGTGCACAGTATACATACAGACACATGCATGCACAGTATACACACACACACACACACACACACACATATATATACTATATATATACACATGCACAGAGTATACAAACACACACACAGTAGTGCACAGTATACATACAGACACATGCATGCACAGTATACGCACACATATATATACTATATATACACATGCACAGAGTATACAAACACACATACAGTAGTGCACAGCATACACAGACGCACAGTACACATACAGTATACATATACACAGTACACACACCAGCACTTTTTACCCAAAAATCTGCCTGATGGAACACACTGCTGCCTCCATCTCCCAGCATCTCACAGACACAGGAAGTAGTAATGCATGGGAGGGGACTGTGCCTGTGTACTGGTGGGCAGGTAATGAGTAGGGAGGTGTAGCAGAGATTGGGGGGGGGAGACATTCAGGACATGTACTTCCTCCAGAAGCAGTACACTTCTCCTCAGACAGATAAACGATCTAACTGCTTCAGAGACAGGAGCTCTGCTTGAGCAAACACAGGCTCCCCCCTCCCCTTGCTTACAAGGGTAAACCCCTGATAATAATACATTCAGCTCAGTTGCTTACCTTCTATCAGGCCGCAGGCTGTACCCTCCTCCTTCTTCTTCTCTCCTCCAGCTGTCGGCATCTCCTGCCAGTGCTCATATCTCAAATAAGCCGCGCTGGAGAAGGGGGAAGGTACACCGTTTTCCCATTGGCTCAGGAGGCAGTGGAGAGGCGGGGCAACTACAATCTTGGGATTTTTACATTAAAAGTATGTCAGTAAGGGACATTTCAGGGACAGAAGTAAAAAAACACAGAATTTTTACATACTGTCCCTGGTTTTTATTAAGGCTGACCTTATGGGGACCTGATGGGGCCCCCTAGTGACCGGGCCCTCGGTCCGTGGCCGAGTGACCGAATGGTCAATCCGCCCCTGTTCAGGGGGACATAGTTTTCAATTACTTAAACAGTATGTTTTTAAACCTTATATATATACACAGAGTGCCTTGCAAAAGTATTCACTCCCCTTGGCATTTTTCGTGTTTTGTTGCCTCACAACCTGAAATTAACATGGATTGCTTGAGGATTTGCATCATTTAATTTACAGAACATAGACAACAACGATGAATATGTTTTTTTTTTATTGTGAAGCAAGCAACAAATAGGACAAAATAACAGAAAAAGTAAATGTGCATAACTAATCTTGCCCATTCCTCCTTGCAAAACTGCTCCAGCTCCTTCAAGTTGGATGGTTTGAGCTTGTGAACAGCAATATTTAAGTCTAACCTCAGATTTTATATTGGATTGAGGTCTGGGCTTTGACTAGGCCATTCAAATACATTTACATATTTCCCCTTAAACCACTCAAGTATTAATTTAGCAGTGTGCTTGGGGTCATTGTCCTGCTGGAAGGTGAACCTCCATCCTAGCCTCAAATCACACACAGAGTGGTATAGGTTTTGCTCAAGAATATCCCTGTATTTAGCACCACCCATCTTTCCCTCAACTCTGACCAGTTGCCCAGTCCTAACTGCTGAAAAACATCCCCACAGCTTGATGCTGCCACCACCATGTTTCACTGTGGGGATTGTGTTCTTTGGGTGATGTGATGTGTTGGGTTTCGCCAGACATAGCTTTTTCATTGATGGACAAAAAGTTAAATTCTAGTCTCATCGGAACAGAGCACCTTCCGCCATACATTTTGGGAGTCTCCCACTTACCTTTTCACAAACTCAAAATGTGCCATTTTGTTTTTTGCTGAAAGTAATGGCTTTATTCTGGCCACTTTGCCATAAATCTCTATGGAGCATACGGCTTATTGTCATCCTATATACAGATACTCTAGTCTCTGCTGTGGAACTCTGCAGCTCCTCCGGGGTTACCTTTGGTCTCTGTGCTGCCTGTCTTTTTTTTTTTTTTTTTTTTTTTTTTATTCTTTATTTTTCAAATTTATCAGACAATCAAACAAACATTTCTTAACATTGTCTCCAATATTGAATCTCCTTTATTCCCTCCCCTCCCTCCCCCCCTCCCCCTCTCACTCGATCCTTCCATTGTTACAGTTCCTTAACATTCAAGTAACTTCCAGTAATTGTCAGATTTTTTAAAATGTATCCAATGCTTCCACTTATTCAGGTACCTCTCCTCTGTGCTTTCTGACTTAGAAATCGTAGCTTCAATATTTCTTATGTTTTCCAGTCTCTCAGCCCATTCCTTCATTGTGGGGGGGTCCTGACTTTTCCACTTCCGTGGAATCAAAGCTTTAGCGGCGTTCAACAAGCAAGGGATCAGGGACCGTTCATACGCCTCCTCTCTATCTTCTGAGCCATGGAATAAACACACCCATGGATCCCTCCTAATCCTTTCACCTGTTATATTTAGGCTTGCTTCTAATACTTTCCCCCAATATCCTTGTATTTTGGGACACTCCCACCATAAGTGAGCAAAAGATCCTACCGACAAGCATCCTCTCCAGCACCTAGAGGGGTTATCCTTACTAATCTTATTACCTTGTTGTGGGGTTATATACCACCTAGTCAGGAGTTTGTAGGACATCTCCCTTGTTTGTAAGTCTATTGCTACCGAATACGTACGTCTCAATATTTTATTTCTTTGTTCATCATTACTTAAAGAGCCTATTTCCCTTTCCCATTTCCCCAAATACTCAGGATATTTATTTTCCTTTTCATCTATCAAGATTTTTTATATTTTTGCTATCCTTTTTTCCAAACTATGCCGGTTTATTAATAATTTTTCTAGGGGTCTCAACTTTTCCTTTCCCCTCAATGGGCATGGCAAGGACTGGGCAAAATAAAATAGTTGTGAGTATCTCCATTTGTCTAGTGGCTTATGTCCCCATTTCCCAATAATTTCTTCATACGTGCATATTCTATCGCCTACCATAACTTCGTGCAATCTAATACTATCTTTCATTGCCCACCTACTAAAATATATATACTCCTCCTGCCCTGGTCTAAAAAAAGAATTGTCCAACAGTGGAATTAGTGGTGAATTATGTGTCCAACCATATCTCTTATTTACTGTGTCCCAAACCCGCAGTGCATTTTTCGTCAGTGTACTTGTGTTTGCCGCTAACTCTCTAGTTTTTGCTGGGATCCATATTAATTCTCCTATTTTCTTTGTGCTTAAATTAACTTCTAATTCTGCCCAGTCCTTGCCTTCCCTATTATATATCCAATCCGTAATACGGGATAACATAATAGCCTCATAATACTTTTTGAAATCGGGTAGGGCCAACCCCCCTCTCTCTTTATGTCTGGACAGGATATGAGCTGCTACCCTCGCTGCCTTCCCCCTCCATATAAATCTTCTGATCATAGTTTTAAGTTTATTTAAATACATAGGGGATAACAGAACCGGAATCATTTGGCAGGTGTATGTAAATATCGGTAAGATAAACATCTTTATAACGTTTATTCTTCCTGTCCACGAAAGGGCTCTATATTGAATCCTACTCAGTTGTTGCTTAATTTTGTTAAGGAGAGGGATATAATTAGCCTCGAACAGAGCCCCCATTTTTACCGTCAAATTAATTCCAAGGTATCCTATTCCTTTCGAGCACCATCTAAACGGCAGCTTCCCCTGCAACGCCTTCTGTTCAACTGTCGATAGATTTAAGTTTAGTATCTCAGATTTTGACATGTTCACTTTGAAATTTGAGAATTTCCCATATTTCATAAGTTCTTTCATAGCTCCTGGGATAGAAATCCTCGGGTTAGACATATAAAGTAGAAGGTCATCGGCGAAGCCTGCCGTCTTATACTCCTTGCCCAGTACTTTTATTCCTTGGATGTCTTGATTTTTCCTAATGGCTGCCAGAAGAGGTTCTAATACCATTATAAAAAGGAGCGGTGAGGGGGGGCATCCCTGACGTGTCCCATTGAACAACTCAAGGGGGGGGGACAAGGATCCATTGATTCTTATTCTAGCTTTGGGATGGTCATATAGAGCTTCTATCCATCTTCTCATCCTTTCACCTATTCCAAAGTATCTTAATGCCTCAAACAGGAAGCCCCAACTGACCCTGTCAAATGCTTTTTCAGCATCAATCGACACAAGCACAGTGGGGGCTCCCTGCCTGATTGCCTCCTGCATCAACATAATGGTTTTCAGGACATTATCTCTCCCCTCTCTTCCCTGTACAAAGCCCACCTGGTCTTTCTGAATCCAATCCGGTACATAGGGTCTTAATCGTTCCGCGATGATTTTAGCAAACAGCTTTATGTCCGAGTTCAGGAGAGATATTGGTCTGTAGCTTTCCACTGCCATAGGGTCTTTTGACTCCTTCAGAATTAATGCTATATGTGCCAGCGTTGTTTCTTCTCTAAACTTGTCCCCCCCCTCCCCCACCGCATTAAAGTACTCACATAATTTTGGCGCAAGTTGTTTTTGAAATTTCTTATAATACAGAATCGGGAATCCGTCCGGACCCGGACATCCTCCCGCTGCTGTGTTTTTTACTTTCAAATATTTTATTGATAACAAGCATTAGGAACAAACAGTCACTGTTACAAACATGTGTTCCAAAGAAAAAAAAATTAACACATCACATCAAAATATCAAGCATAGATACAGAGTCAGGCTACATTCAAATATATGAAATGTACTCCATGCTAAAGCGCGGATTAGAACTTGGGCCTACAACTCACATTACCAATAGTATCACAGGGACAGAGTCCAGTTAACACTAGAAGAAGTAGTAGGGCGGAACTCTGCTCAGATTACTGTGACAACAGTGAGCATACATATATTGTGTAGGTTGAGCATCATTATCAAAAAAAGGATAACGGGAAATGGAGAAAGGTAAGACAGAGCAAGAGATCAGAAAGAAAAAAAGAGGAAGAACCAGAATTAGGGATACAACACAAAAGAATTGAAGGAACTAAGGAAAGAGGGGGGTTGGGAGGGAAGGTGGCACTGACCAGGTGGCTCAAGTATGTCACAAAGGGGTGTGAGCCTCCCCAGCTCCTAATAAGTCAAGCTTAGGGTTTCAAAAGTCGACTATCAAATCCAGGGGGAAGAAAATGGTCTAGCCAAGGGCGCCAGACCTTAAGATGTCGTGGGATCCTGTCCACTATTGTGGCCTCAATTTTGCTGTGTATCATAGCCTGGGTAACCCTATTCTTAACTTCCGCAATATGCAGAAATGGAGACTTCCATGCCTTCGCAATTGTCTGCTTGCCAGCTGTAGTGAGTTGCAAAAAGAGACGCAGTTGTGATTTAGTAAAGTCTCGCGGTGGAAGATTAAGTAGGGCCAAAGATGGGTCGGGAGGGAGGGTCACATCAAATAGAATGGAAACCATATGAAATATTGTCGCCCAGAAGCGCTGCACCACAGGACATGTCCACCAAATGTGCAAGTGGGTACCACCAGTGTCGCAGCCACGAAAGCAATTGGGGGAGTATGACGGTAGAAATCTAGCTATCCTGGTAGGAACCAGGTACCATCTCATGAGGACTTTATAACTGGCCTCTAGCGCAACAACATTCTGTGAGGAAAGCTTAGTAGTCGCCCATATCGTTGACCAATCGCTATCATCCAGGTCCAAGGATAGGTCCTTGGACCAAGCAGAAACATACGAGGGAGGCAGGGGTGAGGGGGACGTGAGATACACATAAAGACTGGAGATTATGCCCGGGGCATGGGGGTCTGAGTCACAAATACTCTCAAAGAGAGACAATTTGTTCAGGACCCTTTGGGAGCCCATGAGGGTTTGGATAAAATGGGAAATTTGGAGGTACCTAAAGCACTCCCGGGGGGGAGGTGTGAATGGGCTTGTATAGATGGAAAGGGTTTCAGGACACCATTCGAGATGAAGTCCCTGACGCGTTCCAGTCCGGCACGAGACCAGGCCAGGAAAGAGGCAGGCTGAGAAAATGCGGGGGGGAATAGTGGGTGGCCAAGAAGAGATAGTAGGGGTAGGTGCGGGGAAGTCAATTTAAAAGGTCTGCGTAATTTGTCCCAGATTTTCATGGAATGTAGGGTTATAGGATTATGAATAGGACCTCGGGCAGTGGGGGGGAGCCATAAAAGATTAGTGATATGTATGGGATGTAAATCTATTGCCTCCAGAGCTACCCAGAGAGGGATTTCCGTTTTCGCGTGGTAAAGGGTCAACTGAGCAAGTTGAGCTGCATGAAAGTAACGGAGAAAATTGGGAACACCAAGACCCCCATGGAGCTTACTGCGGAGCAAGGTTGAACGTGAGACTCGGGGGGCCCGGGTGCCCCAGATATATTTGTATACCCGACTCTGGATCGCCCTGTGGAAATATGGCGGAATCGCGACCGGGAGGACTCTATACAGGTACAACAACTTCGGCAACAATGACATCTTCACGGCCGCGATCCGCCCCAGCCATGAAACATGTAAAGGCAGCCACGTGTCAAGCATAGAGGACAAGTGTTTAAACATTGGGAGATAATTGGAGCGAAATAAATGGGCGGGGTCACTAGTTAGTTTGATACCCAAGTAGGAAATGGAGGAGGAGGACCATTGAAAGGGAAAATTACTTTTTATGAGGTCGAGGACCTCTGGAGGGAGCGACACGTTGAGGGCTTTGGATTTCTCTTGATTTACCTCTAATCCAGATATTCTTGCAAATTTAGACAGGAGTTGTAGAAGGTTGGGCAGGGAGACATGCGGAGATGTAACAAATAACAGGGCGTCATCTGCGAAAAGACATATTTTGTGGGTTGTAGAAGCGACCTCTACACCCTGAATATTGGGATCTGATCTAATCAAGGCAGCAAGGGGTTCAATTACTAAGGCAAATATTAACGGGGATAAGGGACAACCCTGCCTTGTCCCTCTACTAATTGGGAAACACTCTGAACTGAAGCCCGAGTACTTAACATATGCCTGTGGATGAGTATACAGAGCACTTACCCATTGCAAGAAGTTGGGGCCAAAACCCCAACGTCCCAAAATGTAGTGGAGATAGGGCCATGAGACCGTATCAAAAGCTTTCCTAATATCAAGGGATAAAAGGTGCATGGGAATCTTACGAGACATAGCTAAGTGTTGTAGAAGGACCACCCGACGGATGTTGTCGGCAGCCTGGCGGCGAGGAATGAATCCTACTTGATCCTTATGTATCAGGCCTCCAATGATCGGGTTGAGTCTTAGGGCAAGGATTTTGGCTAGTAGTTTCACATCTACGTTTAAAAGGGATATGGGCCTATAGTTGGACCAAAGGGTGTGGTCAGTATTGGGCTTAGGGATCATGGCAATAATGGCAGTCAGCGAGTCTCGACCAAGGGATTGTTGCTTTAGCAAGGCGTTGAAGGATTTAGAAAGAAGTGGGGCAAGAGTGGATGCGAATTTCTTGTAATACACAGCAGGAAGACCATCCGGGCCAGGGCGTTTATGAGGTTTAAGTGATTTAATGGCGGCAAGGACCTCCTCAACCGAGATGGGTTTATCTATAGACTCCCGGCTGGCATCAGGCAATGAAGGTATAGGTAAATCTCGGAAGAGCATCTCCGCCTCAGAAGAGGGAAGAGACCCCCTCGATTCATACAGGTTAGCAAGACGCTTACGGAATTCAGAGAGTACCTTAACAGGGTTGCTAGTATGAGTGCCATTAGCCAGCCGGAGTCTAATAGGTTTATGTATACGGTCTGGTCGTCGAAGACTCAGCGCCAGGAAGGTGTCCGGCTTGTTGGCTTTAGTGTAGATCTTGTGGCCGGACCGGCGGAGAGCTTTCTCCGCAGATTCAGCCAAGAGCAGATCCAGTTCCAACCTGGTTACCTCAAGCTGTTTCTTATTATCATTAGAAGGAGTCGTTTGAAATTGGAGGAACTGGCGTTGGAAGTCAGCCTCCAACCGCTGTAATTTGAGTTTTTTGTCACGCTTTAGATGCGTGGCAACTGAAATACACGTACCTCTGATCACCGGTTTATGCGCTTCCCAGAGGAGGGTCGGCGAAATGTCTGGACTAGCATTAAATTGAAGATAGTCATTAAGGGCAATTTGAATATCGAGACAGTAAGACTGGTTAGTAAGGAGGGCCTCATTCATACACCAGGATTTGTTGTCAGGACGGGGTATTAACGACGAGATCGTAGTTACAACAGCGCAGTGATCTGACCACGAGATGGGTTGTATGGATGATTTCAGCAAAATTGGGGAGGAAGCGATTGGTACAAGGATATGGTCTATTCTAGAAAACGAATTGTGTGGGGGGGAATAGTAAGTATAATTCTTCTTCAATGGGTTACACTCTCTCCAGGAATCTAAAAGGGAATGTTGTTGCAACAATCTGCGAAGTTGTGAGGCAGGGGAATAATGATCTGGGGAGTAGGGAGACTTATCCAGATGCGGATGAAGTACCAAATTTGAGTCGCCGCACATAAACAACGTGCCTTTGGCGTGCGTCTTAACTACCCGTAAGAGGTGAGTGAAAAAGGGGATCGGGTTGACGTTTGGGGCATAATAGGAGACAAACGTAGTTTCCACTTCCTGTAAAAGGCCCACCAATATAATATAGCGGCCTGAGGGGTCTTTGATCTCTGTTTGTAATGTGAAGGGCAGGGAGCGGCGGAAAGCAAGTAAAACACCTCTGTGTTTAGTATCTGCAGAGGCGGTATACATTAACGGATAACTGGAGCTAAAATATTTGGGGGTGTTGCGAACAGTAAAATGAGTTTCCTGGAGGGCAACAATGTCGGCCCCCAAGGAAACAAAGGTACGGAAGGCCTTTGTTCTCTTATGAGGGGAGTTAAATCCCTTAACATTAAGGGAAATTATATTTAAAGGGGCCATCTATATGAGCGGGGAAGGATAAATATACATAAAAAAAAGTGGGTGAGAAGAGGAGGGTGAGCCACCTGGCCAGAAAGGGAGAGAAAAAGGAAGGAAAAAAGCAAGAAGGAAGCACAAAAGAGGAAAAGGACAGCATGGGGAGAAGAGAAGAAGGGAGGTAGTGTACAAAACGTAGGGCATCACAATGGTTTAAGAAAAAAACTGAACAAAGGAACTGTAGTGCCCAACCAAATAGTGCGCTAGCTCTTCAGCCAGAAAAGACCGACCGAAGAGGGAGAGCACCGGAGGTGGGGGAGCAGTGACAACTCCCCACTGCAAGCAGATCTAACAATGAAAACCATATTATTAAAGTTAGGACAACATCTTGAGCAAACGTAACATAAACTAAACAGGAGATAAACGGCAGTAACCATAGCCTTCTTAAAAAAAAGGGATTTGCGACTATCGCAGGTCGGAGGGGGAGATAAAGAAAGGAGCAGAGGGAAGGGGGGCAAGGGGAAAGGGCGGGTGTGGGGAAAGCAAAGGAAGGGTGAGGGGAGGAGAAGAGAGGGAGGGGAGAGGGGGGGGGGGATGAGGGAAATAGGAGGAGAGGAAAAATATGGGGAAGTAGGGGAGGGTAAAAGGAGGGGAATAAGGGAGAGAAATAGCCAGCCCACGAGTAGCATAAATGGAAGCAGGCTAAAAAACATACATCACTCTTGATGAAGTGGAGTGCTGAAGGAGGTGCGGAAGGAGACATCAAATGAAAAATGAAAAAGGGAGGGGCAGGGCGCCGGGACGAGAGGAGGGGAAACGAGCAAGTCATATCCCCAACTCCCGCCCAGCCCCCCCCCCCGCCTCCCCCAGCAGACCGATCAAAGAGAAAACAATCATAAATAAAAATAAGAGAGAGAAAGAAAAAAAAAAAGCACACAAAAAAAATGTTCGAGGAAATGGTATGCAGTCAGATGAAGTCAATGAAGTATATATCAATATATATATGTAAAATAGAAATAACTGAACCAGAGCTATATCCCCATTAGGGGACATAGAGACCTCGTGTGACACCTAAGTAAGGGCGTCGCAAGCACACCCAGCTATTGTCACCCAGATAGCAGCACATTATCAATTAAGAACAAAAGAAAAAGGTTTATAAAACACGAGGTGACAAACAAAAAAAGATCAACATTAAAGTGAGTGCTGCAACAGCAGAGCTACAATAGAGGTCCAGAGGTCGGGACCACAAGGAGGTACTCTGAGAGTACTGAGGGAAAAAAAAAGGGTGAGCACCCTCAGGTACTTCAGCGAGGCGTGCGGGACTTTGGGCTGAGGAAGGCATCATCCGAACGACGTGAAGGTGTCCCCTTACGGATAGATGTCGGGTCCAGCGGGTTGCGTTTCGGTGTAGCCGAATATGGATGAGCCGTGGATCGAGCCGGGGTGCGGGGTAGCGCAGTCTCTGAGACTTGAGCCGGCAAGGTCAGACGAAGGGATTCCAGCAAATGCTGTAAGGATTCCGGGGTTGAGCACGAATGCTGCTGGCCCTGATATGTGAATTGCAGGGCGAAGGGGAACCTCCAAGTGTATTTGAGTTGGTGCTGCATTAAAACTTGAAGTTGAGGCTTCATGGCACGGCGTTTAGCTATAGTTAGCGGAGCCAGATCGGAGAAGAGCTGATATTTATGCGTTTGGAAGAGCAATTCTTCTTTCTTACGGGCATCATTCAGTAACTGTTCTTTCGTGCGAAAGAAATGTAACTTCACAATAATGTCTCGAGGGGGACCGTCCGTTTGGCGGCGTGTAAGGGCACGATGAATCCTGTCGAACTCCAACCGTTCGATTGGAATGGAAGGTGAGAGTTCCTGGAACAGTGCGGTCGTAAAAGATTGCACATCTTCCACAGATTCTGGGATGCCGCGTAAGCGCAGGTTGGACCTGCGGGAGCGATTTTCGGCATCCTCCAAACGGGAGAGTAAGGTGGCATTCTCCTCTTTTAACATAGTAAAGGTTTGAGAGTGTTCTTGAAGAGTGAGCTCCATGTCATCAACTCTTGTCTCCAGGTCAGCCGTGCGCTGACCTATTTCACGGATTTCCCGTGATAGCCTGTCCGTTATTTGTTCTGATGTAGCCTTGATAGCCTTTTGGAGCATGGTCTCCATGTGTTTTAAAAAGGCAGTTTGAGACATACCTGAGGAGGGTAGAGGTGGGGAACCACCAAGGTTAGAGTCCGATTCATCATCATCGCCGCTGTCTGCTTGGTCGGAGGCCGCAGGAGAGGCAGCGTGGTGTTTAGCTAGGGCCTTAGCCGCCATTTTGGAGGAAGCCCGGGCCAGGGCTTCTTTGATGGGTTTCGGCTTATTCTTGCCCTTCGGTCCCGTGAGTACCATCCCGAGAGACGCCAGTGTTGTCTCAGAGGTGATCCGCGTGGTATCGTAGCGAAATGCGGGTTCAGATGGCTAATATTGATCCGATTTTGCAGCGAGGAGCGCGGAGCTCTAAGGGAGAGCGTCTGCCATGTCGAGCCTCGCGCATGCGCCCCCCCCCGCTGCTGTGTTTTTAATTGCTCTTTCCACTTCCTCGATCACTATTGGGGATTCTAACGAGGCCATTTCCTCTTGCGTTAATTTATGTATATCCAGCCCCCTCAGATAATCACCTATTTCCTCTCCGGTCGCACCCTCCCTCCTATGTTCAATATTATAGAGATCACTATAATACGCATGAAAGGTATCTACTATCTTTTCCGGAATAGTTTGTACCTCTCCCTTCTTATCTTTTACCTTTGAGATAAATGTTCTATTTTTCTTTTCCTTCACCTTCCTAGCCAACCATTTTCCTGATTTATTTCCCCAAAGATATCTCTCCTTATCTAACATATGGTAAGCAGCTCTCCTCTCTTGCTCCAGGCATTCTTCTAGCTCACTCTTCATCCTTTTCAACTCCTGGCTCTCCGAACTTCCCTCTATTCTTCTATTCTGTTCCTGTCTCTGAATTTCTTCATATAATAGTTGCTTCCTTTTCCCCCTCTCTCTCTTCTTTCCAGCCCCAATCCCAATTAGTATGCCTCTCATTACAACTTTATGTGATTCCCACAATGTTGAGATGGAGATTTCCGGGGTGTCATTTAACCTAAAAAATTGTTCCATTTCCTGTTCGATCTTATCTATTGTTTCCTTATCTTGTAGTAATAATTCATTAAGCCTTCAGCTTGTCCCCAGTACACGCACCCCCCTAGTCTCTAGCTGGATCATTACTGGCGCATGATCAGAAGCCGTTATTGATTTTATTTCAGCCTTCCTCAAAGCTGATAGAAGCTGGAACTCTAGAAAAATTTAGTCAAT
This sequence comes from Lithobates pipiens, assembly GCF_037356315.1. Lineage (NCBI taxonomy): Eukaryota > Metazoa > Chordata > Amphibia > Anura > Ranidae > Lithobates > Lithobates pipiens. The sequence goes on from NW_027507903.1 coordinate 395,210,366, forward strand.
TCTAGAGAAAGAGCCGTGTACCGAGGAGAAGCAGGTATAGTCCTTATCTCTTGGGTGTAATGCCCTCCAAGCATCCTGCAATTGAAAGGCCGCTAAAGCTTTTACCAACTTCCTTTGTTTATCGTTAGATGGCCCATATCCTCCCTCCCTGGCCTTCTCCCCCTTCGCGTCCATGTTCCAATTAAGGTCACCTGCTAAGATCAGATTCCCTTCCTTGAAGTCTTCTATCTTTTTTAACAATTTACTTAAAAATTTATCAGCATTCTTATTCGGAGCATAGACATTTAAGATTGTACATTTCATGTTTAATAACGTCCCTTTTACACACAGATATCTCCCCTCTGGGTCCACTAGACGCTTTTCTAGCTCGAATCTCGTTCCTTTACCAAAGCCTATCGCCACTCCTCTAGAGTAAGCAGAGGGAGAGTCCCCATATATCCACACCGGGAAGTCCATTGTGTTAATCTTAATACCTGAAATATGTGTTATGTGTGTCTCCTGAAGGCACACCACATTTGCTCCCATATGCCTTAGTTCATCATTAATCCTATATCTTTTCCTTTTTGTGTTTAGACCCCTTACGTTATATGTAACCACATTCAATACTTCCATGTTTTATTTGCAAGTGTTGATAACCTCATTTTCTGACGCGTCCAGTGAACCCAGTTAAGTATACTTTTACTGATTCTAAGAAAGGATCGAGTGAGATCCCCAATACATAAAAGAAAAAAAAATACAAAAAAACAGAAAAAACCTATAAAAAACCATTCCCACCCTCTCCCCCCCCTTCCAAACCCTCCCTCCCCCCCCTGTCTTTTAACGGAACATCTCAATAGATTGGGTAAGACACCCCTTTTCCCGTTATTTCTATGGTTCTGGGCCGCCCCCCAACCTGGTTGGCCCTCCTCCATAGTTCCCCTGGGGTTCATGCAGGCCCTCAATCATAGGAGAGCTCACCTCACTCGCCTCCCCCCTCCCCCCCCCCCAGTCCCTCTTCCTCTCTACCTGGTCCAAAACTCCTGAGTCCTCCCATTTTTAAGGGGTTTCCCTGTCAACCCTACATCCTCATCGTTTTCCCATTCTAGTTGCGGGGGAGGATTTATACCCAACCGCTCACAGAAATCTTGTAAATCTTCCGGAAAACGGAGGACCGCGGAGCGTCCCTCTTTCTTCCCAATTAAACATGATGGGAATCCCCATTGATAAGGGATATTTGCTGCTACCAACATCTCTGTGAGCGGTTTAAGTCGCCTTCTTCTTCTTAGGGTCTCTACCGCCAAGTCTGAATAAATCTGCAACTCTACGCCCCCAAATGACAGCCCTGGGTTAGTTCTAATCTTTTCCATCACCTGAGTCTTTTCCTCCACATAATGGAACCTCACTATTACATCTCGTGGGTGTTCTGACCTCCTTCCTAAAGATCGTGTTATTCTATGTATTCTATCTATTCTTAAAGGTTCTGAGATTTCTCTATCTAAAAGTGGGTTGAATATTTGATGGGCCACTTCTTTGAGTGTAAGACTATTATGGGACTCAGGGAGGCCTTTTATCCGTAGATTCTTTTTCCTACTGCGATTTTCCTGATCTTCTAATTTATGCATTAAGGCCCTATTTCCTTTCCGTAGTGCTATGACCTGCTCTCGCATTGCTTCTATTCTCTGCTCATGGATCTCTACTCTATTTTCTATTTCCTCTACTCTACCCAATACCTGCCCAATATC